>NW_028274837.1:1048632-1398176 GCF_037043125.1 Eumetopias jubatus | reverse complement strand
TTAAACAAGGGAGACATAGTTCCTGAACTCAGAGTTTGCTAAGGGACTTGTCCAGGAACAAAGGAGCTGGCAGGTTCCATTTCCCTCTACGGCCCCTCATTATAAACACACACCTACCTGCAAGATCAAGCACAATCTAGCAATCACTAACTTGCATAAACCATGGCCCATCCCCACACCTACCACACCTGCTTCAGTCCCAGTGCTGTGGATACCCTCCCTGATAAGACCCACACAATCCTTGACAACAATATGTCTCCCCATCACCCACAGAACACGCATGCATCTTGTTAAAACAGCACACCCCATGTGTTGTGCACAATGACACAGTCCAGATCCAGTCTCTGTTGTTGCTATGCATTACCTTCAGAGGAGAACCAGCATCACCAAGTTAAAAATGTATGTTCTGCCCCGTATTTTCCAGAACAAGCAATATATCTGACCTTCCTCACCGAGAGATATTCTCTGAGAAGTAGGCCAAATGAGCAGACAGAGGACTATGTCCTAAACGAAAGAAGAGGACAAAGCCACAGCAAGAGACCTAAACAAAATGGATATAAGGAACATGCCTGACAGAAAATTTAAGATAACAATTATAAAGATACTCACTGGGGAAATGAAAAGAGGGAGGACATCAGAAGGGGGAACATCACTGAGACTCTTAACAAAGAGATATGAAAGAAATAATCAGAGATGTGGAACACAAGAAATGAAATGAAGAATATACTAGATAGAATAATTAGCAGGATGGACGAAGCAGAGGAATAAATTAATGAACTAGAAGACAGTAATGGAAAGTAATCAAGCGGAACAAATGAGAGGAAAAAGAAGTATGCAAAAATGAGAAGAGACTTAGGGAATTCAGTGACTCCATCCAGTGTAACAACACCCACATTAGAGGGATCCCAGAAGGTGAAAAGGGGGAAAAGGGGGCAGAAAATCTATTTGAGCAAAGAAGAGCTGAAAACTTAACCTAATCTGGTGAAGGAAACCTATACAAATCCATAAGGCATAGAGATCCCCTCCCACAAAGTCAACCGAAGGAGGTCCACATCAAGACACATAGTAATCCAAATGGGAAAAGGTAGTGATAAAGAAAAAACATTTAAAGCAGCAAGATAAAAGAAGACAGGTAACATGCAAGGGAAAGCCCATAAAGCTATCAGCTGAGTTTTCAGCAGAAACTATGCAGGACAGAAGAAAGTGGCGTTAAATATTCAAAGTGCTGAATGAGAAAAATCTGCAGCAAGGAATAATTTATCCAGCAAGCCTATCCTTCAGAAAAGAAGGGGAGAAAAAGAGTTTCTTAGCCACACAAACTAAAAGAGTTCATGACCACTAAATTAACTACAAAAAATATTGAAGGGGACACTATGAGTGGAAAAAAATCGTAAGTGAGAGTATGACAATAATGAATCAAGGAAGCAGTAAAAATAAGTATTTCTGTAAAAATCAGTTAAGGGATTCACAAAATAAAAGTATGTAAAATATGAAAACATATACCCTAACACATGAGGAGGAGTCAACAGTGGGTTTGAACTTAAACAGCATTCAACTTAATATAGACCGAAAAGGCTATATATAATCCAGGGGGTCACCACAAACCCAAAGCACTAATACACATGCAAAATATAAAGGGAAAGAAATCCAAGAATACAATTAAAGAAAACGAGCAAACCATGAGAGAGAGAGCAAGAGAAGAAAGGATCAGAGAAAAACTACACAAAAAACTATGAAACAAGTAACAAAACATCAATAAATACATGTCTAATGATAATCAGTTTGAATGTAAATGGACTAAATGCTCCAAGCAAAAGAGCATGACAGAGTTTGTCTATATATATAAAAGATTTCACACCTAAAGACACCTGCAGATGGAAATTAAGAGATGGAGAAACATTAATCATGCAAGTGGATGTCAAAAGAAGTCAGAGTAGCAATCCCTATATCAGACCAAATAGACTTTTTTAAAATTGAAATTGAATTAGCCAACATAGAGTACACCAGTAGTTTCAAATGTAGCGTTCCACAATTCATCAGTTGTGTATAACACCCAGTGTTCATCACATCACAGGCATTCCTTAATGCCCATCACACAGTTACCCCATCTCCCCAGCCACCTTTCCTCCAGCAACCCTCAGTTGGTTTCCAATAGTTAGGAACCTGTCATGGATTTTCTTCCTCTCTGGTTTCTTCGCATTCATTTTCCCTCCCTTCCCCTATGATCCTCTGTGCTGTTCCTTCTATTCCACATATGAGTAAAACCATATAATAATTGTTTTTCTCTGACTGACTTATTTTGCTCAGCATAATACCCTCCAGTGCCATCCACATCGATATGCTCAATATTGATCCTTTCTGATGGCTGAGTCATATTCCATTGTATATGTATATACCATGTTTTCTTTATCCATTTATCTGTCGATGGATGTCTTGGTTCCTTCCACGGTTTGGCTATTGTGGACAATGTTGCTATAAACATTCGGGGTGCAGTTGCCCCTTCAGATCACTACATTGGTAGCTTTGGGGTAAATAAAATTGCTGGGTTGTAAGGGAGCTCTGTTTTAAGTTCTTGAGGAACCTCCATATTGTTTTCCAAAGTGGCTGTACCAGTTTTCATTCCCACGTAGAAGTGTAAGAGAGTTCCCCTTTCTCCTAACCAACATTTGTTATTTCTCCGCTTGTTAATTTTTGCAATTCTGACTGGTGTGAAGTGGTATCTCACTGTCATTTGGATTTCTTTTTCCCCATGCCAAGTGATGTTGAGCAGTTTGTCATATGTCTGTTGGCCATTTGTGTGTCTTCTTTGGAGAAATATCTGTTCATATCTTCTGCCCATTTCTTGACTCGCTTATTTGTTTTTTGGGTGTTGAGTTTGGGTGTTGAACGGTAGTAAAGCTTACGGCACATTCATGATGCTTCCACACCCACCTTTGGAAATGCTTCTCTCTCAAGGATATCTGAATATGTTAGTGGAGAGTTGCCGTATACGCAGACTTGCTTTTCCCAGGTGAGTGCATGGCACATTCCTTATTCCCTCACGCGCGCGCGCGCACACACACACACACACACACACACACACACACACACACAGAGTTGAACATGTTTCTGTCTCGTCAGGAAAGAAGGTGTTCGTTGAGTGACGGTTTCTCACTGATGCTTTTGGGTTCTTGCTTTTATTCCCCCCGGAGAGTGAAGTGTAGGCGCTTTTTCCGTAGGCTTCCATACACACCCTTGAGAAGCCTTCCGTCAGCCAGAAACAAGCCGTGAGTTGAAAGAGGCGTCCACGCAGACCTCCTTCTCAGAGCGAAGCCTTTCACACTTTTCCTTGTGAAGTAAACTACAGAGATACAAATACTTTATCAATGATTGCTTTAACAAAAAAGGACTAAATATCCCAATCAGAAAACATAGACTGTAAAGAGGAAGCAAGACCCATCTCTATGCTGCCTACCAGAGAATCACTTCAGACCTAAAAATAAAAGCAGATTCGAAGTAATGGGAAACAAAACGATTTATGATGCAAATGGAAGTGAAAAGAAAGTTGGAGTCGTAATATTTTTATGAGACAAAATAAACTGAATTGTGGGGAAGATGGCAGAGTAGAAGGACCCTAAACTCACCTCATCCCACAGATACAACTAGATCACACTCACACCAGAGTCACCCAGAAATGGACCTTCAGATTTCCCAACAAAACTCTACAACTAAATGGAGAGAGGAAATCACATCAAAGATGGTAGGAAGGACAAGGACTCTGTAGGAATCTAAACCCCGTATTTCTGACCACCAGAGGGAGGGAACCACAGTCACAGAGGGGCCAGAAACAAACTACTACACCGGGGAGCCTCTAAAGCGTAGAGACATCTTCATAGCTTATGGCTTTGAAAATCAGAAGGGATGACATTTGTGAGCGTATACAACCAGCAGACTTAAAGCTTGGAACTTTTAAAAATCAGCTGTCTCAGCTCTGAGAGAGCAAAGAAGGTGATCGGAAGCTGAGATCTGTCCTTAAAGAGAAAGCACAGCAAACAGTCTGGAGAAGCTTGGGTGAAGCAGGTTGAAACGTGCTTGAGGATTAAACAAGGGAGACATAGTTCCTGAACTCAGAGTTTGCTAAGGGACTTGTCCAGGAACAAAGGAGATGGCAGGTTCCATTTCCCTCTACGGCCCCTCATTATAAACACACACCTACCTGCAAGATCAAGCACAATCTAGCAATCACTAACTTGCATAAACCATGGCACATCCCCACACCTACCACACCTGCTTCAGTCCCAGTGCTGTGGATACCCTCCCTGATAAGACCCACACAATCCTTGACAACAATATGTCTCCCCATCACCCACAGAACACGCATGCATCTTGTTAAAACAGCACACCCCATGTGTTGTGCACAATGACACAGTCCAGATCCAGTCTCTGTTGTTGCTATGCATTACCTTCAGAGGAGAACCAGCATCACCAAGTTAAAAATGTATGTTCTGCCCCGTATTTTCCAGAACAAGCAATATATCTGACCTTCCTCACCGAGAGATATTCTCTGAGAAGTAGGCCAAATGAGCAGACAGAGGACTATGTCCTAAACGAAAGAAGAGGACAAAGCCACAGCAAGAGACCTAAACAAAATGGATATAAGGAACATGCCTGACAGAAAATTTAAGATAACAATTATAAAGATACTCACTGGGGAAATGAAAAGAGGGAGGACATCAGAAGGGGGAACATCACTGAGACTCTTAACAAAGAGATATGAAAGAAATAATCAGAGATGTGGAACACAAGAAATGAAATTAAGAATATACTAGATAGAATAATTAGCAGGATGGACGAAGCAGAGGAACAAATTAATGAACTAGAAGACAGTAATGGAAAGTAATCAAGCGGAACAAATGAGAGGAAAAAGAAGTATGCAAAAATGAGAAGAGACTTAGGGAATTCAGTGACTCCATCCAGTGTAACAACACCCACATTAGAGGGATCCCAGAAGGTGAAAAGGGGGAAAAGGGGGCAGAAAATCTATTTGAGCAAAGAGGAGCTGAAAACTTAACCTAATCTGGTGAAGGAAACCTATACAAATCCATAAGGCATAGAGATCCCCTCTCACAAAGTCAACCGAAGGAGGTCCACATCAAGACACATAGTAATCCAAATGGGAAAAGGTAGTGATAAAGAAAAAACATTTAAAGCAGCAAGATAAAAGAAGACAGGTAACATGCAAGGGAAAGCCCATAAAGCTATCAGCTGAGTTTTCAGCAGAAACTATGCAGGACAGAAGAAAGTGGCGTTAAATATTCAAAGTGCTGAATGAGAAAAATCTGCAGCAAGGAATAATTTATCCAGCAAGCCTATCCTTCAGAAAAGAAAGGGAGAAAAAGAGTTTCTTAGCCACACAAACTAAAAGAGTTCATGACCACTAAATTAACTACAAAAAATATTGAAGGGGACACTATGAGTGGAAAAAAATCGTAAGTGAGAGTATGACAATAATGAATCAAGGAAGCAGTAAAAATAAGTATTTCTGTAAAAATCAGTTAAGGGATTCACAAAATAAAAGTATGTAAAATATGAAAACATATACCCTAACACATGAGGAGGAGTCAACAGTGGGTTTGAACTTAAACAGCATTCAACTTAATATAGACCGAAAAGGCTATATATAATCCAGGGGGTCACCACAAACCCAAAGCACTAATACACATGCAAAAGATAAAGGGAAAGAAATCCAAGAATATCATTAAAGAAAACGAGCAAACCATGAGAGAGAGAGCAAGAGAAGAAAGGATCAGAGAAAAACTACACAAAAAACTATGAAACAAGTAACAAAACATCAATAAATACATGTCTAATGATAATCAGTTTGAATGTAAATGGACTAAATGCTCCAAGCAAAAGAGCATGACAGAGTTTGTCTATATATATAAAAGATTTCACACCTAAAGACACCTGCAGATGGAAATTAAGAGATGGAGAAACATTAATCATGCAAGTGGATGTCAAAAGAAGTCAGAGTAGCAATCCTTATATCAGACCAAATAGACTTTTTTAAAATTGAAATTGAATTAGCCAACATAGAGTACACCAGTAGTTTCAAATGTAGCGTTCCACAATTCATCAGTTGTGTATAACACCCAGTGTTCATCACATCACAGGCATTCCTTAATGCCCATCACACAGTTACCCCATCTCCCCAGCCACCTTTCCTCCAGCAACCCTCAGTTGGTTTCCAATAGTTAGGAACCTGTCATGGATTTTCTTCCTCTCTGGTTTCTTCGCATTCATTTTCCCTCCCTTCCCCTATGATCCTCTGTGCTGTTCCTTCTATTCCACATATGAGTAAAACCATATAATAATTGTTTTTCTCTGACTGACTTATTTTGCTCAGCATAATACCCTCCAGTGCCATCCACATCGATATGCTAAATATTGATCCTTTCTGATGGCAGAGTCATATTCCATTGTATATGTATATACCATGTTTTCTTTATCCATTTATCTGTCGATGGATGTCTTGGTTCCTTCCACGGTTTGGCTATTGTGGACAATGTTGCTATAAACATTCGGGGTGCAGTTGCCCCTTCAGATCACTACATTGGTAGCTTTGGGGTAAATAAAATTGCTGGGTTGTAAGGGAGCTCTGTTTTAAGTTCTTGAGGAACCTCCATATTGTTTTCCAAAGTGGCTGTACCACTTTTCATTCCCACGTAGAAGTGTAAGAGAGTTCCCCTTTCTCCTCACCAACATTTGTTATTTCTCCGCTTGTTAATTTTTGCAATTCTGACTGGTGTGAAGTGGTATCTCACTGTCATTTGGATTTCTTTTTCCCCATGCCAAGTGATGTTGAGCAGTTTGTCATATGTCTGTTGGCCATTTGTGTGTCTTCTTTGGAGAAATATCTGTTCATATCTTCTGCCCATTTCTTGACTCGCTTATTTGTTTTTTGGGTGTTGAGTTTGGGTGTGGAACGGTAGTAAAGCTTACGGCACATTCATGATGCTTCCACACCCACTTTTGGAAATGCTTCTCTCTCAAGGATACCTGAATATGTTAGTGGAGAGTTGCCGTATACGCAGACTTGCTTTTCCCAGGTGAGTGCATGGCACATTCCTTATTCCCTCACGCGCGCGCGCGCGCACACACACACACACACACACACAGAGTTGAACATGTTTCTGTCTCGTCAGGAAAGAAGGTGTTCGTTGAGTGACGGTTTCTCACTGATGCTTGTGGGTTCTTGCTTTTATTCCCCCCGGAGAGTGAAGTGTAGGCGCTTTTTCCGTAGGCTTCCGTACACACCCTTGAGAAGCCTTCCGTCAGCCAGAAACAAGCCGTGAGTTGAAAGAGGCGTCCACGCAGACCTCCTTCTCAGAGCGAAGCCTTTCACACTTTTCCTTGTGAAGTAAACTAGAGAGATACAAATACTTTATCAATGATTGCTTTAACAAAAAAGGACTAAATATCCCAATCAGAAAACATAGACTGTAAAGAGGAAGCAAGACCCATCTCTATGCTGCCTACCAGAGAATCACTTCAGACCTAAAAATAAAAGCAGATTCGAAGTAATGGGAAACAAAACGATTTATGATGCAAATGGAAGTGAAAAGAAAGTTGGAGTCGTAATATTTTTATGAGACAAAATAAACTGAATTGTGGGGAAGATGGCAGAGTAGAAGGACCCTAAACTCACCTCATCCCACAGATACAACTAGATCACACTCACACCAGAGTCACCCAGAAATGGACCTTCAGATTTCCCAACAAAACTCTACAACTAAATGGAGAGAGGAAATCACATCAAAGATGGTAGGAAGGACAAGGACTCTGTAGGAATCTAAACCCCGTATTTCTGACCACCAGAGGGAGGGAACCACAGTCACAGAGGGGCCAGAAACAAACTACTACACCGGGGAGCCTCTAAAGCGTAGAGACATCCTCATAGCTTATGGCTTTGAAAATCAGAAGGGATGACATTTGTGAGCGTATACAACCAGCAGACTTAAAGCTTGGAACTTTTAAAAATCAGCTGTCTCAGCTCTGAGAGAGCACAGAAGGTGATCGGAAGCTGAGATCTGTCCTTAAAGAGAAAGCACAGCAAACAGTCTGGAGAAGCTTGGGTGAAGCAGGTTGAAACGTGCTTGAGGATTAAACAAGGGAGACATAGTTCCTGAACTCAGAGTTTGCTAAGGGACTTGTCCAGGAACAAAGGAGCTGGCAGGTTCCATTTCCCTCTACGGCCCCTCATTATAAACACACACCTACCTGCAAGATCAAGCACAATCTAGCAATCACTAACTTGCATAAACCATGGCCCATCCCCACACCTACCACACCTGCTTCAGTCCCAGTGCTGTGGATACCCTCCCTGATAAGACCCACACAATCCTTGACAACAATATGTCTCCCCATCACCCACAGAACACGCATGCATCTTGTTAAAACAGCACACCCCATGTGTTGTGCACAATGACACAGTCCAGATCCAGTCTCTGTTGTTGCTATGCATTACCTTCAGAGGAGAACCAGCATCACCAAGTTAAAAATGTATGTTCTGCCCCGTATTTTCCAGAACAAGCAATATATCTGACCTTCCTCACCGAGAGATATTCTCTGAGAAGTAGGCCAAATGAGCAGACAGAGGACTATGTCCTAAACGAAAGAAGAGGACAAAGCCACAGCAAGAGACCTAAACAAAATGGATATAAGGAACATGCCTGACAGAAAATTTAAGATAACAATTATAAAGATACTCACTGGGGAAATGAAAAGAGGGAGGACATCAGAAGGGGGAACATCACTGAGACTCTTAACAAAGAGATATGAAAGAAATAATCAGAGATGTGGAACACAAGAAATGAAATTAAGAATATACTAGATAGAATAATTAGCAGGATGGACGAAGCAGAGGAATAAATTAATGAACTAGAAGACAGTAATGGAAAGTAATCAAGCGGAACAAATGAGAGGAAAAAGAAGTATGCAAAAATGAGAAGAGACTTAGGGAATTCAGTGACTCCATCCAGTGTAACAACACCCACATTAGAGGGATCCCAGAAGGTGAAAAGGGGGAAAAGGGGGCAGAAAATCTATTTGAGCAAAGAAGAGCTGAAAACTTAACCTAATCTGGTGAAGGAAACCTATACAAATCCATAAGGCATAGAGATCCCCTCCCACAAAGTCAACCGAAGGAGGTCCACATCAAGACACATAGTAATCCAAATGGGAAAAGGTAGTGATAAAGAAAAAACATTTAAAGCAGCAAGATAAAAGAAGACAGGTAACATGCAAGGGAAAGCCCATAAAGCTATCAGCTGAGTTTTCAGCAGAAACTATGCAGGACAGAAGAAAGTGGCGTTAAATATTCAAAGTGCTGAATGAGAAAAATCTGCAGCAAGGAATAATTTATCCAGCAAGCCTATCCTTCAGAAAAGAAGGGGAGAAAAAGAGTTTCTTAGCCACACAAACTAAAAGAGTTCATGACCACTAAATTAACTACAAAAAATATTGAAGGGGACACTATGAGTGGAAAAAAATCGTAAGTGAGAGTATGACAATAATGAATCAAGGAAGCAGTAAAAATAAGTATTTCTGTAAAAATCAGTTAAGGGATTCACAAAATAAAAGTATGTAAAATATGAAAACATATACCCTAACACATGAGGAGGAGTCAACAGTGGGTTTGAACTTAAACAGCATTCAACTTAATATAGACCGAAAAGGCTATATATAATCCAGGGGGTCACCACAAACCCAAAGCACTAATACACATGCAAAAGATAAAGGGAAAGAAATCCAAGAATACAATTAAAGAAAACGAGCAAACCATGAGAGAGAGAGCAAGAGAAGAAAGGATCAGAGAAAAACTACACAAAAAACTATGAAACAAGTAACAAAACATCAATAAATACATGTCTAATGATAATCAGTTTGAATGTAAATGGACTAAATGCTCCAAGCAAAAGAGCATGACAGAGTTTGTCTATATATATAAAAGATTTCACACCTAAAGACACCTGCAGATGGAAATTAAGAGATGGAGAAACATTAATCATGCAAGTGGATGTCAAAAGAAGTCAGAGTAGCAATCCCTATATCAGACCAAATAGACTTTTTTAAAATTGAAATTGAATTAGCCAACATAGAGTACACCAGTAGTTTCAAATGTAGCGTTCCACAATTCATCAGTTGTGTATAACACCCAGTGTTCATCACATCACAGGCATTCCTTAATGCCCATCACACAGTTACCCCATCTCCCCAGCCACCTTTCCTCCAGCAACCCTCAGTTGGTTTCCAATAGTTAGGAACCTGTCATGGATTTTCTTCCTCTCTGGTTTCTTCGCATTCATTTTCCCTCCCTTCCCCTATGATCCTCTGTGCTGTTCCTTCTATTCCACATATGAGTAAAACCATATAATAATTGTTTTTCTCTGACTGACTTATTTTGCTCAGCATAATACCCTCCAGTGCCATTCACATCGATATGCTCAATATTGATCCTTTCTGATGGCTGAGTCATATTCCATTGTATATGTATATACCATGTTTTCTTTATCCATTTATCTGTCGATGGATGTCTTGGTTCCTTCCACGGTTTGGCTATTGTGGACAATGTTGCTATAAACATTCGGGGTGCAGTTGCCCCTTCAGATCACTACATTGGTAGCTTTGGGGTAAATAAAATTGCTGGGTTGTAAGGGAGCTCTGTTTTAAGTTCTTGAGGAACCTCCATATTGTTTTCCAAAGTGGCTGTACCAGTTTTCATTCCCACTTAGAAGTGTAAGAGAGTTCCCCTTTCTCCTCACCAACATTTGTTATTTCTCCGCTTGTTAATTTTTGCAATTCTGACTGGTGTGAAGTGGTATCTCACTGTCATTTGGATTTCTTTTTCCCCATGCCAAGTGATGTTGAGCAGTTTGTCATATGTCTGTTGGCCATTTGTGTGTCTTCTTTGGAGAAATATCTGTTCATATCTTCTGCCCATTTCTTGACTCGCTTATTTGTTTTTTGGGTGTTGAGTTTGGGTGTTGAACGGTAGTAAAGCTTACGGCACATTCATGATGCTTCCACACCCACCTTTGGAAATGCTTCTCTCTCAAGGATACCTGAATATGTTAGTGGAGAGTTGCCGTATACGCAGACTTGCTTTTCCCAGGTGAGTGCATGGCACATTCCTTATTCCCTCACGCGCGCGCGCGCACACACACACACACACACACACACACACACACACACAGAGTTGAACATGTTTCTGTCTCGTCAGGAAAGAAGGTGTTCGTTGAGTGACGGTTTCTCACTGATGCTTTTGGGTTCTTGCTTTTATTCCCCCCGGAGAGTGAAGTGTAGGCGCTTTTTCCGTAGGCTTCCATACACACCCTTGAGAAGCCTTCCGTCAGCCAGAAACAAGCCGTGAGTTGAAAGAGGCGTCCACGCAGACCTCCTTCTCAGAGCGAAGCCTTTCACACTTTTCCTTGTGAAGTAAACTACAGAGATACAAATACTTTATCAATGATTGCTTTAACAAAAAAGGACTAAATATCCCAATCAGAAAACATAGACTGTAAAGAGGAAGCAAGACCCATCTCTATGCTGCCTACCAGAGAATCACTTCAGACCTAAAAATAAAAGCAGATTCGAAGTAATGGGAAACAAAACGATTTATGATGCAAATGGAAGTGAAAAGAAAGTTGGAGTCGTAATATTTTTATGAGACAAAATAAACTGAATTGTGGGGAAGATGGCAGAGTAGAAGGACCCTAAACTCACCTCATCCCACAGATACAACTAGATCACACTCACACCAGAGTCACCCAGAAATGGACCTTCAGATTTCCCAACAAAACTCTACAACTAAATGGAGAGAGGAAATCACATCAAAGATGGTAGGAAGGACAAGGACTCTGTAGGAATCTAAACCCCGTATTTCTGACCACCAGAGGGAGGGAACCACAGTCACAGAGGGGCCAGAAACAAACTACTACACCGGGGAGCCTCTAAAGCGTAGAGACATCTTCATAGCTTATGGCTTTGAAAATCAGAAGGGATGACATTTGTGAGCGTATACAACCAGCAGACTTAAAGCTTGGAACTTTTAAAAATCAGCTGTCTCAGCTCTGAGAGAGCAAAGAAGGTGATCGGAAGCTGAGATCTGTCCTTAAAGAGAAAGCACAGCAAACAGTCTGGAGAAGCTTGGGTGAAGCAGGTTGAAACGTGCTTGAGGATTAAACAAGGGAGACATAGTTCCTGAACTCAGAGTTTGCTAAGGGACTTGTCCAGGAACAAAGGAGATGGCAGGTTCCATTTCCCTCTACGGCCCCTCATTATAAACACACACCTACCTGCAAGATCAAGCACAATCTAGCAATCACTAACTTGCATAAACCATGGCACATCCCCACACCTACCACACCTGCTTCAGTCCCAGTGCTGTGGATACCCTCCCTGATA
The DNA here is from genome assembly GCF_037043125.1 of Eumetopias jubatus. Taxonomy (NCBI): domain Eukaryota; kingdom Metazoa; phylum Chordata; class Mammalia; order Carnivora; family Otariidae; genus Eumetopias; species Eumetopias jubatus. The sequence goes on along the minus strand of NW_028274837.1, from coordinate 1,385,732 downwards.
AGACCCACACAATCCTTGACAACAATATGTCTCCCCATCACCCACAGAACACGCATGCATCTTGTTAAAACAGCACACCCCATGTGTTGTGCACAATGACACAGTCCAGATCCAGTCTCTGTTGTTGCTATGCATTACCTTCAGAGGAGAACCAGCATCACCAAGTTAAAAATGTATGTTCTGCCCCGTATTTTCAAGAACAAGCAATATATCTGACCTTCCTCACCGAGAGATATTCTCTGAGAAGTAGGCCAAATGAGCAGACAGAGGACTATGTCCTAAACGAAAGAAGAGGACAAAGCCACAGCAAGAGACCTAAACAAAATGGATATAAGGAACATGCCTGACAGAAAATTTAAGATAACAATTATAAAGATACTCACTGGGGAAATGAAAAGAGGGAGGACATCAGAAGGGGGAACATCACTGAGACTCTTAACAAAGAGATATGAAAGAAATAATCAGAGATGTGGAACACAAGAAATGAAATTAAGAATATACTAGATAGAATAATTAGCAGGATGGACGAAGCAGAGGAACAAATTAATGAACTAGAAGACAGTAATGGAAAGTAATCAAGCGGAACAAATGAGAGGAAAAAGAAGTATGCAAAAATGAGAAGAGACTTAGGGAATTCAGTGACTCCATCCAGTGTAACAACACCCACATTAGAGGGATCCCAGAAGGTGAAAAGGGGGAAAAGGGGGCAGAAAATCTATTTGAGCAAAGAGGAGCTGAAAACTTAACCTAATCTGGTGAAGGAAACCTATACAAATCCATAAGGCATAGAGATCCCCTCTCACAAAGTCAACCGAAGGAGGTCCACATCAAGACACATAGTAATCCAAATGGGAAAAGGTAGTGATAAAGAAAAAACATTTAAAGCAGCAAGATAAAAGAAGACAGGTAACATGCAAGGGAAAGCCCATAAAGCTATCAGCTGAGTTTTCAGCAGAAACTATGCAGGACAGAAGAAAGTGGCGTTAAATATTCAAAGTGCTGAATGAGAAAAATCTGCAGCAAGGAATAATTTATCCAGCAAGCCTATCCTTCAGAAAAGAAGGGGAGAAAAAGAGTTTCTTAGCCACACAAACTAAAAGAGTTCATGACCACTAAATTAACTACAAAAAATATTGAAGGGGACACTATGAGTGGAAAAAAATCGTAAGTGAGAGTATGACAATAATGAATCAAGGAAGCAGTAAAAATAAGTATTTCTGTAAAAATCAGTTAAGGGATTCACAAAATAAAAGTATGTAAAATATGAAAACATATACCCTAACACATGAGGAGGAGTCAACAGTGGGTTTGAACTTAAACAGCATTCAACTTAATATAGACCGAAAAGGCTATATATAATCCAGGGGGTCACCACAAACCCAAAGCACTAATACACATGCAAAAGATAAAGGGAAAGAAATCCAAGAATATCATTAAAGAAAACGAGCAAACCATGAGAGAGAGAGCAAGAGAAGAAAGGGTCAGAGAAAAACTACACAAAAAACTATGAAACAAGTAACAAAACATCAATAAATACATGTCTAATGATAATCAGTTTGAATGTAAATGGACTAAATGCTCCAAGCAAAAGAGCATGACAGAGTTTGTCTATATATATAAAAGATTTCACACCTAAAGACACCTGCAGATGGAAATTAAGAGATGGAGAAACATTAATCATGCAAGTGGATGTCAAAAGAAGTCAGAGTAGCAATCCTTATATCAGACCAAATAGACTTTTTTAAAATTGAAATTGAATTAGCCAACATAGAGTACACCAGTAGTTTCAAATGTAGCGTTCCACAATTCATCAGTTGTGTATAACACCCAGTGTTCATCACATCACAGGCATTCCTTAATGCCCATCACACAGTTACCCCATCTCCCCAGCCACCTTTCCTCCAGCAACCCTCAGTTGGTTTCCAATAGTTAGGAACCTGTCATGGATTTTCTTCCTCTCTGGTTTCTTCGCATTCATTTTCCCTCCCTTCCCCTATGATCCTCTGTGCTGTTCCTTCTATTCCACATATGAGTAAAACCATATAATAATTGTTTTTCTCTGACTGACTTATTTTGCTCAGCATAATACCCTCCAGTGCCATCCACATCGATATGCTCAATATTGATCCTTTCTGATGGCTGAGTCATATTCCATTGTATATGTATATACCATGTTTTCTTTATCCATTTATCTGTCGATGGATGTCTTGGTTCCTTCCACGGTTTGGCTATTGTGGACAATGTTGCTATAAACATTCGGGGTGCAGTTGCCCCTTCAGATCACTACATTGGTAGCTTTGGGGTAAATAAAATTGCTGGGTTGTAAGGGAGCTCTGTTTTAAGTTCTTGAGGAACCTCCATATTGTTTTCCAAAGTGGCTGTACCACTTTTCATTCCCACGTAGAAGTGTAAGAGAGTTCCCCTTTCTCCTCACCAACATTTGTTATTTCTCCGCTTGTTAATTTTTGCAATTCTGACTGGTGTGAAGTGGTATCTCACTGTCATTTGGATTTCTTTTTCCCCATGCCAAGTGATGTTGAGCAGTTTGTCATATGTCTGTTGGCCATTTGTGTGTCTTCTTTGGAGAAATATCTGTTCATATCTTCTGCCCATTTCTTGACTCGCTTATTTGTTTTTTGGGTGTTGAGTTTGGGTGTGGAACGGTAGTAAAGCTTACGGCACATTCATGATGCTTCCACACCCACTTTTGGAAATGCTTCTCTCTCAAGGATACCTGAATATGTTAGTGGAGAGTTGCCGTATACGCAGACTTGCTTTTCCCAGGTGAGTGCATGGCACATTCCTTATTCCCTCACGCGCGCGCGCGCGCACACACACACACACACACACACAGAGTTGAACATGTTTCTGTCTCGTCAGGAAAGAAGGTGTTCGTTGAGTGACGGTTTCTCACTGATGCTTTTGGGTTCTTGCTTTTATTCCCCCCGGAGAGTGAAGTGTAGGCGCTTTTTCCGTAGGCTTCCGTACACACCCTTGAGAAGCCTTCCGTCAGCCAGAAACAAGCCGTGAGTTGAAAGAGGCGTCCACGCAGACCTCCTTCTCAGAGCGAAGCCTTTCACACTTTTCCTTGTGAAGTAAACTAGAGAGATACAAATACTTTATCAATGATTGCTTTAACAAAAAAGGACTAAATATCCCAATCAGAAAACATAGACTGTAAAGAGGAAGCAAGACCCATCTCTATGCTGCCTACCAGAGAATCACTTCAGACCTAAAAATAAAAGCAGATTCGAAGTAATGGGAAACAAAACGATTTATGATGCAAATGGAAGTGAAAAGAAAGTTGGAGTCGTAATATTTTTATGAGACAAAATAAACTGAATTGTGGGGAAGATGGCAGAGTAGAAGGACCCTAAACTCACCTCATCCCACAGATACAACTAGATCACACTCACACCAGAGTCACCCAGAAATGGACCTTCAGATTTCCCAACAAAACTCTACAACTAAATGGAGAGAGGAAATCACATCAAAGATGGTAGGAAGGACAAGGACTCTGTAGGAATCTAAACCCCGTATTTCTGACCACCAGAGGGAGGGAACCACAGTCACAGAGGGGCCAGAAACAAACTACTACACCGGGGAGCCTCTAAAGCGTAGAGACATCCTCATAGCTTATGGCTTTGAAAATCAGAAGGGATGACATTTGTGAGCGTATACAACCAGCAGACTTAAAGCTTGGAACTTTTAAAAATCAGCTGTCTCAGCTCTGAGAGAGCACAGAAGGTGATCGGAAGCTGAGATCTGTCCTTAAAGAGAAAGCACAGCAAACAGTCTGGAGAAGCTTGGGTGAAGCAGGTTGAAACGTGCTTGAGGATTAAACAAGGGAGACATAGTTCCTGAACTCAGAGTTTGCTAAGGGACTTGTCCAGGAACAAAGGAGCTGGCAGGTTCCATTTCCCTCTACGGCCCCTCATTATAAACACACACCTACCTGCAAGATCAAGCACAATCTAGCAATCACTAACTTGCATAAACCATGGCCCATCCCCACACCTACCACACCTGCTTCAGTCCCAGTGCTGTGGATACCCTCCCTGATAAGACCCACACAATCCTTGACAACAATATGTCTCCCCATCACCCACAGAACACGCATGCATCTTGTTAAAACAGCACACCCCATGTGTTGTGCACAATGACACAGTCCAGATCCAGTCTCTGTTGTTGCTATGCATTACCTTCAGAGGAGAACCAGCATCACCAAGTTAAAAATGTATGTTCTGCCCCGTATTTTCCAGAACAAGCAATATATCTGACCTTCCTCACCGAGAGATATTCTCTGAGAAGTAGGCCAAATGAGCAGACAGAGGACTATGTCCTAAACGAAAGAAGAGGACAAAGCCACAGCAAGAGACCTAAACAAAATGGATATAAGGAACATGCCTGACAGAAAATTTAAGATAACAATTATAAAGATACTCACTGGGGAAATGAAAAGAGGGAGGACATCAGAAGGGGGAACATCACTGAGACTCTTAACAAAGAGATATGAAAGAAATAATCAGAGATGTGGAACACAAGAAATGAAATGAAGAATATACTAGATAGAATAATTAGCAGGATGGACGAAGCAGAGGAACAAATTAATGAACTAGAAGACAGTAATGGAAAGTAATCAAGCGGAACAAATGAGAGGAAAAAGAAGTATGCAAAAATGAGAAGAGACTTAGGGAATTCAGTGACTCCATCCAGTGTAACAACACCCACATTAGAGGGATCCCAGAAGGTGAAAAGGGGGAAAAGGGGGCAGAAAATCTATTTGAGCAAAGAAGAGCTGAAAACTTAACCTAATCTGGTGAAGGAAACCTATACAAATCCATAAGGCATAGAGATCCCCTCCCACAAAGTCAACCGAAGGAGGTCCACATCAAGACACATAGTAATCCAAATGGGAAAAGGTAGTGATAAAGAAAAAACATTTAAAGCAGCAAGATAAAAGAAGACAGGTAACATGCAAGGGAAAGCCCATAAAGCTATCAGCTGAGTTTTCAGCAGAAACTATGCAGGACAGAAGAAAGTGGCGTTAAATATTCAAAGTGCTGAATGAGAAAAATCTGCAGCAAGGAATAATTTATCCAGCAAGCCTATCCTTCAGAAAAGAAGGGGAGAAAAAGAGTTTCTTAGCCACACAAACTAAAAGAGTTCATGACCACTAAATTAACTACAAAAAATATTGAAGGGGACACTATGAGTGGAAAAAAATCGTAAGTGAGAGTATGACAATAATGAATCAAGGAAGCAGTAAAAATAAGTATTTCTGTAAAAATCAGTTAAGGGATTCACAAAATTAAAGGATGTAAAATATGAAAACATATACCCTAACACATGAGGAGGAGTCAACAGTGGGTTTGAACTTAAACAGCATTCAACTTAATATAGACCGAAAAGGCTATATATAATCCAGGGGGTCACCACAAACCCAAAGCACTAATACACATGCAAAAGATAAAGGGAAAGAAATCCAAGAATATCATTAAAGAAAACGAGCAAACCATGAGAGAGAGAGCAAGAGAAGAAAGGATCAGAGAAAAACTACACAAAAAACTATGAAACAAGTAACAAAACATCAATAAATACATGTCTAATGATAATCAGTTTGAATGTAAATGGACTAAATGCTCCAAGCAAAAGAGCATGACAGAGTTTGTCTATATATATAAAAGATTTCACACCTAAAGACACCTGCAGATGGAAATTAAGAGATGGAGAAACATTAATCATGCAAGTGGATGTCAAAAGAAGTCAGAGTAGCAATCCTTATATCAGACCAAATAGACTTTTTTAAAATTGAAATTGAATTAGCCAACATAGAGTACACCAGTAGTTTCAAATGTAGCGTTCCACAATTCATCAGTTGTGTATAACACCCAGTGTTCATCACATCACAGGCATTCCTTAATGCCCATCACACAGTTACCCCATCTCCCCAGCCACCTTTCCTCCAGCAACCCTCAGTTGGTTTCCAATAGTTAGGAACCTGTCATGGATTTTCTTCCTCTCTGGTTTCTTCGCATTCATTTTCCCTCCCTTCCCCTATGATCCTCTGTGCTGTTCCTTCTATTCCACATATGAGTAAAACCATATAATAATTGTTTTTCTCTGACTGACTTATTTTGCTCAGCATAATACCCTCCAGTGCCATCCACATCGATATGCTAAATATTGATCCTTTCTGATGGCTGAGTCATATTCCATTGTATATGTATATACCATGTTTTCTTTATCCATTTATCTGTCGATGGATGTCTTGGTTCCTTCCACGGTTTGGCTATTGTGGACAATGTTGCTATAAACATTCGGGGTGCAGTTGCCCCTTCAGATCACTACATTGGTAGCTTTGGGGTAAATAAAATTGCTGGGTTGTAAGGGAGCTCTGTTTTAAGTTCTTGAGGAACCTCCATATTGTTTTCCAAAGTGGCTGTACCACTTTTCATTCCCACGTAGAAGTGTAAGAGAGTTCCCCTTTCTCCTCACCAACATTTGTTATTTCTCCGCTTGTTAATTTTTGCAATTCTGACTGGTGTGAAGTGGTATCTCACTGTCATTTGGATTTCTTTTTCCCCATGCCAAGTGATGTTGAGCAGTTTGTCATATGTCTGTTGGCCATTTGTGTGTCTTCTTTGGAGAAATATCTGTTCATATCTTCTGCCCATTTCTTGACTCGCTTATTTGTTTTTTGGGTGTTGAGTTTGGGTGTGGAACGGTAGTAAAGCTTACGGCACATTCATGATGCTTCCACACCCACTTTTGGAAATGCTTCTCTCTCAAGGATACCTGAATATGTTAGTGGAGAGTTGCCGTATACGCAGACTTGCTTTTCCCAGGTGAGTGCATGGCACATTCCTTATTCCCTCACGCGCGCGCGCGCGCACACACACACACACACACACACAGAGTTGAACATGTTTCTGTCTCGTCAGGAAAGAAGGTGTTCGTTGAGTGACGGTTTCTCACTGATGCTTTTGGGTTCTTGCTTTTATTCCCCCCGGAGAGTGAAGTGTAGGCGCTTTTTCCGTAGGCTTCCGTACACACCCTTGAGAAGCCTTCCGTCAGCCAGAAACAAGCCGTGAGTTGAAAGAGGCGTCCACGCAGACCTCCTTCTCAGAGCGAAGCCTTTCACACTTTTCCTTGTGAAGTAAACTAGAGAGATACAAATACTTTATCAATGATTGCTTTAACAAAAAAGGACTAAATATCCCAATCAGAAAACATAGACTGTAAAGAGGAAGCAAGACCCATCTCTATGCTGCCTACCAGAGAATCACTTCAGACCTAAAAATAAAAGCAGATTCGAAGTAATGGGAAACAAAACGATTTATGATGCAAATGGAAGTGAAAAGAAAGTTGGAGTCGTAATATTTTTATGAGACAAAATAAACTGAATTGTGGGGAAGATGGCAGAGTAGAAGGACCCTAAACTCACCTCATCCCACAGATACAACTAGATCACACTCACACCAGAGTCACCCAGAAATGGACCTTCAGATTTCCCAACAAAACTCTACAACTAAATGGAGAGAGGAAATCACATCAAAGATGGTAGGAAGGACAAGGACTCTGTAGGAATCTAAACCCCGTATTTCTGACCACCAGAGGGAGGGAACCACAGTCACAGAGGGGCCAGAAACAAACTACTACACCGGGGAGCCTCTAAAGCGTAGAGACATCCTCATAGCTTATGGCTTTGAAAATCAGAAGGGATGACATTTGTGAGCGTATACAACCAGCAGACTTAAAGCTTGGAACTTTTAAAAATCAGCTGTCTCAGCTCTGAGAGAGCACAGAAGGTGATCGGAAGCTGAGATCTGTCCTTAAAGAGAAAGCACAGCAAACAGTCTGGAGAAGCTTGGGTGAAGCAGGTTGAAACGTGCTTGAGGATTAAACAAGGGAGACATAGTTCCTGAACTCAGAGTTTGCTAAGGGACTTGTCCAGGAACAAAGGAGCTGGCAGGTTCCATTTCCCTCTACGGCCCCTCATTATAAACACACACCTACCTGCAAGATCAAGCACAATCTAGCAATCACTAACTTGCATAAACCATGGCCCATCCCCACACCTACCACACCTGCTTCAGTCCCAGTGCTGTGGATACCCTCCCTGATAAGACCCACACAATCCTTGACAACAATATGTCTCCCCATCACCCACAGAACACGCATGCATCTTGTTAAAACAGCACACCCCATGTGTTGTGCACAATGACACAGTCCAGATCCAGTCTCTGTTGTTGCTATGCATTACCTTCAGAGGAGAACCAGCATCACCAAGTTAAAAATGTATGTTCTGCCCCGTATTTTCCAGAACAAGCAATATATCTGACCTTCCTCACCGAGAGATATTCTCTGAGAAGTAGGCCAAATGAGCAGACAGAGGACTATGTCCTAAACGAAAGAAGAGGACAAAGCCACAGCAAGAGACCTAAACAAAATGGATATAAGGAACATGCCTGACAGAAAATTTAAGATAACAATTATAAAGATACTCACTGGGGAAATGAAAAGAGGGAGGACATCAGAAGGGGGAACATCACTGAGACTCTTAACAAAGAGATATGAAAGAAATAATCAGAGATGTGGAACACAAGAAATGAAATGAAGAATATACTAGATAGAATAATTAGCAGGATGGACGAAGCAGAGGAACAAATTAATGAACTAGAAGACAGTAATGGAAAGTAATCAAGCGGAACAAATGAGAGGAAAAAGAAGTATGCAAAAATGAGAAGAGACTTAGGGAATTCAGTGACTCCATCCAGTGTAACAACACCCACATTAGAGGGATCCCAGAAGGTGAAAAGGGGGAAAAGGGGGCAGAAAATCTATTTGAGCAAAGAAGAGCTGAAAACTTAACCTAATCTGGTGAAGGAAACCTATACAAATCCATAAGGCATAGAGATCCCCTCCCACAAAGTCAACCGAAGGAGGTCCACATCAAGACACATAGTAATCCAAATGGGAAAAGGTAGTGATAAAGAAAAAACATTTAAAGCAGCAAGATAAAAGAAGACAGGTAACATGCAAGGGAAAGCCCATAAAGCTATCAGCTGAGTTTTCAGCAGAAACTATGCAGGACAGAAGAAAGTGGCGTTAAATATTCAAAGTGCTGAATGAGAAAAATCTGCAGCAAGGAATAATTTATCCAGCAAGCCTATCCTTCAGAAAAGAAGGGGAGAAAAAGAGTTTCTTAGCCACACAAACTAAAAGAGTTCATGACCACTAAATTAACTACAAAAAATATTGAAGGGGACACTATGAGTGGAAAAAAATCGTAAGTGAGAGTATGACAATAATGAATCAAGGAAGCAGTAAAAATAAGTATTTCTGTAAAAATCAGTTAAGGGATTCACAAAATTAAAGGATGTAAAATATGAAAACATATACCCTAACACATGAGGAGGAGTCAACAGTGGGTTTGAACTTAAACAGCATTCAACTTAATATAGACCGAAAAGGCTATATATAATCCAGGGGGTCACCACAAACCCAAAGCACTAATACACATGCAAAAGATAAAGGGAAAGAAATCCAAGAATATCATTAAAGAAAACGAGCAAACCATGAGAGAGAGAGCAAGAGAAGAAAGGATCAGAGAAAAACTACACAAAAAACTATGAAACAAGTAACAAAACATCAATAAATACATGTCTAATGATAATCAGTTTGAATGTAAATGGACTAAATGCTCCAAGCAAAAGAGCATGACAGAGTTTGTCTATATATATAAAAGATTTCACACCTAAAGACACCTGCAGATGGAAATTAAGAGATGGAGAAACATTAATCATGCAAGTGGATGTCAAAAGAAGTCAGAGTAGCAATCCTTATATCAGACCAAATAGACTTTTTTAAAATTGAAATTGAATTAGCCAACATAGAGTACACCAGTAGTTTCAAATGTAGCGTTCCACAATTCATCAGTTGTGTATAACACCCAGTGTTCATCACATCACAGGCATTCCTTAATGCCCATCACACAGTTACCCCATCTCCCCAGCCACCTTTCCTCCAGCAACCCTCAGTTGGTTTCCAATAGTTAGGAACCTGTCATGGATTTTCTTCCTCTCTGGTTTCTTCGCATTCATTTTCCCTCCCTTCCCCTATGATCCTCTGTGCTGTTCCTTCTATTCCACATATGAGTAAAACCATATAATAATTGTTTTTCTCTGACTGACTTATTTTGCTCAGCATAATACCCTCCAGTGCCATCCACATCGATATGCTAAATATTGATCCTTTCTGATGGCTGAGTCATATTCCATTGTATATGTATATACCATGTTTTCTTTATCCATTTATCTGTCGATGGATGTCTTGGTTCCTTCCACGGTTTGGCTATTGTGGACAATGTTGCTATAAACATTCGGGGTGCAGTTGCCCCTTCAGATCACTACATTGGTAGCTTTGGGGTAAATAAAATTGCTGGGTTGTAAGGGAGCTCTGTTTTAAGTTCTTGAGGAACCTCCATATTGTTTTCCAAAGTGGCTGTACCACTTTTCATTCCCACGTAGAAGTGTAAGAGAGTTCCCCTTTCTCCTCACCAACATTTGTTATTTCTCCGCTTGTTAATTTTTGCAATTCTGACTGGTGTGAAGTGGTATCTCACTGTCATTTGGATTTCTTTTTCCCCATGCCAAGTGATGTTGAGCAGTTTGTCATATGTCTGTTGGCCATTTGTGTGTCTTCTTTGGAGAAATATCTGTTCATATCTTCTGCCCATTTCTTGACTCGCTTATTTGTTTTTTGGGTGTTGAGTTTGGGTGTGGAACGGTAGTAAAGCTTACGGCACATTCATGATGCTTCCACACCCACTTTTGGAAATGCTTCTCTCTCAAGGATACCTGAATATGTTAGTGGAGAGTTGCCGTATACGCAGACTTGCTTTTCCCAGGTGAGTGCATGGCACATTCCTTATTCCCTCACGCGCGCGCGCGCGCACACACACACACACACACACACAGAGTTGAACATGTTTCTGTCTCGTCAGGAAAGAAGGTGTTCGTTGAGTGACGGTTTCTCACTGATGCTTTTGGGTTCTTGCTTTTATTCCCCCCGGAGAGTGAAGTGTAGGCGCTTTTTCCGTAGGCTTCCGTACACACCCTTGAGAAGCCTTCCGTCAGCCAGAAACAAGCCGTGAGTTGAAAGAGGCGTCCACGCAGACCTCCTTCTCAGAGCGAAGCCTTTCACACTTTTCCTTGTGAAGTAAACTAGAGAGATACAAATACTTTATCAATGATTGCTTTAACAAAAAAGGACTAAATATCCCAATCAGAAAACATAGACTGTAAAGAGGAAGCAAGACCCATCTCTATGCTGCCTACCAGAGAATCACTTCAGACCTAAAAATAAAAGCAGATTCGAAGTAATGGGAAACAAAACGATTTATGATGCAAATGGAAGTGAAAAGAAAGTTGGAGTCGTAATATTTTTATGAGACAAAATAAACTGAATTGTGGGGAAGATGGCAGAGTAGAAGGACCCTAAACTCACCTCATCCCACAGATACAACTAGATCACACTCACACCAGAGTCACCCAGAAATGGACCTTCAGATTTCCCAACAAAACTCTACAACTAAATGGAGAGAGGAAATCACATCAAAGATGGTAGGAAGGACAAGGACTCTGTAGGAATCTAAACCCCGTATTTCTGACCACCAGAGGGAGGGAACCACAGTCACAGAGGGGCCAGAAACAAACTACTACACCGGGGAGCCTCTAAAGCGTAGAGACATCCTCATAGCTTATGGCTTTGAAAATCAGAAGGGATGACATTTGTGAGCGTATACAACCAGCAGACTTAAAGCTTGGAACTTTTAAAAATCAGCTGTCTCAGCTCTGAGAGAGCACAGAAGGTGATCGGAAGCTGAGATCTGTCCTTAAAGAGAAAGCACAGCAAACAGTCTGGAGAAGCTTGGGTGAAGCAGGTTGAAACGTGCTTGAGGATTAAACAAGGGAGACATAGTTCCTGAACTCAGAGTTTGCTAAGGGACTTGTCCAGGAACAAAGGAGCTGGCAGGTTCCATTTCCCTCTACGGCCCCTCATTATAAACACACACCTACCTGCAAGATCAAGCACAATCTAGCAATCACTAACTTGCATAAACCATGGCCCATCCCCACACCTACCACACCTGCTTCAGTCCCAGTGCTGTGGATACCCTCCCTGATAAGACCCACACAATCCTTGACAACAATATGTCTCCCCATCACCCACAGAACACGCATGCATCTTGTTAAAACAGCACACCCCATGTGTTGTGCACAATGACACAGTCCAGATCCAGTCTCTGTTGTTGCTATGCATTACCTTCAGAGGAGAACCAGCATCACCAAGTTAAAAATGTATGTTCTGCCCCGTATTTTCCAGAACAAGCAATATATCTGACCTTCCTCACCGAGAGATATTCTCTGAGAAGTAGGCCAAATGAGCAGACAGAGGACTATGTCCTAAACGAAAGAAGAGGACAAAGCCACAGCAAGAGACCTAAACAAAATGGATATAAGGAACATGCCTGACAGAAAATTTAAGATAACAATTATAAAGATACTCACTGGGGAAATGAAAAGAGGGAGGACATCAGAAGGGGGAACATCACTGAGACTCTTAACAAAGAGATATGAAAGAAATAATCAGAGATGTGGAACACAAGAAATGAAATGAAGAATATACTAGATAGAATAATTAGCAGGATGGACGAAGCAGAGGAACAAATTAATGAACTAGAAGACAGTAATGGAAAGTAATCAAGCGGAACAAATGAGAGGAAAAAGAAGTATGCAAAAATGAGAAGAGACTTAGGGAATTCAGTGACTCCATCCAGTGTAACAACACCCACATTAGAGGGATCCCAGAAGGTGAAAAGGGGGAAAAGGGGGCAGAAAACCTATTTGAGCAAAGAAGAGCTGAAAACTTAACCTAATCTGGTGAAGGAAACCTATACAAATCCATAAGGCATAGAGATCCCCTCCCACAAAGTCAACCGAAGGAGGTCCACATCAAGACACATAGTAATCCAAATGGGAAAAGGTAGTGATAAAGAAAAAACATTGAAAGCAGCAAGATAAAAGAAGACAGGTAACATGCAAGGGAAAGCCCATAAAGCTATCAGCTGAGTTTTCAGCAGAAACTATGCAGGACAGAAGAAAGTGGCGTTAAATATTCAAAGTGCTGAATGAGAAAAATCTGCAGCAAGGAATAATTTATCCAGCAAGCCTATCCTTCAGAAAAGAAGGGGAGAAAAAGAGTTTCTTAGCCACACAAACTAAAAGAGTTCATGACCACTAAATTAACTACAAAAAATATTGAAGGGGACACTATGAGTGGAAAAAAATCGTAAGTGAGAGTATGACAATAATGAATCAAGGAAGCAGTAAAAATAAGTATTTCTGTAAAAATCAGTTAAGGGATTCACAAAATAAAAGTATGTAAAATATGAAAACATATACCCTAACACATGAGGAGGAGTCAACAGTGGGTTTGAACTTAAACAGCATTCAACTTAATATAGACCGAAAAGGCTATATATAATCCAGGGGGTCACCACAAACCCAAAGCACTAATACACATGCAAAAGATAAAGGGAAAGAAATCCAAGAATACAATTAAAGAAAACGAGCAAACCATGAGAGAGAGAGCAAGAGAAGAAAGGATCAGAGAAAAACTACACAAAAAACTATGAAACAAGTAACAAAACATCAATAAATACATGTCTAATGATAATCAGTTTGAATGTAAATGGACTAAATGCTCCAAGCAAAAGAGCATGACAGAGTTTGTCTATATATATAAAAGATTTCACACCTAAAGACACCTGCAGATGGAAATTAAGAGATGGAGAAACATTAATCATGCAAGTGGATGTCAAAAGAAGTCAGAGTAGCAATCCCTATATCAGACCAAATAGACTTTTTTAAAATTGAAATTGAATTAGCCAACATTGAGTACACCAGTAGTTTCAAATGTAGCGTTCCACAATTCATCAGTTGTGTATAACACCCAGTGTTCATCACATCACAGGCATTCCTTAATGCCCATCACACAGTTACCCCATCTCCCCAGCCACCTTTCCTCCAGCAACCCTCAGTTGGTTTCCAATAGTTAGGAACCTGTCATGGATTTTCTTCCTCTCTGGTTTCTTCGCATTCATTTTCCCTCCCTTCCCCTATGATCCTCTGTGCTGTTCCTTCTATTCCACATATGAGTAAAACCATATAATAATTGTTTTTCTCTGACTGACTTATTTTGCTCAGCATAATACCCTCCAGTGCCATTCACATCGATATGCTCAATATTGATCCTTTCTGATGGCTGAGTCATATTCCATTGTATATGTATATACCATGTTTTCTTTATCCATTTATCTGTCGATGGATGTCTTGGTTCCTTCCACGGTTTGGCTATTGTGGACAATGTTGCTATAAACATTCGGGGTGCAGTTGCCCCTTCAGATCACTACATTGGTAGCTTTGGGGTAAATAAAATTGCTGGGTTGTAAGGGAGCTCTGTTTTAAGTTCTTGAGGAACCTCCATATTGTTTTCCAAAGTGGCTGTACCAGTTTTCATTCCCACTTAGAAGTGTAAGAGAGTTCCCCTTTCTCCTCACCAACATTTGTTATTTCTCCGCTTGTTAATTTTTGCAATTCTGACTGGTGTGAAGTGGTATCTCACTGTCATTTGGATTTCTTTTTCCCCATGCCAAGTGATGTTGAGCAGTTTGTCATATGTCTGTTGGCCATTTGTGTGTCTTCTTTGGAGAAATATCTGTTCATATCTTCTGCCCATTTCTTGACTCGCTTATTTGTTTTTTGGGTGTTGAGTTTGGGTGTTGAACGGTAGTAAAGCTTACGGCACATTCATGATGCTTCCACACCCACCTTTGGAAATGCTTCTCTCTCAAGGATACCTGAATATGTTAGTGGAGAGTTGCCGTATACGCAGACTTGCTTTTCCCAGGTGAGTGCATGGCACATTCCTTATTCCCTCACGCGCGCGCGCGCACACACACACACACACACACACACACACACACACAGAGTTGAACATGTTTCTGTCTCGTCAGGAAAGAAGGTGTTCGTTGAGTGACGGTTTCTCACTGATGCTTTTGGGTTCTTGCTTTTATTCCCCCCGGAGAGTGAAGTGTAGGCGCTTTTTCCGTAGGCTTCCATACACACCCTTGAGAAGCCTTCCGTCAGCCAGAAACAAGCCGTGAGTTGAAAGAGGCGTCCACGCAGACCTCCTTCTCAGAGCGAAGCCTTTCACACTTTTCCTTGTGAAGTAAACTAGAGAGATACAAATACTTTATCAATGATTGCTTTAACAAAAAAGGACTAAATATCCCAATCAGAAAACATAGACTGTAAAGAGGAAGCAAGACCCATCTCTATGCTGCCTACCAGAGAATCACTTCAGACCTAAAAATAAAAGCAGATTCGAAGTAATGGGAAACAAAACGATTTATGATGCAAATGGAAGTGAAAAGAAAGTTGGAGTCGTAATATTTTTATGAGACAAAATAAACTGAATTGTGGGGAAGATGGCAGAGTAGAAGGACCCTAAACTCACCTCATCCCACAGATACAACTAGATCACACTCACACCAGAGTCACCCAGAAATGGACCTTCAGATTTCCCAACAAAACTCTACAACTAAATGGAGAGAGGAAATCACATCAAAGATGGTAGGAAGGACAAGGACTCTGTAGGAATCTAAACCCCGTATTTCTGACCACCAGAGGGAGGGAACCACAGTCACAGAGGGGCCAGAAACAAACTACTACACCGGGGAGCCTCTAAAGCGTAGAGACATCCTCATAGCTTATGGCTTTGAAAATCAGAAGGGATGACATTTGTGAGCGTATACAACCAGCAGACTTAAAGCTTGGAACTTTTAAAAATCAGCTGTCTCAGCTCTGAGAGAGCACAGAAGGTGATCGGAAGCTGAGATCTGTCCTTAAAGAGAAAGCACAGCAAACAGTCTGGAGAAGCTTGGGTGAAGCAGGTTGAAACGTGCTTGAGGATTAAACAAGGGAGACATAGTTCCTGAACTCAGAGTTTGCTAAGGGACTTGTCCAGGAACAAAGGAGATGGCAGGTTCCATTTCCCTCTACGGCCCCTCATTATAAACACACACCTACCTGCAAGATCAAGCACAATCTAGCAATCACTAACTTGCATAAACCATGGCCCATCCCCACACCTACCACACCTGCTTCAGTCCCAGTGCTGTGGATACCCTCCCTGATAAGACCCACACAATCCTTGACAACAATATGTCTCCCCATCACCCACAGAACACGCATGCATCTTGTTAAAACAGCACACCCCATGTGTTGTGCACAATGACACAGTCCAGATCCAGTCTCTGTTGTTGCTATGCATTACCTTCAGAGGAGAACCAGCATCACCAAGTTAAAAATGTATGTTCTGCCCCGTATTTTCCAGAACAAGCAATATATCTGACCTTCCTCACCGAGAGATATTCTCTGAGAAGTAGGCCAAATGAGCAGACAGAGGACTATGTCCTAAACGAAAGAAGAGGACAAAGCCACAGCAAGAGACCTAAACAAAATGGATATAAGGAACATGCCTGACAGAAAATTTAAGATAACAATTATAAAGATACTCACTGGGGAAATGAAAAGAGGGAGGACATCAGAAGGGGGAACATCACTGAGACTCTTAACAAAGAGATATGAAAGAAATAATCAGAGATGTGGAACACAAGAAATGAAATGAAGAATATACTAGATAGAATAATTAGCAGGATGGACGAAGCAGAGGAACAAATTAATGAACTAGAAGACAGTAATGGAAAGTAATCAAGCGGAACAAATGAGAGGAAAAAGAAGTATGCAAAAATGAGAAGAGACTTAGGGAATTCAGTGACTCCATCCAGTGTAACAACACCCACATTAGAGGGATCCCAGAAGGTGAAAAGGGGGAAAAGGGGGCAGAAAATCTATTTGAGCAAAGAAGAGCTGAAAACTTAACCTAATCTGGTGAAGGAAACCTATACAAATCCATAAGGCATAGAGATCCCCTCCCACAAAGTCAACCGAAGGAGGTCCACATCAAGACACATAGTAATCCAAATGGGAAAAGGTAGTGATAAAGAAAAAACATTTAAAGCAGCAAGATAAAAGAAGACAGGTAACATGCAAGGGAAAGCCCATAAAGCTATCAGCTGAGTTTTCAGCAGAAACTATGCAGGACAGAAGAAAGTGGCGTTAAATATTCAAAGTGCTGAATGAGAAAAATCTGCAGCAAGGAATAATTTATCCAGCAAGCCTATCCTTCAGAAAAGAAGGGGAGAAAAAGAGTTTCTTAGCCACACAAACTAAAAGAGTTCATGACCACTAAATTAACTACAAAAAATATTGAAGGGGACACTATGAGTGGAAAAAAATCGTAAGTGAGAGTATGACAATAATGAATCAAGGAAGCAGTAAAAATAAGTATTTCTGTAAAAATCAGTTAAGGGATTCACAAAATTAAAGGATGTAAAATATGAAAACATATACCCTAACACATGAGGAGGAGTCAACAGTGGGTTTGAACTTAAACAGCATTCAACTTAATATAGACCGAAAAGGCTATATATAATCCAGGGGGTCACCACAAACCCAAAGCACTAATACACATGCAAAAGATAAAGGGAAAGAAATCCAAGAATATCATTAAAGAAAACGAGCAAACCATGAGAGAGAGAGCAAGAGAAGAAAGGATCAGAGAAAAACTACACAAAAAACTATGAAACAAGTAACAAAACATCAATAAATACATGTCTAATGATAATCAGTTTGAATGTAAATGGACTAAATGCTCCAAGCAAAAGAGCATGACAGAGTTTGTCTATATATATAAAAGATTTCACACCTAAAGACACCTGCAGATGGAAATTAAGAGATGGAGAAACATTAATCATGCAAGTGGATGTCAAAAGAAGTCAGAGTAGCAATCCTTATATCAGACCAAATAGACTTTTTTAAAATTGAAATTGAATTAGCCAACATAGAGTACACCAGTAGTTTCAAATGTAGCGTTCCACAATTCATCAGTTGTGTATAACACCCAGTGTTCATCACATCACAGGCATTCCTTAATGCCCATCACACAGTTACCCCATCTCCCCAGCCACCTTTCCTCCAGCAACCCTCAGTTGGTTTCCAATAGTTAGGAACCTGTCATGGATTTTCTTCCTCTCTGGTTTCTTCGCATTCATTTTCCCTCCCTTCCCCTATGATCCTCTGTGCTGTTCCTTCTATTCCACATATGAGTAAAACCATATAATAATTGTTTTTCTCTGACTGACTTATTTTGCTCAGCATAATACCCTCCAGTGCCATCCACATCGATATGCTAAATATTGATCCTTTCTGATGGCTGAGTCATATTCCATTGTATATGTATATACCATGTTTTCTTTATCCATTTATCTGTCGATGGATGTCTTGGTTCCTTCCACGGTTTGGCTATTGTGGACAATGTTGCTATAAACATTCGGGGTGCAGTTGCCCCTTCAGATCACTACATTGGTAGCTTTGGGGTAAATAAAATTGCTGGGTTGTAAGGGAGCTCTGTTTTAAGTTCTTGAGGAACCTCCATATTGTTTTCCAAAGTGGCTGTACCACTTTTCATTCCCACGTAGAAGTGTAAGAGAGTTCCCCTTTCTCCTCACCAACATTTGTTATTTCTCCGCTTGTTAATTTTTGCAATTCTGACTGGTGTGAAGTGGTATCTCACTGTCATTTGGATTTCTTTTTCCCCATGCCAAGTGATGTTGAGCAGTTTGTCATATGTCTGTTGGCCATTTGTGTGTCTTCTTTGGAGAAATATCTGTTCATATCTTCTGCCCATTTCTTGACTCGCTTATTTGTTTTTTGGGTGTTGAGTTTGGGTGTGGAACGGTAGTAAAGCTTACGGCACATTCATGATGCTTCCACACCCACTTTTGGAAATGCTTCTCTCTCAAGGATACCTGAATATGTTAGTGGAGAGTTGCCGTATACGCAGACTTGCTTTTCCCAGGTGAGTGCATGGCACATTCCTTATTCCCTCACGCGCGCGCGCGCGCACACACACACACACACACACACAGAGTTGAACATGTTTCTGTCTCGTCAGGAAAGAAGGTGTTCGTTGAGTGACGGTTTCTCACTGATGCTTTTGGGTTCTTGCTTTTATTCCCCCCGGAGAGTGAAGTGTAGGCGCTTTTTCCGTAGGCTTCCGTACACACCCTTGAGAAGCCTTCCGTCAGCCAGAAACAAGCCGTGAGTTGAAAGAGGCGTCCACGCAGACCTCCTTCTCAGAGCGAAGCCTTTCACACTTTTCCTTGTGAAGTAAACTAGAGAGATACAAATACTTTATCAATGATTGCTTTAACAAAAAAGGACTAAATATCCCAATCAGAAAACATAGACTGTAAAGAGGAAGCAAGACCCATCTCTATGCTGCCTACCAGAGAATCACTTCAGACCTAAAAATAAAAGCAGATTCGAAGTAATGGGAAACAAAACGATTTATGATGCAAATGGAAGTGAAAAGAAAGTTGGAGTCGTAATATTTTTATGAGACAAAATAAACTGAATTGTGGGGAAGATGGCAGAGTAGAAGGACCCTAAACTCACCTCATCCCACAGATACAACTAGATCACACTCACACCAGAGTCACCCAGAAATGGACCTTCAGATTTCCCAACAAAACTCTACAACTAAATGGAGAGAGGAAATCACATCAAAGATGGTAGGAAGGACAAGGACTCTGTAGGAATCTAAACCCCGTATTTCTGACCACCAGAGGGAGGGAACCACAGTCACAGAGGGGCCAGAAACAAACTACTACACCGGGGAGCCTCTAAAGCGTAGAGACATCCTCATAGCTTATGGCTTTGAAAATCAGAAGGGATGACATTTGTGAGCGTATACAACCAGCAGACTTAAAGCTTGGAACTTTTAAAAATCAGCTGTCTCAGCTCTGAGAGAGCACAGAAGGTGATCGGAAGCTGAGATCTGTCCTTAAAGAGAAAGCACAGCAAACAGTCTGGAGAAGCTTGGGTGAAGCAGGTTGAAACGTGCTTGAGGATTAAACAAGGGAGACATAGTTCCTGAACTCAGAGTTTGCTAAGGGACTTGTCCAGGAACAAAGGAGCTGGCAGGTTCCATTTCCCTCTACGGCCCCTCATTATAAACACACACCTACCTGCAAGATCAAGCACAATCTAGCAATCACTAACTTGCATAAACCATGGCCCATCCCCACACCTACCACACCTGCTTCAGTCCCAGTGCTGTGGATACCCTCCCTGATAAGACCCACACAATCCTTGACAACAATATGTCTCCCCATCACCCACAGAACACGCATGCATCTTGTTAAAACAGCACACCCCATGTGTTGTGCACAATGACACAGTCCAGATCCAGTCTCTGTTGTTGCTATGCATTACCTTCAGAGGAGAACCAGCATCACCAAGTTAAAAATGTATGTTCTGCCCCGTATTTTCCAGAACAAGCAATATATCTGACCTTCCTCACCGAGAGATATTCTCTGAGAAGTAGGCCAAATGAGCAGACAGAGGACTATGTCCTAAACGAAAGAAGAGGACAAAGCCACAGCAAGAGACCTAAACAAAATGGATATAAGGAACATGCCTGACAGAAAATTTAAGATAACAATTATAAAGATACTCACTGGGGAAATGAAAAGAGGGAGGACATCAGAAGGGGGAACATCACTGAGACTCTTAACAAAGAGATATGAAAGAAATAATCAGAGATGTGGAACACAAGAAATGAAATTAAGAATATACTAGATAGAATAATTAGCAGGATGGACGAAGCAGAGGAATAAATTAATGAACTAGAAGACAGTAATGGAAAGTAATCAAGCGGAACAAATGAGAGGAAAAAGAAGTATGCAAAAATGAGAAGAGACTTAGGGAATTCAGTGACTCCATCCAGTGTAACAACACCCACATTAGAGGGATCCCAGAAGGTGAAAAGGGGGAAAAGGGGGCAGAAAATCTATTTGAGCAAAGAAGAGCTGAAAACTTAACCTAATCTGGTGAAGGAAACCTATACAAATCCATAAGGCATAGAGATCCCCTCCCACAAAGTCAACCGAAGGAGGTCCACATCAAGACACATAGTAATCCAAATGGGAAAAGGTAGTGATAAAGAAAAAACATTTAGCGCAGCAAGATAAAAGAAGACAGGTAACATGCAAGGGAAAGCCCATAAAGCTATCAGCTGAGTTTTCAGCAGAAACTATGCAGGACAGAAGAAAGTGGCGTTAAATATTCAAAGTGCTGAATGAGAAAAATCTGCAGCAAGGAATAATTTATCCAGCAAGCCTATCCTTCAGAAAAGAAGGGGAGAAAAAGAGTTTCTTAGCCACACAAACTAAAAGAGTTCATGACCACTAAATTAACTACAAAAAATATTGAAGGGGACACTATGAGTGGAAAAAAATCGTAAGTGAGAGTATGACAATAATGAATCAAGGAAGCAGTAAAAATAAGTATTTCTGTAAAAATCAGTTAAGGGATTCACAAAATAAAAGTATGTAAAATATGAAAACATATACCCTAACACATGAGGAGGAGTCAACAGTGGGTTTGAACTTAAACAGCATTCAACTTAATATAGACCGAAAAGGCTATATATAATCCAGGGGGTCACCACAAACCCAAAGCACTAATACACATGCAAAAGATAAAGGGAAAGAAATCCAAGAATACAATTAAAGAAAACGAGCAAACCATGAGAGAGAGAGCAAGAGAAGAAAGGATCAGAGAAAAACTACACAAAAAACTATGAAACAAGTAACAAAACATCAATAAATACATGTCTAATGATAATCAGTTTGAATGTAAATGGACTAAATGCTCCAAGCAAAAGAGCATGACAGAGTTTGTCTATATATATAAAAGATTTCACACCTAAAGACACCTGCAGATGGAAATTAAGAGATGGAGAAACATTAATCATGCAAGTGGATGTCAAAAGAAGTCAGAGTAGCAATCCCTATATCAGACCAAATAGACTTTTTTAAAATTGAAATTGAATTAGCCAACATAGAGTACACCAGTAGTTTCAAATGTAGCGTTCCACAATTCATCAGTTGTGTATAACACCCAGTGTTCATCACATCACAGGCATTCCTTAATGCCCATCACACAGTTACCCCATCTCCCCAGCCACCTTTCCTCCAGCAACCCTCAGTTGGTTTCCAATAGTTAGGAACCTGTCATGGATTTTCTTCCTCTCTGGTTTCTTCGCATTCATTTTCCCTCCCTTCCCCTATGATCCTCTGTGCTGTTCCTTCTATTCCACATATGAGTAAAACCATATAATAATTGTTTTTCTCTGACTGACTTATTTTGCTCAGCATAATACCCTCCAGTGCCATTCACATCGATATGCTCAATATTGATCCTTTCTGATGGCTGAGTCATATTCCATTGTATATGTATATACCATGTTTTCTTTATCCATTTATCTGTCGATGGATGTCTTGGTTCCTTCCACGGTTTGGCTATTGTGGACAATGTTGCTATAAACATTCGGGGTGCAGTTGCCCCTTCAGATCACTACATTGGTAGCTTTGGGGTAAATAAAATTGCTGGGTTGTAAGGGAGCTCTGTTTTAAGTTCTTGAGGAACCTCCATATTGTTTTCCAAAGTGGCTGTACCAGTTTTCATTCCCACTTAGAAGTGTAAGAGAGTTCCCCTTTCTCCTCACCAACATTTGTTATTTCTCCGCTTGTTAATTTTTGCAATTCTGACTGGTGTGAAGTGGTATCTCACTGTCATTTGGATTTCTTTTTCCCCATGCCAAGTGATGTTGAGCAGTTTGTCATATGTCTGTTGGCCATTTGTGTGTCTTCTTTGGAGAAATATCTGTTCATATCTTCTGCCCATTTCTTGACTCGCTTATTTGTTTTTTGGGTGTTGAGTTTGGGTGTTGAACGGTAGTAAAGCTTACGGCACATTCATGATGCTTCCACACCCACCTTTGGAAATGCTTCTCTCTCAAGGATACCTGAATATGTTAGTGGAGAGTTGCCGTATACGCAGACTTGCTTTTCCCAGGTGAGTGCATGGCACATTCCTTATTCCCTCACGCGCGCGCGCGCACACACACACACACACACACACACACACACACACACAGAGTTGAACATGTTTCTGTCTCGTCAGGAAAGAAGGTGTTCGTTGAGTGACGGTTTCTCACTGATGCTTTTGGGTTCTTGCTTTTATTCCCCCCGGAGAGTGAAGTGTAGGCGCTTTTTCCGTAGGCTTCCGTACACACCCTTGAGAAGCCTTCCGTCAGCCAGAAACAAGCCGTGAGTTGAAAGAGGCGTCCACGCAGACCTCCTTCTCAGAGCGAAGCCTTTCACACTTTTCCTTGTGAAGTAAACTACAGAGATACAAATACTTTATCAATGATTGCTTTAACAAAAAAGGACTAAATATCCCAATCAGAAAACATAGACTGTAAAGAGGAAGCAAGACCCATCTCTATGCTGCCTACCAGAGAATCACTTCAGACCTAAAAATAAAAGCAGATTCGAAGTAATGGGAAACAAAACGATTTATGATGCAAATGGAAGTGAAAAGAAAGTTGGAGTCGTAATATTTTTATGAGACAAAATAAACTGAATTGTGGGGAAGATGGCAGAGTAGAAGGACCCTAAACTCACCTCATCCCACAGATACAACTAGATCACACTCACACCAGAGTCACCCAGAAATGGACCTTCAGATTTCCCAACAAAACTCTACAACTAAATGGAGAGAGGAAATCACATCAAAGATGGTAGGAAGGACAAGGACTCTGTAGGAATCTAAACCCCGTATTTCTGACCACCAGAGGGAGGGAACCACAGTCACAGAGGGGCCAGAAACAAACTACTACACCGGGGAG
This sequence comes from Eumetopias jubatus, assembly GCF_037043125.1. NCBI lineage: Eukaryota > Metazoa > Chordata > Mammalia > Carnivora > Otariidae > Eumetopias > Eumetopias jubatus. The sequence goes on along the minus strand of NW_028274837.1, from coordinate 1,361,783 downwards.
CCTCTAAAGCGTAGAGACATCTTCATAGCTTATGGCTTTGAAAATCAGAAGGGATGACATTTGTGAGCGTATACAACCAGCAGACTTAAAGCTTGGAACTTTTAAAAATCAGCTGTCTCAGCTCTGAGAGAGCAAAGAAGGTGATCGGAAGCTGAGATCTGTCCTTAAAGAGAAAGCACAGCAAACAGTCTGGAGAAGCTTGGGTGAAGCAGGTTGAAACGTGCTTGAGGATTAAACAAGGGAGACATAGTTCCTGAACTCAGAGTTTGCTAAGGGACTTGTCCAGGAACAAAGGAGATGGCAGGTTCCATTTCCCTCTACGGCCCCTCATTATAAACACACACCTACCTGCAAGATCAAGCACAATCTAGCAATCACTAACTTGCATAAACCATGGCACATCCCCACACCTACCACACCTGCTTCAGTCCCAGTGCTGTGGATACCCTCCCTGATAAGACCCACACAATCCTTGACAACAATATGTCTCCCCATCACCCACAGAACACGCATGCATCTTGTTAAAACAGCACACCCCATGTGTTGTGCACAATGACACAGTCCAGATCCAGTCTCTGTTGTTGCTATGCATTACCTTCAGAGGAGAACCAGCATCACCAAGTTAAAAATGTATGTTCTGCCCCGTATTTTCCAGAACAAGCAATATATCTGACCTTCCTCACCGAGAGATATTCTCTGAGAAGTAGGCCAAATGAGCAGACAGAGGACTATGTCCTAAACGAAAGAAGAGGACAAAGCCACAGCAAGAGACCTAAACAAAATGGATATAAGGAACATGCCTGACAGAAAATTTAAGATAACAATTATAAAGATACTCACTGGGGAAATGAAAAGAGGGAGGACATCAGAAGGGGGAACATCACTGAGACTCTTAACAAAGAGATATGAAAGAAATAATCAGAGATGTGGAACACAAGAAATGAAATTAAGAATATACTAGATAGAATAATTAGCAGGATGGACGAAGCAGAGGAACAAATTAATGAACTAGAAGACAGTAATGGAAAGTAATCAAGCGGAACAAATGAGAGGAAAAAGAAGTATGCAAAAATGAGAAGAGACTTAGGGAATTCAGTGACTCCATCCAGTGTAACAACACCCACATTAGAGGGATCCCAGAAGGTGAAAAGGGGGAAAAGGGGGCAGAAAATCTATTTGAGCAAAGAGGAGCTGAAAACTTAACCTAATCTGGTGAAGGAAACCTATACAAATCCATAAGGCATAGAGATCCCCTCTCACAAAGTCAACCGAAGGAGGTCCACATCAAGACACATAGTAATCCAAATGGGAAAAGGTAGTGATAAAGAAAAAACATTTAAAGCAGCAAGATAAAAGAAGACAGGTAACATGCAAGGGAAAGCCCATAAAGCTATCAGCTGAGTTTTCAGCAGAAACTATGCAGGACAGAAGAAAGTGGCGTTAAATATTCAAAGTGCTGAATGAGAAAAATCTGCAGCAAGGAATAATTTATCCAGCAAGCCTATCCTTCAGAAAAGAAAGGGAGAAAAAGAGTTTCTTAGCCACACAAACTAAAAGAGTTCATGACCACTAAATTAACTACAAAAAATATTGAAGGGGACACTATGAGTGGAAAAAAATCGTAAGTGAGAGTATGACAATAATGAATCAAGGAAGCAGTAAAAATAAGTATTTCTGTAAAAATCAGTTAAGGGATTCACAAAATAAAAGTATGTAAAATATGAAAACATATACCCTAACACATGAGGAGGAGTCAACAGTGGGTTTGAACTTAAACAGCATTCAACTTAATATAGACCGAAAAGGCTATATATAATCCAGGGGGTCACCACAAACCCAAAGCACTAATACACATGCAAAAGATAAAGGGAAAGAAATCCAAGAATATCATTAAAGAAAACGAGCAAACCATGAGAGAGAGAGCAAGAGAAGAAAGGATCAGAGAAAAACTACACAAAAAACTATGAAACAAGTAACAAAACATCAATAAATACATGTCTAATGATAATCAGTTTGAATGTAAATGGACTAAATGCTCCAAGCAAAAGAGCATGACAGAGTTTGTCTATATATATAAAAGATTTCACACCTAAAGACACCTGCAGATGGAAATTAAGAGATGGAGAAACATTAATCATGCAAGTGGATGTCAAAAGAAGTCAGAGTAGCAATCCTTATATCAGACCAAATAGACTTTTTTAAAATTGAAATTGAATTAGCCAACATAGAGTACACCAGTAGTTTCAAATGTAGCGTTCCACAATTCATCAGTTGTGTATAACACCCAGTGTTCATCACATCACAGGCATTCCTTAATGCCCATCACACAGTTACCCCATCTCCCCAGCCACCTTTCCTCCAGCAACCCTCAGTTGGTTTCCAATAGTTAGGAACCTGTCATGGATTTTCTTCCTCTCTGGTTTCTTCGCATTCATTTTCCCTCCCTTCCCCTATGATCCTCTGTGCTGTTCCTTCTATTCCACATATGAGTAAAACCATATAATAATTGTTTTTCTCTGACTGACTTATTTTGCTCAGCATAATACCCTCCAGTGCCATCCACATCGATATGCTAAATATTGATCCTTTCTGATGGCTGAGTCATATTCCATTGTATATGTATATACCATGTTTTCTTTATCCATTTATCTGTCGATGGATGTCTTGGTTCCTTCCACGGTTTGGCTATTGTGGACAATGTTGCTATAAACATTCGGGGTGCAGTTGCCCCTTCAGATCACTACATTGGTAGCTTTGGGGTAAATAAAATTGCTGGGTTGTAAGGGAGCTCTGTTTTAAGTTCTTGAGGAACCTCCATATTGTTTTCCAAAGTGGCTGTACCACTTTTCATTCCCACGTAGAAGTGTAAGAGAGTTCCCCTTTCTCCTCACCAACATTTGTTATTTCTCCGCTTGTTAATTTTTGCAATTCTGACTGGTGTGAAGTGGTATCTCACTGTCATTTGGATTTCTTTTTCCCCATGCCAAGTGATGTTGAGCAGTTTGTCATATGTCTGTTGGCCATTTGTGTGTCTTCTTTGGAGAAATATCTGTTCATATCTTCTGCCCATTTCTTGACTCGCTTATTTGTTTTTTGGGTGTTGAGTTTGGGTGTGGAACGGTAGTAAAGCTTACGGCACATTCATGATGCTTCCACACCCACTTTTGGAAATGCTTCTCTCTCAAGGATACCTGAATATGTTAGTGGAGAGTTGCCGTATACGCAGACTTGCTTTTCCCAGGTGAGTGCATGGCACATTCCTTATTCCCTCACGCGCGCGCGCGCGCACACACACACACACACACACACAGAGTTGAACATGTTTCTGTCTCGTCAGGAAAGAAGGTGTTCGTTGAGTGACGGTTTCTCACTGATGCTTTTGGGTTCTTGCTTTTATTCCCCCCGGAGAGTGAAGTGTAGGCGCTTTTTCCGTAGGCTTCCGTACACACCCTTGAGAAGCCTTCCGTCAGCCAGAAACAAGCCGTGAGTTGAAAGAGGCGTCCACGCAGACCTCCTTCTCAGAGCGAAGCCTTTCACACTTTTCCTTGTGAAGTAAACTAGAGAGATACAAATACTTTATCAATGATTGCTTTAACAAAAAAGGACTAAATATCCCAATCAGAAAACATAGACTGTAAAGAGGAAGCAAGACCCATCTCTATGCTGCCTACCAGAGAATCACTTCAGACCTAAAAATAAAAGCAGATTCGAAGTAATGGGAAACAAAACGATTTATGATGCAAATGGAAGTGAAAAGAAAGTTGGAGTCGTAATATTTTTATGAGACAAAATAAACTGAATTGTGGGGAAGATGGCAGAGTAGAAGGACCCTAAACTCACCTCATCCCACAGATACAACTAGATCACACTCACACCAGAGTCACCCAGAAATGGACCTTCAGATTTCCCAACAAAACTCTACAACTAAATGGAGAGAGGAAATCACATCAAAGATGGTAGGAAGGACAAGGACTCTGTAGGAATCTAAACCCCGTATTTCTGACCACCAGAGGGAGGGAACCACAGTCACAGAGGGGCCAGAAACAAACTACTACACCGGGGAGCCTCTAAAGCGTAGAGACATCCTCATAGCTTATGGCTTTGAAAATCAGAAGGGATGACATTTGTGAGCGTATACAACCAGCAGACTTAAAGCTTGGAACTTTTAAAAATCAGCTGTCTCAGCTCTGAGAGAGCACAGAAGGTGATCGGAAGCTGAGATCTGTCCTTAAAGAGAAAGCACAGCAAACAGTCTGGAGAAGCTTGGGTGAAGCAGGTTGAAACGTGCTTGAGGATTAAACAAGGGAGACATAGTTCCTGAACTCAGAGTTTGCTAAGGGACTTGTCCAGGAACAAAGGAGCTGGCAGGTTCCATTTCCCTCTACGGCCCCTCATTATAAACACACACCTACCTGCAAGATCAAGCACAATCTAGCAATCACTAACTTGCATAAACCATGGCCCATCCCCACACCTACCACACCTGCTTCAGTCCCAGTGCTGTGGATACCCTCCCTGATAAGACCCACACAATCCTTGACAACAATATGTCTCCCCATCACCCACAGAACACGCATGCATCTTGTTAAAACAGCACACCCCATGTGTTGTGCACAATGACACAGTCCAGATCCAGTCTCTGTTGTTGCTATGCATTACCTTCAGAGGAGAACCAGCATCACCAAGTTAAAAATGTATGTTCTGCCCCGTATTTTCCAGAACAAGCAATATATCTGACCTTCCTCACCGAGAGATATTCTCTGAGAAGTAGGCCAAATGAGCAGACAGAGGACTATGTCCTAAACGAAAGAAGAGGACAAAGCCACAGCAAGAGACCTAAACAAAATGGATATAAGGAACATGCCTGACAGAAAATTTAAGATAACAATTATAAAGATACTCACTGGGGAAATGAAAAGAGGGAGGACATCAGAAGGGGGAACATCACTGAGACTCTTAACAAAGAGATATGAAAGAAATAATCAGAGATGTGGAACACAAGAAATGAAATTAAGAATATACTAGATAGAATAATTAGCAGGATGGACGAAGCAGAGGAATAAATTAATGAACTAGAAGAGAGTAATGGAAAGTAATCAAGCGGAACAAATGAGAGGAAAAAGAAGTATGCAAAAATGAGAAGAGACTTAGGGAATTCAGTGACTCCATCCAGTGTAACAACACCCACATTAGAGGGATCCCAGAAGGTGAAAAGGGGGAAAAGGGGGCAGAAAACCTATTTGAGCAAAGAAGAGCTGAAAACTTAACCTAATCTGGTGAAGGAAACCTATACAAATCCATAAGGCATAGAGATCCCCTCCCACAAAGTCAACCGAAGGAGGTCCACATCAAGACACATAGTAATCCAAATGGGAAAAGGTAGTGATAAAGAAAAAACATTTAAAGCAGCAAGATAAAAGAAGACAGGTAACATGCAAGGGAAAGCCCATAAAGCTATCAGCTGAGTTTTCAGCAGAAACTATGCAGGACAGAAGAAAGTGGCGTTAAATATTCAAAGTGCTGAATGAGAAAAATCTGCAGCAAGGAATAATTTATCCAGCAAGCCTATCCTTCAGAAAAGAAGGGGAGAAAAAGAGTTTCTTAGCCACACAAACTAAAAGAGTTCATGACCACTAAATTAACTACAAAAAATATTGAAGGGGACACTATGAGTGGAAAAAAATCGTAAGTGAGAGTATGACAATAATGAATCAAGGAAGCAGTAAAAACAAGTATTTCTGTAAAAATCAGTTAAGGGATTCACAAAATAAAAGTATGTAAAATATGAAAACATATACCCTAACACATGAGGAGGAGTCAACAGTGGGTTTGAACTTAAACAGCATTCAACTTAATATAGACCGAAAAGGCTATATATAATCCAGGGGGTCACCACAAACCCAAAGCACTAATACACATGCAAAAGATAAAGGGAAAGAAATCCAAGAATACAATTAAAGAAAACGAGCAAACCATGAGAGAGAGAGCAAGAGAAGAAAGGATCAGAGAAAAACTACACAAAAAACTATGAAACAAGTAACAAAACATCAATAAATACATGTCTAATGATAATCAGTTTGAATGTAAATGGACTAAATGCTCCAAGCAAAAGAGCATGACAGAGTTTGTCTATATATATAAAAGATTTCACACCTAAAGACACCTGCAGATGGAAATTAAGAGATGGAGAAACATTAATCATGCAAGTGGATGTCAAAAGAAGTCAGAGTAGCAATCCCTATATCAGACCAAATAGACTTTTTTAAAATTGAAATTGAATTAGCCAACATAGAGTACACCAGTAGTTTCAAATGTAGCGTTCCACAATTCATCAGTTGTGTATAACACCCAGTGTTCATCACATCACAGGCATTCCTTAATGCCCATCACACAGTTACCCCATCTCCCCAGCCACCTTTCCTCCAGCAACCCTCAGTTGGTTTCCAATAGTTAGGAACCTGTCATGGATTTTCTTCCTCTCTGGTTTCTTCGCATTCATTTTCCCTCCCTTCCCCTATGATCCTCTGTGCTGTTCCTTCTATTCCACATATGAGTAAAACCATATAATAATTGTTTTCCTCTGACTGACTTATTTTGCTCAGCATAATACCCTCCAGTGCCATTCACATCGATATGCTCAATATTGATCCTTTCTGATGGCTGAGTCATATTCCATTGTATATGTATATACCATGTTTTCTTTATCCATTTATCTGTCGATGGATGTCTTGGTTCCTTCCACGGTTTGGCTATTGTGGACAATGTTGCTATAAACATTCGGGGTGCAGTTGCCCCTTCAGATCACTACATTGGTAGCTTTGGGGTAAATAAAATTGCTGGGTTGTAAGGGAGCTCTGTTTTAAGTTCTTGAGGAACCTCCATATTGTTTTCCAAAGTGGCTGTACCAGTTTTCATTCCCACTTAGAAGTGTAAGAGAGTTCCCCTTTCTCCTCACCAACATTTGTTATTTCTCCGCTTGTTAATTTTTGCAATTCTGACTGGTGTGAAGTGGTATCTCACTGTCATTTGGATTTCTTTTTCCCCATGCCAAGTGATGTTGAGCAGTTTGTCATATGTCTGTTGGCCATTTGTGTGTCTTCTTTGGAGAAATATCTGTTCATATCTTCTGCCCATTTCTTGACTCGCTTATTTGTTTTTTGGGTGTTGAGTTTGGGTGTTGAACGGTAGTAAAGCTTACGGCACATTCATGATGCTTCCACACCCACCTTTGGAAATGCTTCTCTCTCAAGGATACCTGAATATGTTAGTGGAGAGTTGCCGTATACGCAGACTTGCTTTTCCCAGGTGAGTGCATGGCACATTCCTTATTCCCTCACGCGCGCGCGCGCACACACACACACACACACACACACACACACACACACAGAGTTGAACATGTTTCTGTCTCGTCAGGAAAGAAGGTGTTCGTTGAGTGACGGTTTCTCACTGATGCTTTTGGGTTCTTGCTTTTATTCCCCCCGGAGAGTGAAGTGTAGGCGCTTTTTCCGTAGGCTTCCATACACACCCTTGAGAAGCCTTCCGTCAGCCAGAAACAAGCCGTGAGTTGAAAGAGGCGTCCACGCAGACCTCCTTCTCAGAGCGAAGCCTTTCACACTTTTCCTTGTGAAGTAAACTACAGAGATACAAATACTTTATCAATGATTGCTTTAACAAAAAAGGACTAAATATCCCAATCAGAAAACATAGACTGTAAAGAGGAAGCAAGACCCATCTCTATGCTGCCTACCAGAGAATCACTTCAGACCTAAAAATAAAAGCAGATTCGAAGTAATGGGAAACAAAACGATTTATGATGCAAATGGAAGTGAAAAGAAAGTTGGAGTCGTAATATTTTTATGAGACAAAATAAACTGAATTGTGGGGAAAATGGCAGAGTAGAAGGACCCTAAACTCACCTCATCCCACAGATACAACTAGATCACACTCACACCAGAGTCACCCAGAAATGGACCTTCAGATTTCCCAACAAAACTCTACAACTAAATGGAGAGAGGAAATCACATCAAAGATGGTAGGAAGGACAAGGACTCTGTAGGAATCTAAACCCCGTATTTCTGACCACCAGAGGGAGGGAACCACAGTCACAGAGGGGCCAGAAACAAACTACTACACCGGGGAGCCTCTAAAGCGTAGAGACATCTTCATAGCTTATGGCTTTGAAAATCAGAAGGGATGGCATTTGTGAGCGTATACAACCAGCAGACTTAAAGCTTGGAACTTTTAAAAATCAGCTGTCTCAGCTCTGAGAGAGCAAAGAAGGTGATCGGAAGCTGAGATCTGTCCTTAAAGAGAAAGCACAGCAAACAGTCTGGAGAAGCTTGGGTGAAGCAGGTTGAAACGTGCTTGAGGATTAAACAAGGGAGACATAGTTCCTGAACTCAGAGTTTGCTAAGGGACTTGTCCAGGAACAAAGGAGATGGCAGGTTCCATTTCCCTCTACGGCCCCTCATTATAAACACACACCTACCTGCAAGATCAAGCACAATCTAGCAATCACTAACTTGCATAAACCATGGCACATCCCCACACCTACCACACCTGCTTCAGTCCCAGTGCTGTGGATACCCTCCCTGATAAGACCCACACAATCCTTGACAACAATATGTCTCCCCATCACCCACAGAACACGCATGCATCTTGTTAAAACAGCACACCCCATGTGTTGTGCACAATGACACAGTCCAGATCCAGTCTCTGTTGTTGCTATGCATTACCTTCAGAGGAGAACCAGCATCACCAAGTTAAAAATGTATGTTCTGCCCCGTATTTTCCAGAACAAGCAATATATCTGACCTTCCTCACCGAGAGATATTCTCTGAGAAGTAGGCCAAATGAGCAGACAGAGGACTATGTCCTAAACGAAAGAAGAGGACAAAGCCACAGCAAGAGACCTAAACAAAATGGATATAAGGAACATGCCTGACAGAAAATTTAAGATAACAATTATAAAGATACTCACTGGGGAAATGAAAAGAGGGAGGACATCAGAAGGGGGAACATCACTGAGACTCTTAACAAAGAGATATGAAAGAAATAATCAGAGATGTGGAACACAAGAAATGAAATTAAGAATATACTAGATAGAATAATTAGCAGGATGGACGAAGCAGAGGAACAAATTAATGAACTAGAAGACAGTAATGGAAAGTAATCAAGCGGAACAAATGAGAGGAAAAAGAAGTATGCAAAAATGAGAAGAGACTTAGGGAATTCAGTGACTCCATCCAGTGTAACAACACCCACATTAGAGGGATCCCAGAAGGTGAAAAGGGGGAAAAGGGGGCAGAAAATCTATTTGAGCAAAGAGGAGCTGAAAACTTAACCTAATCTGGTGAAGGAAACCTATACAAATCCATAAGGCATAGAGATCCCCTCTCACAAAGTCAACCGAAGGAGGTCCACATCAAGACACATAGTAATCCAAATGGGAAAAGGTAGTGATAAAGAAAAAACATTTAAAGCAGCAAGATAAAAGAAGACAGGTAACATGCAAGGGAAAGCCCATAAAGCTATCAGCTGAGTTTTCAGCAGAAACTATGCAGGACAGAAGAAAGTGGCGTTAAATATTCAAAGTGCTGAATGAGAAAAATCTGCAGCAAGGAATAATTTATCCAGCAAGCCTATCCTTCAGAAAAGAAAGGGAGAAAAAGAGTTTCTTAGCCACACAAACTAAAAGAGTTCATGACCACTAAATTAACTACAAAAAATATTGAAGGGGACACTATGAGTGGAAAAAAATCGTAAGTGAGAGTATGACAATAATGAATCAAGGAAGCAGTAAAAATAAGTATTTCTGTAAAAATCAGTTAAGGGATTCACAAAATAAAAGTATGTAAAATATGAAAACATATACCCTAACACATGAGGAGGAGTCAACAGTGGGTTTGAACTTAAACAGCATTCAACTTAATATAGACCGAAAAGGCTATATATAATCCAGGGGGTCACCACAAACCCAAAGCACTAATACACATGCAAAAGATAAAGGGAAAGAAATCCAAGAATATCATTAAAGAAAACGAGCAAACCATGAGAGAGAGAGCAAGAGAAGAAAGGATCAGAGAAAAACTACACAAAAAACTATGAAACAAGTAACAAAACATCAATAAATACATGTCTAATGATAATCAGTTTGAATGTAAATGGACTAAATGCTCCAAGCAAAAGAGCATGACAGAGTTTGTCTATATATATAAAAGATTTCACACCTAAAGACACCTGCAGATGGAAATTAAGAGATGGAGAAACATTAATCATGCAAGTGGATGTCAAAAGAAGTCAGAGTAGCAATCCTTATATCAGACCAAATAGACTTTTTTAAAATTGAAATTGAATTAGCCAACATAGAGTACACCAGTAGTTTCAAATGTAGCGTTCCACAATTCATCAGTTGTGTATAACACCCAGTGTTCATCACATCACAGGCATTCCTTAATGCCCATCACACAGTTACCCCATCTCCCCAGCCACCTTTCCTCCAGCAACCCTCAGTTGGTTTCCAATAGTTAGGAACCTGTCATGGATTTTCTTCCTCTCTGGTTTCTTCGCATTCATTTTCCCTCCCTTCCCCTATGATCCTCTGTGCTGTTCCTTCTATTCCACATATGAGTAAAACCATATAATAATTGTTTTTCTCTGACTGACTTATTTTGCTCAGCATAATACCCTCCAGTGCCATCCACATCGATATGCTAAATATTGATCCTTTCTGATGGCTGAGTCATATTCCATTGTATATGTATATACCATGTTTTCTTTATCCATTTATCTGTCGATGGATGTCTTGGTTCCTTCCACGGTTTGGCTATTGTGGACAATGTTGCTATAAACATTCGGGGTGCAGTTGCCCCTTCAGATCACTACATTGGTAGCTTTGGGGTAAATAAAATTGCTGGGTTGTAAGGGAGCTCTGTTTTAAGTTCTTGAGGAACCTCCATATTGTTTTCCAAAGTGGCTGTACCAGTTTTCATTCCCACGTAGAAGTGTAAGAGAGTTCCCCTTTCTCCTCACCAACATTTGTTATTTCTCCGCTTGTTAATTTTTGCAATTCTGACTGGTGTGAAGTGGTATCTCACTGTCATTTGGATTTCTTTTTCCCCATGCCAAGTGATGTTGAGCAGTTTGTCATATGTCTGTTGGCCATTTGTGTGTCTTCTTTGGAGAAATATCTGTTCATATCTTCTGCCCATTTCTTGACTCGCTTATTTGTTTTTTGGGTGTTGAGTTTGGGTGTGGAACGGTAGTAAAGCTTACGGCACATTCATGATGCTTCCACACCCACTTTTGGAAATGCTTCTCTCTCAAGGATACCTGAATATGTTAGTGGAGAGTTGCCGTATACGCAGACTTGCTTTTCCCAGGTGAGTGCATGGCACATTCCTTATTCCCTCACGCGCGCGCGCGCGCACACACACACACACACACACACAGAGTTGAACATGTTTCTGTCTCGTCAGGAAAGAAGGTGTTCGTTGAGTGACGGTTTCTCACTGATGCTTTTGGGTTCTTGCTTTTATTCCCCCCGGAGAGTGAAGTGTAGGCGCTTTTTCCGTAGGCTTCCGTACACACCCTTGAGAAGCCTTCCGTCAGCCAGAAACAAGCCGTGAGTTGAAAGAGGCGTCCACGCAGACCTCCTTCTCAGAGCGAAGCCTTTCACACTTTTCCTTGTGAAGTAAACTAGAGAGATACAAATACTTTATCAATGATTGCTTTAACAAAAAAGGACTAAATATCCCAATCAGAAAACATAGACTGTAAAGAGGAAGCAAGACCCATCTCTATGCTGCCTACCAGAGAATCACTTCAGACCTAAAAATAAAAGCAGATTCGAAGTAATGGGAAACAAAACGATTTATGATGCAAATGGAAGTGAAAAGAAAGTTGGAGTCGTAATATTTTTATGAGACAAAATAAACTGAATTGTGGGGAAGATGGCAGAGTAGAAGGACCCTAAACTCACCTCATCCCACAGATACAACTAGATCACACTCACACCAGAGTCACCCAGAAATGGACCTTCAGATTTCCCAACAAAACTCTACAACTAAATGGAGAGAGGAAATCACATCAAAGATGGTAGGAAGGACAAGGACTCTGTAGGAATCTAAACCCCGTATTTCTGACCACCAGAGGGAGGGAACCACAGTCACAGAGGGGCCAGAAACAAACTACTACACCGGGGAGCCTCTAAAGCGTAGAGACATCCTCATAGCTTATGGCTTTGAAAATCAGAAGGGATGACATTTGTGAGCGTATACAACCAGCAGACTTAAAGCTTGGAACTTTTAAAAATCAGCTGTCTCAGCTCTGAGAGAGCACAGAAGGTGATCGGAAGCTGAGATCTGTCCTTAAAGAGAAAGCACAGCAAACAGTCTGGAGAAGCTTGGGTGAAGCAGGTTGAAACGTGCTTGAGGATTAAACAAGGGAGACATAGTTCCTGAACTCAGAGTTTGCTAAGGGACTTGTCCAGGAACAAAGGAGCTGGCAGGTTCCATTTCCCTCTACGGCCCCTCATTATAAACACACACCTACCTGCAAGATCAAGCACAATCTAGCAATCACTAACTTGCATAAACCATGGCCCATCCCCACACCTACCACACCTGCTTCAGTCCCAGTGCTGTGGATACCCTCCCTGATAAGACCCACACAATCCTTGACAACAATATGTCTCCCCATCACCCACAGAACACGCATGCATCTTGTTAAAACAGCACACCCCATGTGTTGTGCACAATGACACAGTCCAGATCCAGTCTCTGTTGTTGCTATGCATTACCTTCAGAGGAGAACCAGCATCACCAAGTTAAAAATGTATGTTCTGCCCCGTATTTTCCAGAACAAGCAATATATCTGACCTTCCTCACCGAGAGATATTCTCTGAGAAGTAGGCCAAATGAGCAGACAGAGGACTATGTCCTAAACGAAAGAAGAGGACAAAGCCACAGCAAGAGACCTAAACAAAATGGATATAAGGAACATGCCTGACAGAAAATTTAAGATAACAATTATAAAGATACTCACTGGGGAAATGAAAAGAGGGAGGACATCAGAAGGGGGAACATCACTGAGACTCTTAACAAAGAGATATGAAAGAAATAATCAGAGATGTGGAACACAAGAAATGAAATTAAGAATATACTAGATAGAATAATTAGCAGGATGGACGAAGCAGAGGAATAAATTAATGAACTAGAAGACAGTAATGGAAAGTAATCAAGCGGAACAAATGAGAGGAAAAAGAAGTATGCAAAAATGAGAAGAGACTTAGGGAATTCAGTGACTCCATCCAGTGTAACAACACCCACATTAGAGGGATCCCAGAAGGTGAAAAGGGGGAAAAGGGGGCAGAAAACCTATTTGAGCAAAGAAGAGCTGAAAACTTAACCTAATCTGGTGAAGGAAACCTATACAAATCCATAAGGCATAGAGATCCCCTCCCACAAAGTCAACCGAAGGAGGTCCACATCAAGACACATAGTAATCCAAATGGGAAAAGGTAGTGATAAAGAAAAAACATTTAAAGCAGCAAGATAAAAGAAGACAGGTAACATGCAAGGGAAAGCCCATAAAGCTATCAGCTGAGTTTTCAGCAGAAACTATGCAGGACAGAAGAAAGTGGCGTTAAATATTCAAAGTGCTGAATGAGAAAAATCTGCAGCAAGGAATAATTTATCCAGCAAGCCTATCCTTCAGAAAAGAAGGGGAGAAAAAGAGTTTCTTAGCCACACAAACTAAAAGAGTTCATGACCACTAAATTAACTACAAAAAATATTGAAGGGGACACTATGAGTGGAAAAAAATCGTAAGTGAGAGTATGACAATAATGAATCAAGGAAGCAGTAAAAATAAGTATTTCTGTAAAAATCAGTTAAGGGATTCACAAAATAAAAGTATGTAAAATATGAAAACATATACCCTAACACATGAGGAGGAGTCAACAGTGGGTTTGAACTTAAACAGCATTCAACTTAATATAGACCGAAAAGGCTATATATAATCCAGGGGGTCACCACAAACCCAAAGCACTAATACACATGCAAAAGATAAAGGGAAAGAAATCCAAGAATACAATTAAAGAAAACGAGCAAACCATGAGAGAGAGAGCAAGAGAAGAAAGGATCAGAGAAAAACTACACAAAAAACTATGAAACAAGTAACAAAACATCAATAAATACATGTCTAATGATAATCAGTTTGAATGTAAATGGACTAAATGCTCCAAGCAAAAGAGCATGACAGAGTTTGTCTATATATATAAAAGATTTCACACCTAAAGACACCTGCAGATGGAAATTAAGAGATGGAGAAACATTAATCATGCAAGTGGATGTCAAAAGAAGTCAGAGTAGCAATCCCTATATCAGACCAAATAGACTTTTTTAAAATTGAAATTGAATTAGCCAACATAGAGTACACCAGTAGTTTCAAATGTAGCGTTCCACAATTCATCAGTTGTGTATAACACCCAGTGTTCATCACATCACAGGCATTCCTTAATGCCCATCACACAGTTACCCCATCTCCCCAGCCACCTTTCCTCCAGCAACCCTCAGTTGGTTTCCAATAGTTAGGAACCTGTCATGGATTTTCTTCCTCTCTGGTTTCTTCGCATTCATTTTCCCTCCCTTCCCCTATGATCCTCTGTGCTGTTCCTTCTATTCCACATATGAGTAAAACCATATAATAATTGTTTTCCTCTGACTGACTTATTTTGCTCAGCATAATACCCTCCAGTGCCATTCACATCGATATGCTCAATATTGATCCTTTCTGATGGCTGAGTCATATTCCATTGTATATGTATATACCATGTTTTCTTTATCCATTTATCTGTCGATGGATGTCTTGGTTCCTTCCACGGTTTGGCTATTGTGGACAATGTTGCTATAAACATTCGGGGTGCAGTTGCCCCTTCAGATCACTACATTGGTAGCTTTGGGGTAAATAAAATTGCTGGGTTGTAAGGGAGCTCTGTTTTAAGTTCTTGAGGAACCTCCATATTGTTTTCCAAAGTGGCTGTACCAGTTTTCATTCCCACTTAGAAGTGTAAGAGAGTTCCCCTTTCTCCTCACCAACATTTGTTATTTCTCCGCTTGTTAATTTTTGCAATTCTGACTGGTGTGAAGTGGTATCTCACTGTCATTTGGATTTCTTTTTCCCCATGCCAAGTGATGTTGAGCAGTTTGTCATATGTCTGTTGGCCATTTGTGTGTCTTCTTTGGAGAAATATCTGTTCATATCTTCTGCCCATTTCTTGACTCGCTTATTTGTTTTTTGGGTGTTGAGTTTGGGTGTTGAACGGTAGTAAAGCTTACGGCACATTCATGATGCTTCCACACCCACCTTTGGAAATGCTTCTCTCTCAAGGATACCTGAATATGTTAGTGGAGAGTTGCCGTATACGCAGACTTGCTTTTCCCAGGTGAGTGCATGGCACATTCCTTATTCCCTCACGCGCGCGCGCGCACACACACACACACACACACACACACACACACACACACACACAGAGTTGAACATGTTTCTGTCTCGTCAGGAAAGAAGGTGTTCGTTGAGTGACGGTTTCTCACTGATGCTTTTGGGTTCTTGCTTTTATTCCCCCCGGAGAGTGAAGTGTAGGCGCTTTTTCCGTAGGCTTCCATACACACCCTTGAGAAGCCTTCCGTCAGCCAGAAACAAGCCGTGAGTTGAAAGAGGCGTCCACGCAGACCTCCTTCTCAGAGCGAAGCCTTTCACACTTTTCCTTGTGAAGTAAACTACAGAGATACAAATACTTTATCAATGATTGCTTTAACAAAAAAGGACTAAATATCCCAATCAGAAAACATAGACTGTAAAGAGGAAGCAAGACCCATCTCTATGCTGCCTACCAGAGAATCACTTCAGACCTAAAAATAAAAGCAGATTCGAAGTAATGGGAAACAAAACGATTTATGATGCAAATGGAAGTGAAAAGAAAGTTGGAGTCGTAATATTTTTATGAGACAAAATAAACTGAATTGTGGGGAAAATGGCAGAGTAGAAGGACCCTAAACTCACCTCATCCCACAGATACAACTAGATCACACTCACACCAGAGTCACCCAGAAATGGACCTTCAGATTTCCCAACAAAACTCTACAACTAAATGGAGAGAGGAAATCACATCAAAGATGGTAGGAAGGACAAGGACTCTGTAGGAATCTAAACCCCGTATTTCTGACCACCAGAGGGAGGGAACCACAGTCACAGAGGGGCCAGAAACAAACTACTACACCGGGGAGCCTCTAAAGCGTAGAGACATCTTCATAGCTTATGGCTTTGAAAATCAGAAGGGATGGCATTTGTGAGCGTATACAACCAGCAGACTTAAAGCTTGGAACTTTTAAAAATCAGCTGTCTCAGCTCTGAGAGAGCAAAGAAGGTGATCGGAAGCTGAGATCTGTCCTTAAAGAGAAAGCACAGCAAACAGTCTGGAGAAGCTTGGGTGAAGCAGGTTGAAACGTGCTTGAGGATTAAACAAGGGAGACATAGTTCCTGAACTCAGAGTTTGCTAAGGGACTTGTCCAGGAACAAAGGAGATGGCAGGTTCCATTTCCCTCTACGGCCCCTCATTATAAACACACACCTACCTGCAAGATCAAGCACAATCTAGCAATCACTAACTTGCATAAACCATGGCACATCCCCACACCTACCACACCTGCTTCAGTCCCAGTGCTGTGGATACCCTCCCTGATAAGACCCACACAATCCTTGACAACAATATGTCTCCCCATCACCCACAGAACACGCATGCATCTTGTTAAAACAGCACACCCCATGTGTTGTGCACAATGACACAGTCCAGATCCAGTCTCTGTTGTTGCTATGCATTACCTTCAGAGGAGAACCAGCATCACCAAGTTAAAAATGTATGTTCTGCCCCGTATTTTCCAGAACAAGCAATATATCTGACCTTCCTCACCGAGAGATATTCTCTGAGAAGTAGGCCAAATGAGCAGACAGAGGACTATGTCCTAAACGAAAGAAGAGGACAAAGCCACAGCAAGAGACCTAAACAAAATGGATATAAGGAACATGCCTGACAGAAAATTTAAGATAACAATTATAAAGATACTCACTGGGGAAATGAAAAGAGGGAGGACATCAGAAGGGGGAACATCACTGAGACTCTTAACAAAGAGATATGAAAGAAATAATCAGAGATGTGGAACACAAGAAATGAAATTAAGAATATACTAGATAGAATAATTAGCAGGATGGACGAAGCAGAGGAACAAATTAATGAACTAGAAGACAGTAATGGAAAGTAATCAAGCGGAACAAATGAGAGGAAAAAGAAGTATGCAAAAATGAGAAGAGACTTAGGGAATTCAGTGACTCCATCCAGTGTAACAACACCCACATTAGAGGGATCCCAGAAGGTGAAAAGGGGGAAAAGGGGGCAGAAAATCTATTTGAGCAAAGAGGAGCTGAAAACTTAACCTAATCTGGTGAAGGAAACCTATACAAATCCATAAGGCATAGAGATCCCCTCTCACAAAGTCAACCGAAGGAGGTCCACATCAAGACACATAGTAATCCAAATGGGAAAAGGTAGTGATAAAGAAAAAACATTTAAAGCAGCAAGATAAAAGAAGACAGGTAACATGCAAGGGAAAGCCCATAAAGCTATCAGCTGAGTTTTCAGCAGAAACTATGCAGGACAGAAGAAAGTGGCGTTAAATATTCAAAGTGCTGAATGAGAAAAATCTGCAGCAAGGAATAATTTATCCAGCAAGCCTATCCTTCAGAAAAGAAAGGGAGAAAAAGAGTTTCTTAGCCACACAAACTAAAAGAGTTCATGACCACTAAATTAACTACAAAAAATATTGAAGGGGACACTATGAGTGGAAAAAAATCGTAAGTGAGAGTATGACAATAATGAATCAAGGAAGCAGTAAAAATAAGTATTTCTGTAAAAATCAGTTAAGGGATTCACAAAATAAAAGTATGTAAAATATGAAAACATATACCCTAACACATGAGGAGGAGTCAACAGTGGGTTTGAACTTAAACAGCATTCAACTTAATATAGACCGAAAAGGCTATATATAATCCAGGGGGTCACCACAAACCCAAAGCACTAATACACATGCAAAAGATAAAGGGAAAGAAATCCAAGAATATCATTAAAGAAAACGAGCAAACCATGAGAGAGAGAGCAAGAGAAGAAAGGATCAGAGAAAAACTACACAAAAAACTATGAAACAAGTAACAAAACATCAATAAATACATGTCTAATGATAATCAGTTTGAATGTAAATGGACTAAATGCTCCAAGCAAAAGAGCATGACAGAGTTTGTCTATATATATAAAAGATTTCACACCTAAAGACACCTGCAGATGGAAATTAAGAGATGGAGAAACATTAATCATGCAAGTGGATGTCAAAAGAAGTCAGAGTAGCAATCCTTATATCAGACCAAATAGACTTTTTTAAAATTGAAATTGAATTAGCCAACATAGAGTACACCAGTAGTTTCAAATGTAGCGTTCCACAATTCATCAGTTGTGTATAACACCCAGTGTTCATCACATCACAGGCATTCCTTAATGCCCATCACACAGTTACCCCATCTCCCCAGCCACCTTTCCTCCAGCAACCCTCAGTTGGTTTCCAATAGTTAGGAACCTGTCATGGATTTTCTTCCTCTCTGGTTTCTTCGCATTCATTTTCCCTCCCTTCCCCTATGATCCTCTGTGCTGTTCCTTCTATTCCACATATGAGTAAAACCATATAATAATTGTTTTTCTCTGACTGACTTATTTTGCTCAGCATAATACCCTCCAGTGCCATCCACATCGATATGCTAAATATTGATCCTTTCTGATGGCTGAGTCATATTCCATTGTATATGTATATACCATGTTTTCTTTATCCATTTATCTGTCGATGGATGTCTTGGTTCCTTCCACGGTTTGGCTATTGTGGACAATGTTGCTATAAACATTCGGGGTGCAGTTGCCCCTTCAGATCACTACATTGGTAGCTTTGGGGTAAATAAAATTGCTGGGTTGTAAGGGAGCTCTGTTTTAAGTTCTTGAGGAACCTCCATATTGTTTTCCAAAGTGGCTGTACCACTTTTCATTCCCACGTAGAAGTGTAAGAGAGTTCCCCTTTCTCCTCACCAACATTTGTTATTTCTCCGCTTGTTAATTTTTGCAATTCTGACTGGTGTGAAGTGGTATCTCACTGTCATTTGGATTTCTTTTTCCCCATGCCAAGTGATGTTGAGCAGTTTGTCATATGTCTGTTGGCCATTTGTGTGTCTTCTTTGGAGAAATATCTGTTCATATCTTCTGCCCATTTCTTGACTCGCTTATTTGTTTTTTGGGTGTTGAGTTTGGGTGTGGAACGGTAGTAAAGCTTACGGCACATTCATGATGCTTCCACACCCACTTTTGGAAATGCTTCTCTCTCAAGGATACCTGAATATGTTAGTGGAGAGTTGCCGTATACGCAGACTTGCTTTTCCCAGGTGAGTGCATGGCACATTCCTTATTCCCTCACGCGCGCGCGCGCGCACACACACACACACACACACACAGAGTTGAACATGTTTCTGTCTCGTCAGGAAAGAAGGTGTTCGTTGAGTGACGGTTTCTCACTGATGCTTTTGGGTTCTTGCTTTTATTCCCCCCGGAGAGTGAAGTGTAGGCGCTTTTTCCGTAGGCTTCCGTACACACCCTTGAGAAGCCTTCCGTCAGCCAGAAACAAGCCGTGAGTTGAAAGAGGCGTCCACGCAGACCTCCTTCTCAGAGCGAAGCCTTTCACACTTTTCCTTGTGAAGTAAACTAGAGAGATACAAATACTTTATCAATGATTGCTTTAACAAAAAAGGACTAAATATCCCAATCAGAAAACATAGACTGTAAAGAGGAAGCAAGACCCATCTCTATGCTGCCTACCAGAGAATCACTTCAGACCTAAAAATAAAAGCAGATTCGAAGTAATGGGAAACAAAACGATTTATGATGCAAATGGAAGTGAAAAGAAAGTTGGAGTCGTAATATTTTTATGAGACAAAATAAACTGAATTGTGGGGAAGATGGCAGAGTAGAAGGACCCTAAACTCACCTCATCCCACAGATACAACTAGATCACACTCACACCAGAGTCACCCAGAAATGGACCTTCAGATTTCCCAACAAAACTCTACAACTAAATGGAGAGAGGAAATCACATCAAAGATGGTAGGAAGGACAAGGACTCTGTAGGAATCTAAACCCCGTATTTCTGACCACCAGAGGGAGGGAACCACAGTCACAGAGGGGCCAGAAACAAACTACTACACCGGGGAGCCTCTAAAGCGTAGAGACATCCTCATAGCTTATGGCTTTGAAAATCAGAAGGGATGACATTTGTGAGCGTATACAACCAGCAGACTTAAAGCTTGGAACTTTTAAAAATCAGCTGTCTCAGCTCTGAGAGAGCACAGAAGGTGATCGGAAGCTGAGATCTGTCCTTAAAGAGAAAGCACAGCAAACAGTCTGGAGAAGCTTGGGTGAAGCAGGTTGAAACGTGCTTGAGGATTAAACAAGGGAGACATAGTTCCTGAACTCAGAGTTTGCTAAGGGACTTGTCCAGGAACAAAGGAGCTGGCAGGTTCCATTTCCCTCTACGGCCCCTCATTATAAACACACACCTACCTGCAAGATCAAGCACAATCTAGCAATCACTAACTTGCATAAACCATGGCCCATCCCCACACCTACCACACCTGCTTCAGTCCCAGTGCTGTGGATACCCTCCCTGATAAGACCCACACAATCCTTGACAACAATATGTCTCCCCATCACCCACAGAACACGCATGCATCTTGTTAAAACAGCACACCCCATGTGTTGTGCACAATGACACAGTCCAGATCCAGTCTCTGTTGTTGCTATGCATTACCTTCAGAGGAGAACCAGCATCACCAAGTTAAAAATGTATGTTCTGCCCCGTATTTTCCAGAACAAGCAATATATCTGACCTTCCTCACCGAGAGATATTCTCTGAGAAGTAGGCCAAATGAGCAGACAGAGGACTATGTCCTAAACGAAAGAAGAGGACAAAGCCACAGCAAGAGACCTAAACAAAATGGATATAAGGAACATGCCTGACAGAAAATTTAAGATAACAATTATAAAGATACTCACTGGGGAAATGAAAAGAGGGAGGACATCAGAAGGGGGAACATCACTGAGACTCTTAACAAAGAGATATGAAAGAAATAATCAGAGATGTGGAACACAAGAAATGAAATGAAGAATATACTAGATAGAATAATTAGCAGGATGGACGAAGCAGAGGAACAAATTAATGAACTAGAAGACAGTAATGGAAAGTAATCAAGCGGAACAAATGAGAGGAAAAAGAAGTATGCAAAAATGAGAAGAGACTTAGGGAATTCAGTGACTCCATCCAGTGTAACAACACCCACATTAGAGGGATCCCAGAAGGTGAAAAGGGGGAAAAGGGGGCAGAAAATCTATTTGAGCAAAGAAGAGCTGAAAACTTAACCTAATCTGGTGAAGGAAACCTATACAAATCCATAAGGCATAGAGATCCCCTCCCACAAAGTCAACCGAAGGAGGTCCACATCAAGACACATAGTAATCCAAATGGGAAAAGGTAGTGATAAAGAAAAAACATTTAAAGCAGCAAGATAAAAGAAGACAGGTAACATGCAAGGGAAAGCCCATAAAGCTATCAGCTGAGTTTTCAGCAGAAACTATGCAGGACAGAAGAAAGTGGCGTTAAATATTCAAAGTGCTGAATGAGAAAAATCTGCAGCAAGGAATAATTTATCCAGCAAGCCTATCCTTCAGAAAAGAAGGGGAGAAAAAGAGTTTCTTAGCCACACAAACTAAAAGAGTTCATGACCACTAAATTAACTACAAAAAATATTGAAGGGGACACTATGAGTGGAAAAAAATCGTAAGTGAGAGTATGACAATAATGAATCAAGGAAGCAGTAAAAATAAGTATTTCTGTAAAAATCAGTTAAGGGATTCACAAAATAAAAGTATGTAAAATATGAAAATATATACCCTAACACATGAGGAGGAGTCAACAGTGGGTTTGAACTTAAACAGCATTCAACTTAATATAGACCGAAAAGGCTATATATAATCCAGGGGGTCACCACAAACCCAAAGCACTAATACACATGCAAAAGATAAAGGGAAAGAAATCCAAGAATATCATTAAAGAAAACGAGAAAACCATGAGAGAGAGAGCAAGAGAAGAAAGGGTCAGAGAAAAACTACACAAAAAACTATGAAACAAGTAACAAAACATCAATAAATACATGTCTAATGATAATCAGTTTGAATGTAAATGGACTAAATGCTCCAAGCAAAAGAGCATGACAGAGTTTGTCTATATATATAAAAGATTTCACACCTAAAGACACCTGCAGATGGAAATTAAGAGATGGAGAAACATTAATCATGCAAGTGGATGTCAAAAGAAGTCAGAGTAGCAATCCTTATATCAGACCAAATAGACTTTTTTAAAATTGAAATTGAATTAGCCAACATAGAGTACACCAGTAGTTTCAAATGTAGCGTTCCACAATTCATCAGTTGTGTATAACACCCAGTGTTCATCACATCACAGGCATTCCTTAATGCCCATCACACAGTTACCCCATCTCCCCAGCCACCTTTCCTCCAGCAACCCTCAGTTGGTTTCCAATAGTTAGGAACCTGTCATGGATTTTCTTCCTCTCTGGTTTCTTCGCATTCATTTTCCCTCCCTTCCCCTATGATCCTCTGTGCTGTTCCTTCTATTCCACATATGAGTAAAACCATATAATAATTGTTTTTCTCTGACTGACTTATTTTGCTCAGCATAATACCCTCCAGTGCCATCCACATCGATATGCTCAATATTGATCCTTTCTGATGGCTGAGTCATATTCCATTGTATATGTATATACCATGTTTTCTTTATCCATTTATCTGTCGATGGATGTCTTGGTTCCTTCCACGGTTTGGCTATTGTGGACAATGTTGCTATAAACATTCGGGGTGCAGTTGCCCCTTCAGATCACTACATTGGTAGCTTTGGGGTAAATAAAATTGCTGGGTTGTAAGGGAGCTCTGTTTTAAGTTCTTGAGGAACCTCCATATTGTTTTCCAAAGTGGCTGTACCAGTTTTCATTCCCACGTAGAAGTGTAAGAGAGTTCCCCTTTCTCCTCACCAACATTTGTTATTTCTCCGCTTGTTAATTTTTGCAATTCTGACTGGTGTGAAGTGGTATCTCACTGTCATTTGGATTTCTTTTTCCCCATGCCAAGTGATGTTGAGCAGTTTGTCATATGTCTGTTGGCCATTTGTGTGTCTTCTTTGGAGAAATATCTGTTCATATCTTCTGCCCATTTCTTGACTCGCTTATTTGTTTTTTGGGTGTTGAGTTTGGGTGTGGAACGGTAGTAAAGCTTACGGCACATTCATGATGCTTCCACACCCACTTTTGGAAATGCTTCTCTCTCAAGGATACCTGAATATGTTAGTGGAGAGTTGCCGTATACGCAGACTTGCTTTTCCCAGGTGAGTGCATGGCACATTCCTTATTCCCTCACGCGCGCGCGCGCGCACACACACACACACACACACACAGAGTTGAACATGTTTCTGTCTCGTCAGGAAAGAAGGTGTTCGTTGAGTGACGGTTTCTCACTGATGCTTTTGGGTTCTTGCTTTTATTCCCCCCGGAGAGTGAAGTGTAGGCGCTTTTTCCGTAGGCTTCCGTACACACCCTTGAGAAGCCTTCCGTCAGCCAGAAACAAGCCGTGAGTTGAAAGAGGCGTCCACGCAGACCTCCTTCTCAGAGCGAAGCCTTTCACACTTTTCCTTGTGAAGTAAACTAGAGAGATACAAATACTTTATCAATGATTGCTTTAACAAAAAAGGACTAAATATCCCAATCAGAAAACATAGACTGTAAAGAGGAAGCAAGACCCATCTCTATGCTGCCTACCAGAGAATCACTTCAGACCTAAAAATAAAAGCAGATTCGAAGTAATGGGAAACAAAACGATTTATGATGCAAATGGAAGTGAAAAGAAAGTTGGAGTCGTAATATTTTTATGAGACAAAATAAACTGAATTGTGGGGAAGATGGCAGAGTAGAAGGACCCTAAACTCACCTCATCCCACAGATACAACTAGATCACACTCACACCAGAGTCACCCAGAAATGGACCTTCAGATTTCCCAACAAAACTCTACAACTAAATGGAGAGAGGAAATCACATCAAAGATGGTAGGAAGGACAAGGACTCTGTAGGAATCTAAACCCCGTATTTCTGACCACCAGAGGGAGGGAACCACAGTCACAGAGGGGCCGGAAACAATCTACTACACCGGGGAGCCTCTAAAGCGTAGAGACATCCTCATAGCTTATGGCTTTGAAAATCAGAAGGGATGACATTTGTGAGCGTATACAACCAGCAGACTTAAAGCTTGGAACTTTTAAAAATCAGCTGTCTCAGCTCTGAGAGAGCACAGAAGGTGATCGGAAGCTGAGATCTGTCCTTAAAGAGAAAGCACAGCAAACAGTCTGGAGAAGCTTGGGTGAAGCAGGTTGAAACGTGCTTGAGGATTAAACAAGGGAGACATAGTTCCTGAACTCAGAGTTTGCTAAGGGACTTGTCCAGGAACAAAGGAGCTGGCAGGTTCCATTTCCCTCTACGGCCCCTCATTATAAACACACACCTACCTGCAAGATCAAGCACAATCTAGCAATCACTAACTTGCATAAACCATGGCCCATCCCCACACCTACCACACCTGCTTCAGTCCCAGTGCTGTGGATACCCTCCCTGATAAGACCCACACAATCCTTGACAACAATATGTCTCCCCATCACCCACAGAACACGCATGCATCTTGTTAAAACAGCACACCCCATGTGTTGTGCACAATGACACAGTCCAGATCCAGTCTCTGTTGTTGCTATGCATTACCTTCAGAGGAGAACCAGCATCACCAAGTTAAAAATGTATGTTCTGCCCCGTATTTTCAAGAACAAGCAATATATCTGACCTTCCTAACCGAGAGATATTCTCTGAGAAGTAGGCCAAATGAGCAGACAGAGGACTATGTCCTAAAGGAAAGAAGAGGACAAAGCCACAGCAAGAGACCTAAACAAAATGGATATAAGGAACATGCCTGACAGAAAATTTAAGATAACAATTATAAAGATACTCACTGGGGAAATGAAAAGAGGGAGGACATCAGAAGGGGGAACATCACTGAGACTCTTAACAAAGAGATATGAAAGAAATAATCAGAGATGTGGAACACAAGAAATGAAATTAAGAATATACTAGATAGAATAATTAGCAGGATGGACGAAGCAGAGGAACAAATTAATGAACTAGAAGACAGTAATGGAAAGTAATCAAGCGGAACAAATGAGAGGAAAAAGAAGTATGCAAAAATGAGAAGAGACTTAGGGAATTCAGTGACTCCATCCAGTGTAACAACACCCACATTAGAGGGATCCCAGAAGGTGAAAAGGGGGAAAAGGGGGCAGAAAATCTATTTGAGCAAAGAAGAGCTGAAAACTTAACCTAATCTGGTGAAGGAAACCTATACAAATCCATAAGGCATAGAGATCCCCTCTCACAAAGTCAACCGAAGGAGGTCCACATCAAGACACATAGTAATCCAAATGGGAAAAGGTAGTGATAAAGAAAAAACATTTAAAGCAGCAAGATAAAAGAAGACAGGTAACATGCAAGGGAAAGCCCATAAAGCTATCAGCTGAGTTTTCAGCAGAAACTATGCAGGACAGAAGAAAGTGGCGTTAAATATTCAAAGTGCTGAATGAGAAAAATCTGCAGCAAGGAATAATTTATCCAGCAAGCCTATCCTTCAGAAAAGAAAGGGAGAAAAAGAGTTTCTTAGCCACACAAACTAAAAGAGTTCATGACCACTAAATTAACTACAAAAAATATTGAAGGGGACACTATGAGTGGAAAAAAATCGTAAGTGAGAGTATGACAATAATGAATCAAGGAAGCAGTAAAAATAAGTATTTCTGTAAAAATCAGTTAAGGGATTCACAAAATAAAAGTATGTAAAATATGAAAACATATACCCTAACACATGAGGAGGAGTCAACAGTGGGTTTGAACTTAAACAGCATTCAACTTAATATAGACCGAAAAGGCTATATATAATCCAGGGGGTCACCACAAACCCAAAGCACTAATACACATGCAAAAGATAAAGGGAAAGAAATCCAAGAATATCATTAAAGAAAACGAGCAAACCATGAGAGAGAGAGCAAGAGAAGAAAGGATCAGAGAAAAACTACACAAAAAACTATGAAACAAGTAACAAAACATCAATAAATACATGTCTAATGATAATCAGTTTGAATGTAAATGGACTAAATGCTCCAAGCAAAAGAGCATGACAGAGTTTGTCTATATATATAAAAGATTTCACACCTAAAGACACCTGCAGATGGAAATTAAGAGATGGAGAAACATTAATCATGCAAGTGGATGTCAAAAGAAGTCAGAGTAGCAATCCTTATATCAGACCAAATAGACTTTTTTAAAATTGAAATTGAATTAGCCAACATAGAGTACACCAGTAGTTTCAAATGTAGCGTTCCACAATTCATCAGTTGTGTATAACACCCAGTGTTCATCACATCACAGGCATTCCTTAATGCCCATCACACAGTTACCCCATCTCCCCAGCCACCTTTCCTCCAGCAACCCTCAGTTGGTTTCCAATAGTTAGGAACCTGTCATGGATTTTCTTCCTCTCTGGTTTCTTCGCATTCATTTTCCCTCCCTTCCCCTATGATCCTCTGTGCTGTTCCTTCTATTCCACATATGAGTAAAACCATATAATAATTGTTTTTCTCTGACTGACTTATTTTGCTCAGCATAATACCCTCCAGTGCCATCCACATCGATATGCTAAATATTGATCCTTTCTGATGGCTGAGTCATATTCCATTGTATATGTATATACCATGTTTTCTTTATCCATTTATCTGTCGATGGATGTCTTGGTTCCTTCCACGGTTTGGCTATTGTGGACAATGTTGCTATAAACATTCGGGGTGCAGTTGCCCCTTCAGATCACTACATTGGTAGCTTTGGGGTAAATAAAATTGCTGGGTTGTAAGGGAGCTCTGTTTTAAGTTCTTGAGGAACCTCCATATTGTTTTCCAAAGTGGCTGTACCAGTTTTCATTCCCACGTAGAAGTGTAAGAGAGTTCCCCTTTCTCCTCACCAACATTTGTTATTTCTCCGCTTGTTAATTTTTGCAATTCTGACTGGTGTGAAGTGGTATCTCACTGTCATTTGGATTTCTTTTTCCCCATGCCAAGTGATGTTGAGCAGTTTGTCATATGTCTGTTGGCCATTTGTGTGTCTTCTTTGGAGAAATATCTGTTCATATCTTCTGCCCATTTCTTGACTCGCTTATTTGTTTTTTGGGTGTTGAGTTTGGGTGTGGAACGGTAGTAAAGCTTACGGCACATTCATGATGCTTCCACACCCACTTTTGGAAATGCTTCTCTCTCAAGGATACCTGAATATGTTAGTGGAGAGTTGCCGTATACGCAGACTTGCTTTTCCCAGGTGAGTGCATGGCACATTCCTTATTCCCTCACGCGCGCGCGCGCGCACACACACACACACACACACACACACAGAGTTGAACATGTTTCTGTCTCGTCAGGAAAGAAGGTGTTCGTTGAGTGACGGTTTCTCACTGATGCTTTTGGGTTCTTGCTTTTATTCCCCCCGGAGAGTGAAGTGTAGGCGCTTTTTCCGTAGGCTTCCGTACACACCCTTGAGAAGCCTTCCGTCAGCCAGAAACAAGCCGTGAGTTGAAAGAGGCGTCCACGCAGACCTCCTTCTCAGAGCGAAGCCTTTCACACTTTTCCTTGTGAAGTAAACTAGAGAGATACAAATACTTTATCAATGATTGCTTTAACAAAAAAGGACTAAATATCCCAATCAGAAAACATAGACTGTAAAGAGGAAGCAAGACCCATCTCTATGCTGCCTACCAGAGAATCACTTCAGACCTAAAAATAAAAGCAGATTCGAAGTAATGGGAAACAAAACGATTTATGATGCAAATGGAAGTGAAAAGAAAGTTGGAGTCGTAATATTTTTATGAGACAAAATAAACTGAATTGTGGGGAAGATGGCAGAGTAGAAGGACCCTAAACTCACCTCATCCCACAGATACAACTAGATCACACTCACACCAGAGTCACCCAGAAATGGACCTTCAGATTTCCCAACAAAACTCTACAACTAAATGGAGAGAGGAAATCACATCAAAGATGGTAGGAAGGACAAGGACTCTGTAGGAATCTAAACCCCGTATTTCTGACCACCAGAGGGAGGGAACCACAGTCACAGAGGGGCCAGAAACAAACTACTACACCGGGGAGCCTCTAAAGCGTAGAGACATCCTCATAGCTTATGGCTTTGAAAATCAGAAGGGATGACATTTGTGAGCGTATACAACCAGCAGACTTAAAGCTTGGAACTTTTAAAAATCAGCTGTCTCAGCTCTGAGAGAGCACAGAAGGTGATCGGAAGCTGAGATCTGTCCTTAAAGAGAAAGCACAGCAAACAGTCTGGAGAAGCTTGGGTGAAGCAGGTTGAAACGTGCTTGAGGATTAAACAAGGGAGACATAGTTCCTGAACTCAGAGTTTGCTAAGGGACTTGTCCAGGAACAAAGGAGCTGGCAGGTTCCATTTCCCTCTACTGCCCCTCATTATAAACACACACCTACCTGCAAGATCAAGCACAATCTAGCAATCACTAACTTGCATAAACCATGGCCCATCCCCACACCTACCACACCTGCTTCAGTCCCAGTGCTGTGGATACCCTCCCTGATAAGACCCACACAATCCTTGACAACAATATGTCTCCCCATCACCCACAGAACACGCATGCATCTTGTTAAAACAGCACACCCCATGTGTTGTGCACAATGACACAGTCCAGATCCAGTCTCTGTTGTTGCTATGCATTACCTTCAGAGGAGAACCAGCATCACCAAGTTAAAAATGTATGTTCTGCCCCGTATTTTCCAGAACAAGCAATATATCTGACCTTCCTCACCGAGAGATATTCTCTGAGAAGTAGGCCAAATGAGCAGACAGAGGACTATGTCCTAAACGAAAGAAGAGGACAAAGCCACAGCAAGAGACCTAAACAAAATGGATATAAGGAACATGCCTGACAGAAAATTTAAGATAACAATTATAAAGATACTCACTGGGGAAATGAAAAGAGGGAGGACATCAGAAGGGGGAACATCACTGAGACTCTTAACAAAGAGATATGAAAGAAATAATCAGAGATGTGGAACACAAGAAATGAAATGAAGAATATACTAGATAGAATAATTAGCAGGATGGACGAAGCAGAGGAACAAATTAATGAACTAGAAGACAGTAATGGAAAGTAATCAAGCGGAACAAATGAGAGGAAAAAGAAGTATGCAAAAATGAGAAGAGACTTAGGGAATTCAGTGACTCCATCCAGTGTAACAACACCCACATTAGAGGGATCCCAGAAGGTGAAAAGGGGGAAAAGGGGGCAGAAAATCTATTTGAGCAAAGAGGAGCTGAAAACTTAACCTAATCTGGTGAAGGAAACCTATACAAATCCATAAGACATAGAGATCCCCTCTCACAAAGTCAACCGAAGGAGGTCCACATCAAGACACATAGTAATCCAAATGGGAAAAGGTAGTGATAAAGAAAAAACATTTAAAGCAGCAAGATAAAAGAAGACAGGTAACATGCAAGGGAAAGCCCATAAAGCTATCAGCTGAGTTTTCAGCAGAAACTATGCAGGACAGAAGAAAGTGGCGTTAAATATTCAAAGTGCTGAATGAGAAAAATCTGCAGCAAGGAATAATTTATCCAGCAAGCCTATCCTTCAGAAAAGAAAGGGAGAAAAAGAGTTTCTTAGCCACACAAACTAAAAGAGTTCATGACCACTAAATTAACTACAAAAAATATTGAAGGGGACACTATGAGTGGAAAAAAATCGTAAGTGAGAGTATGACAATAATGAATCAAGGAAGCAGTAAAAATAAGTATTTCTGTAAAAATCAGTTAAGGGATTCACAAAATAAAAGTATGTAAAATATGAAAACATATACCCTAACACATGAGGAGGAGTCAACAGTGGGTTTGAACTTAAACAGCATTCAACTTAATATAGACCGAAAAGGCTATATATAATCCAGGGGGTCACCACAAACCCAAAGCACTAATACACATGCAAAAGATAAAGGGAAAGAAATCCAAGAATATCATTAAAGAAAACGAGCAAACCATGAGAGAGAGAGCAAGAGAAGAAAGGATCAGAGAAAAACTACACAAAAAACTATGAAACAAGTAACAAAACATCAATAAATACATGTCTAATGATAATCAGTTTGAATGTAAATGGACTAAATGCTCCAAGCAAAAGAGCATGACAGAGTTTGTCTATATATATAAAAGATTTCACACCTAAAGACACCTGCAGATGGAAATTAAGAGATGGAGAAACATTAATCATGCAAGTGGATGTCAAAAGAAGTCAGAGTAGCAATCCTTATATCAGACCAAATAGACTTTTTTAAAATTGAAATTGAATTAGCCAACATAGAGTACACCAGTAGTTTCAAATGTAGCGTTCCACAATTCATCAGTTGTGTATAACACCCAGTGTTCATCACATCACAGGCATTCCTTAATGCCCATCACACAGTTACCCCATCTCCCCAGCCACCTTTCCTCCAGCAACCCTCAGTTGGTTTCCAATAGTTAGGAACCTGTCATGGATTTTCTTCCTCTCTGGTTTCTTCGCATTCATTTTCCCTCCCTTCCCCTATGATCCTCTGTGCTGTTCCTTCTATTCCACATATGAGTAAAACCATATAATAATTGTTTTTCTCTGACTGACTTATTTTGCTCAGCATAATACCCTCCAGTGCCATCCACATCGATATGCTAAATATTGATCCTTTCTGATGGCTGAGTCATATTCCATTGTATATGTATATACCATGTTTTCTTTATCCATTTATCTGTCGATGGATGTCTTGGTTCCTTCCACGGTTTGGCTATTGTGGACAATGTTGCTATAAACATTCGGGGTGCAGTTGCCCCTTCAGATCACTACATTGGTAGCTTTGGGGTAAATAAAATTGCTGGGTTGTAAGGGAGCTCTGTTTTAAGTTCTTGAGGAACCTCCATATTGTTTTCCAAAGTGGCTGTACCACTTTTCATTCCCACGTAGAAGTGTAAGAGAGTTCCCCTTTCTCCTCACCAACATTTGTTATTTCTCCGCTTGTTAATTTTTGCAATTCTGACTGGTGTGAAGTGGTATCTCACTGTCATTTGGATTTCTTTTTCCCCATGCCAAGTGATGTTGAGCAGTTTGTCATATGTCTGTTGGCCATTTGTGTGTCTTCTTTGGAGAAATATCTGTTCATATCTTCTGCCCATTTCTTGACTCGCTTATTTGTTTTTTGGGTGTTGAGTTTGGGTGTGGAACGGTAGTAAAGCTTACGGCACATTCATGATGCTTCCACACCCACTTTTGGAAATGCTTCTCTCTCAAGGATACCTGAATATGTTAGTGGAGAGTTGCCGTATACGCAGACTTGCTTTTCCCAGGTGAGTGCATGGCACATTCCTTATTCCCTCACGCGCGCGCGCGCGCACACACACACACACACACACACAGAGTTGAACATGTTTCTGTCTCGTCAGGAAAGAAGGTGTTCGTTGAGTGACGGTTTCTCACTGATGCTTTTGGGTTCTTGCTTTTATTCCCCCCGGAGAGTGAAGTGTAGGCGCTTTTTCCGTAGGCTTCCGTACACACCCTTGAGAAGCCTTCCGTCAGCCAGAAACAAGCCGTGAGTTGAAAGAGGCGTCCACGCAGACCTCCTTCTCAGAGCGAAGCCTTTCACACTTTTCCTTGTGAAGTAAACTAGAGAGATACAAATACTTTATCAATGATTGCTTTAACAAAAAAGGACTAAATATCCCAATCAGAAAACATAGACTGTAAAGAGGAAGCAAGACCCATCTCTATGCTGCCTACCAGAGAATCACTTCAGACCTAAAAATAAAAGCAGATTCGAAGTAATGGGAAACAAAACGATTTATGATGCAAATGGAAGTGAAAAGAAAGTTGGAGTCGTAATATTTTTATGAGACAAAATAAACTGAATTGTGGGGAAGATGGCAGAGTAGAAGGACCCTAAACTCACCTCATCCCACAGATACAACTAGATCACACTCACACCAGAGTCACCCAGAAATGGACCTTCAGATTTCCCAACAAAACTCTACAACTAAATGGAGAGAGGAAATCACATCAAAGATGGTAGGAAGGACAAGGACTCTGTAGGAATCTAAACCCCGTATTTCTGACCACCAGAGGGAGGGAACCACAGTCACAGAGGGGCCAGAAACAAACTACTACACCGGGGAGCCTCTAAAGCGTAGAGACATCCTCATAGCTTATGGCTTTGAAAATCAGAAGGGATGACATTTGTGAGCGTATACAACCAGCAGACTTAAAGCTTGGAACTTTTAAAAATCAGCTGTCTCAGCTCTGAGAGAGCACAGAAGGTGATCGGAAGCTGAGATCTGTCCTTAAAGAGAAAGCACAGCAAACAGTCTGGAGAAGCTTGGGTGAAGCAGGTTGAAACGTGCTTGAGGATTAAACAAGGGAGACATAGTTCCTGAACTCAGAGTTTGCTAAGGGACTTGTCCAGGAACAAAGGAGCTGGCAGGTTCCATTTCCCTCTACGGCCCCTCATTATAAACACACACCTACCTGCAAGATCAAGCACAATCTAGCAATCACTAACTTGCATAAACCATGGCCCATCCCCACACCTACCACACCTGCTTCAGTCCCAGTGCTGTGGATACCCTCCCTGATAAGACCCACACAATCCTTGACAACAATATGTCTCCCCATCACCCACAGAACACGCATGCATCTTGTTAAAACAGCACACCCCATGTGTTGTGCACAATGACACAGTCCAGATCCAGTCTCTGTTGTTGCTATGCATTACCTTCAGAGGAGAACCAGCATCACCAAGTTAAAAATGTATGTTCTGCCCCGTATTTTCCAGAACAAGCAATATATCTGACCTTCCTCACCGAGAGATATTCTCTGAGAAGTAGGCCAAATGAGCAGACAGAGGACTATGTCCTAAACGAAAGAAGAGGACAAAGCCACAGCAAGAGACCTAAACAAAATGGATATAAGGAACATGCCTGACAGAAAATTTAAGATAACAATTATAAAGATACTCACTGGGGAAATGAAAAGAGGGAGGACATCAGAAGGGGGAACATCACTGAGACTCTTAACAAAGAGATATGAAAGAAATAATCAGAGATGTGGAACACAAGAAATGAAATGAAGAATATACTAGATAGAATAATTAGCAGGATGGACGAAGCAGAGGAACAAATTAATGAACTAGAAGACAGTAATGGAAAGTAATCAAGCGGAACAAATGAGAGGAAAAAGAAGTATGCAAAAATGAGAAGAGACTTAGGGAATTCAGTGACTCCATCCAGTGTAACAACACCCACATTAGAGGGATCCCAGAAGGTGAAAAGGGGGAAAAGGGGGCAGAAAATCTATTTGAGCAAAGAAGAGCTGAAAACTTAACCTAATCTGGTGAAGGAAACCTATACAAATCCATAAGGCATAGAGATCCCCTCCCACAAAGTCAACCGAAGGAGGTCCACATCAAGACACATAGTAATCCAAATGGGAAAAGGTAGTGATAAAGAAAAAACATTTAAAGCAGCAAGATAAAAGAAGACAGGTAACATGCAAGGGAAAGCCCATAAAGCTATCAGCTGAGTTTTCAGCAGAAACTATGCAGGACAGAAGAAAGTGGCGTTAAATATTCAAAGTGCTGAATGAGAAAAATCTGCAGCAAGGAATAATTTATCCAGCAAGCCTATCCTTCAGAAAAGAAGGGGAGAAAAAGAGTTTCTTAGCCACACAAACTAAAAGAGTTCATGACCACTAAATTAACTACAAAAAATATTGAAGGGGACACTATGAGTGGAAAAAAATCGTAAGTGAGAGTATGACAATAATGAATCAAGGAAGCAGTAAAAATAAGTAT
Source organism: Eumetopias jubatus (assembly GCF_037043125.1). Lineage (NCBI taxonomy): Eukaryota > Metazoa > Chordata > Mammalia > Carnivora > Otariidae > Eumetopias > Eumetopias jubatus. The sequence goes on along the minus strand of NW_028274837.1, from coordinate 1,327,565 downwards.
TTCTGTAAAAATCAGTTAAGGGATTCACAAAATAAAAGTATGTAAAATATGAAAATATATACCCTAACACATGAGGAGGAGTCAACAGTGGGTTTGAACTTAAACAGCATTCAACTTAATATAGACCGAAAAGGCTATATATAATCCAGGGGGTCACCACAAACCCAAAGCACTAATACACATGCAAAAGATAAAGGGAAAGAAATCCAAGAATATCATTAAAGAAAACGAGCAAACCATGAGAGAGAGAGCAAGAGAAGAAAGGGTCAGAGAAAAACTACACAAAAAACTATGAAACAAGTAACAAAACATCAATAAATACATGTCTAATGATAATCAGTTTGAATGTAAATGGACTAAATGCTCCAAGCAAAAGAGCATGACAGAGTTTGTCTATATATATAAAAGATTTCACACCTAAAGACACCTGCAGATGGAAATTAAGAGATGGAGAAACATTAATCATGCAAGTGGATGTCAAAAGAAGTCAGAGTAGCAATCCTTATATCAGACCAAATAGACTTTTTTAAAATTGAAATTGAATTAGCCAACATAGAGTACACCAGTAGTTTCAAATGTAGCGTTCCACAATTCATCAGTTGTGTATAACACCCAGTGTTCATCACATCACAGGCATTCCTTAATGCCCATCACACAGTTACCCCATCTCCCCAGCCACCTTTCCTCCAGCAACCCTCAGTTGGTTTCCAATAGTTAGGAACCTGTCATGGATTTTCTTCCTCTCTGGTTTCTTCGCATTCATTTTCCCTCCCTTCCCCTATGATCCTCTGTGCTGTTCCTTCTATTCCACATATGAGTAAAACCATATAATAATTGTTTTTCTCTGACTGACTTATTTTGCTCAGCATAATACCCTCCAGTGCCATCCACATCGATATGCTCAATATTGATCCTTTCTGATGGCTGAGTCATATTCCATTGTATATGTATATACCATGTTTTCTTTATCCATTTATCTGTCGATGGATGTCTTGGTTCCTTCCACGGTTTGGCTATTGTGGACAATGTTGCTATAAACATTCGGGGTGCAGTTGCCCCTTCAGATCACTACATTGGTAGCTTTGGGGTAAATAAAATTGCTGGGTTGTAAGGGAGCTCTGTTTTAAGTTCTTGAGGAACCTCCATATTGTTTTCCAAAGTGGCTGTACCAGTTTTCATTCCCACGTAGAAGTGTAAGAGAGTTCCCCTTTCTCCTCACCAACATTTGTTATTTCTCCGCTTGTTAATTTTTGCAATTCTGACTGGTGTGAAGTGGTATCTCACTGTCATTTGGATTTCTTTTTCCCCATGCCAAGTGATGTTGAGCAGTTTGTCATATGTCTGTTGGCCATTTGTGTGTCTTCTTTGGAGAAATATCTGTTCATATCTTCTGCCCATTTCTTGACTCGCTTATTTGTTTTTTGGGTGTTGAGTTTGGGTGTGGAACGGTAGTAAAGCTTACGGCACATTCATGATGCTTCCACACCCACTTTTGGAAATGCTTCTCTCTCAAGGATACCTGAATATGTTAGTGGAGAGTTGCCGTATACGCAGACTTGCTTTTCCCAGGTGAGTGCATGGCACATTCCTTATTCCCTCACGCGCGCGCGCGCGCACACACACACACACACACACACAGAGTTGAACATGTTTCTGTCTCGTCAGGAAAGAAGGTGTTCGTTGAGTGACGGTTTCTCACTGATGCTTTTGGGTTCTTGCTTTTATTCCCCCCGGAGAGTGAAGTGTAGGCGCTTTTTCCGTAGGCTTCCGTACACACCCTTGAGAAGCCTTCCGTCAGCCAGAAACAAGCCGTGAGTTGAAAGAGGCGTCCACGCAGACCTCCTTCTCAGAGCGAAGCCTTTCACACTTTTCCTTGTGAAGTAAACTAGAGAGATACAAATACTTTATCAATGATTGCTTTAACAAAAAAGGACTAAATATCCCAATCAGAAAACATAGACTGTAAAGAGGAAGCAAGACCCATCTCTATGCTGCCTACCAGAGAATCACTTCAGACCTAAAAATAAAAGCAGATTCGAAGTAATGGGAAACAAAACGATTTATGATGCAAATGGAAGTGAAAAGAAAGTTGGAGTCGTAATATTTTTATGAGACAAAATAAACTGAATTGTGGGGAAGATGGCAGAGTAGAAGGACCCTAAACTCACCTCATCCCACAGATACAACTAGATCACACTCACACCAGAGTCACCCAGAAATGGACCTTCAGATTTCCCAACAAAACTCTACAACTAAATGGAGAGAGGAAATCACATCAAAGATGGTAGGAAGGACAAGGACTCTGTAGGAATCTAAACCCCGTATTTCTGACCACCAGAGGGAGGGAACCACAGTCACAGAGGGGCCGGAAACAATCTACTACACCGGGGAGCCTCTAAAGCGTAGAGACATCCTCATAGCTTATGGCTTTGAAAATCAGAAGGGATGACATTTGTGAGCGTATACAACCAGCAGACTTAAAGCTTGGAACTTTTAAAAATCAGCTGTCTCAGCTCTGAGAGAGCACAGAAGGTGATCGGAAGCTGAGATCTGTCCTTAAAGAGAAAGCACAGCAAACAGTCTGGAGAAGCTTGGGTGAAGCAGGTTGAAACGTGCTTGAGGATTAAACAAGGGAGACATAGTTCCTGAACTCAGAGTTTGCTAAGGGACTTGTCCAGGAACAAAGGAGCTGGCAGGTTCCATTTCCCTCTACGGCCCCTCATTATAAACACACACCTACCTGCAAGATCAAGCACAATCTAGCAATCACTAACTTGCATAAACCATGGCCCATCCCCACACCTACCACACCTGCTTCAGTCCCAGTGCTGTGGATACCCTCCCTGATAAGACCCACACAATCCTTGACAACAATATGTCTCCCCATCACCCACAGAACACGCATGCATCTTGTTAAAACAGCACACCCCATGTGTTGTGCACAATGACACAGTCCAGATCCAGTCTCTGTTGTTGCTATGCATTACCTTCAGAGGAGAACCAGCATCACCAAGTTAAAAATGTATGTTCTGCCCCGTATTTTCAAGAACAAGCAATATATCTGACCTTCCTAACCGAGAGATATTCTCTGAGAAGTAGGCCAAATGAGCAGACAGAGGACTATGTCCTAAAGGAAAGAAGAGGACAAAGCCACAGCAAGAGACCTAAACAAAATGGATATAAGGAACATGCCTGACAGAAAATTTAAGATAACAATTATAAAGATACTCACTGGGGAAATGAAAAGAGGGAGGACATCAGAAGGGGGAACATCACTGAGACTCTTAACAAAGAGATATGAAAGAAATAATCAGAGATGTGGAACACAAGAAATGAAATTAAGAATATACTAGATAGAATAATTAGCAGGATGGACGAAGCAGAGGAACAAATTAATGAACTAGAAGACAGTAATGGAAAGTAATCAAGCGGAACAAATGAGAGGAAAAAGAAGTATGCAAAAATGAGAAGAGACTTAGGGAATTCAGTGACTCCATCCAGTGTAACAACACCCACATTAGAGGGATCCCAGAAGGTGAAAAGGGGGAAAAGGGGGCAGAAAATCTATTTGAGCAAAGAAGAGCTGAAAACTTAACCTAATCTGGTGAAGGAAACCTATACAAATCCATAAGGCATAGAGATCCCCTCTCACAAAGTCAACCGAAGGAGGTCCACATCAAGACACATAGTAATCCAAATGGGAAAAGGTAGTGATAAAGAAAAAACATTTAAAGCAGCAAGATAAAAGAAGACAGGTAACATGCAAGGGAAAGCCCATAAAGCTATCAGCTGAGTTTTCAGCAGAAACTATGCAGGACAGAAGAAAGTGGCGTTAAATATTCAAAGTGCTGAATGAGAAAAATCTGCAGCAAGGAATAATTTATCCAGCAAGCCTATCCTTCAGAAAAGAAAGGGAGAAAAAGAGTTTCTTAGCCACACAAACTAAAAGAGTTCATGACCACTAAATTAACTACAAAAAATATTGAAGGGGACACTATGAGTGGAAAAAAATCGTAAGTGAGAGTATGACAATAATGAATCAAGGAAGCAGTAAAAATAAGTATTTCTGTAAAAATCAGTTAAGGGATTCACAAAATAAAAGTATGTAAAATATGAAAACATATACCCTAACACATGAGGAGGAGTCAACAGTGGGTTTGAACTTAAACAGCATTCAACTTAATATAGACCGAAAAGGCTATATATAATCCAGGGGGTCACCACAAACCCAAAGCACTAATACACATGCAAAAGATAAAGGGAAAGAAATCCAAGAATATCATTAAAGAAAACGAGCAAACCATGAGAGAGAGAGCAAGAGAAGAAAGGATCAGAGAAAAACTACACAAAAAACTATGAAACAAGTAACAAAACATCAATAAATACATGTCTAATGATAATCAGTTTGAATGTAAATGGACTAAATGCTCCAAGCAAAAGAGCATGACAGAGTTTGTCTATATATATAAAAGATTTCACACCTAAAGACACCTGCAGATGGAAATTAAGAGATGGAGAAACATTAATCATGCAAGTGGATGTCAAAAGAAGTCAGAGTAGCAATCCTTATATCAGACCAAATAGACTTTTTTAAAATTGAAATTGAATTAGCCAACATAGAGTACACCAGTAGTTTCAAATGTAGCGTTCCACAATTCATCAGTTGTGTATAACACCCAGTGTTCATCACATCACAGGCATTCCTTAATGCCCATCACACAGTTACCCCATCTCCCCAGCCACCTTTCCTCCAGCAACCCTCAGTTGGTTTCCAATAGTTAGGAACCTGTCATGGATTTTCTTCCTCTCTGGTTTCTTCGCATTCATTTTCCCTCCCTTCCCCTATGATCCTCTGTGCTGTTCCTTCTATTCCACATATGAGTAAAACCATATAATAATTGTTTTTCTCTGACTGACTTATTTTGCTCAGCATAATACCCTCCAGTGCCATCCACATCGATATGCTAAATATTGATCCTTTCTGATGGCTGAGTCATATTCCATTGTATATGTATATACCATGTTTTCTTTATCCATTTATCTGTCGATGGATGTCTTGGTTCCTTCCACGGTTTGGCTATTGTGGACAATGTTGCTATAAACATTCGGGGTGCAGTTGCCCCTTCAGATCACTACATTGGTAGCTTTGGGGTAAATAAAATTGCTGGGTTGTAAGGGAGCTCTGTTTTAAGTTCTTGAGGAACCTCCATATTGTTTTCCAAAGTGGCTGTACCAGTTTTCATTCCCACGTAGAAGTGTAAGAGAGTTCCCCTTTCTCCTCACCAACATTTGTTATTTCTCCGCTTGTTAATTTTTGCAATTCTGACTGGTGTGAAGTGGTATCTCACTGTCATTTGGATTTCTTTTTCCCCATGCCAAGTGATGTTGAGCAGTTTGTCATATGTCTGTTGGCCATTTGTGTGTCTTCTTTGGAGAAATATCTGTTCATATCTTCTGCCCATTTCTTGACTCGCTTATTTGTTTTTTGGGTGTTGAGTTTGGGTGTGGAACGGTAGTAAAGCTTACGGCACATTCATGATGCTTCCACACCCACTTTTGGAAATGCTTCTCTCTCAAGGATACCTGAATATGTTAGTGGAGAGTTGCCGTATACGCAGACTTGCTTTTCCCAGGTGAGTGCATGGCACATTCCTTATTCCCTCACGCGCGCGCGCGCGCACACACACACACACACACACACACACAGAGTTGAACATGTTTCTGTCTCGTCAGGAAAGAAGGTGTTCGTTGAGTGACGGTTTCTCACTGATGCTTTTGGGTTCTTGCTTTTATTCCCCCCGGAGAGTGAAGTGTAGGCGCTTTTTCCGTAGGCTTCCGTACACACCCTTGAGAAGCCTTCCGTCAGCCAGAAACAAGCCGTGAGTTGAAAGAGGCGTCCACGCAGACCTCCTTCTCAGAGCGAAGCCTTTCACACTTTTCCTTGTGAAGTAAACTAGAGAGATACAAATACTTTATCAATGATTGCTTTAACAAAAAAGGACTAAATATCCCAATCAGAAAACATAGACTGTAAAGAGGAAGCAAGACCCATCTCTATGCTGCCTACCAGAGAATCACTTCAGACCTAAAAATAAAAGCAGATTCGAAGTAATGGGAAACAAAACGATTTATGATGCAAATGGAAGTGAAAAGAAAGTTGGAGTCGTAATATTTTTATGAGACAAAATAAACTGAATTGTGGGGAAGATGGCAGAGTAGAAGGACCCTAAACTCACCTCATCCCACAGATACAACTAGATCACACTCACACCAGAGTCACCCAGAAATGGACCTTCAGATTTCCCAACAAAACTCTACAACTAAATGGAGAGAGGAAATCACATCAAAGATGGTAGGAAGGACAAGGACTCTGTAGGAATCTAAACCCCGTATTTCTGACCACCAGAGGGAGGGAACCACAGTCACAGAGGGGCCAGAAACAAACTACTACACCGGGGAGCCTCTAAAGCGTAGAGACATCCTCATAGCTTATGGCTTTGAAAATCAGAAGGGATGACATTTGTGAGCGTATACAACCAGCAGACTTAAAGCTTGGAACTTTTAAAAATCAGCTGTCTCAGCTCTGAGAGAGCACAGAAGGTGATCGGAAGCTGAGATCTGTCCTTAAAGAGAAAGCACAGCAAACAGTCTGGAGAAGCTTGGGTGAAGCAGGTTGAAACGTGCTTGAGGATTAAACAAGGGAGACATAGTTCCTGAACTCAGAGTTTGCTAAGGGACTTGTCCAGGAACAAAGGAGCTGGCAGGTTCCATTTCCCTCTACTGCCCCTCATTATAAACACACACCTACCTGCAAGATCAAGCACAATCTAGCAATCACTAACTTGCATAAACCATGGCCCATCCCCACACCTACCACACCTGCTTCAGTCCCAGTGCTGTGGATACCCTCCCTGATAAGACCCACACAATCCTTGACAACAATATGTCTCCCCATCACCCACAGAACACGCATGCATCTTGTTAAAACAGCACACCCCATGTGTTGTGCACAATGACACAGTCCAGATCCAGTCTCTGTTGTTGCTATGCATTACCTTCAGAGGAGAACCAGCATCACCAAGTTAAAAATGTATGTTCTGCCCCGTATTTTCCAGAACAAGCAATATATCTGACCTTCCTCACCGAGAGATATTCTCTGAGAAGTAGGCCAAATGAGCAGACAGAGGACTATGTCCTAAACGAAAGAAGAGGACAAAGCCACAGCAAGAGACCTAAACAAAATGGATATAAGGAACATGCCTGACAGAAAATTTAAGATAACAATTATAAAGATACTCACTGGGGAAATGAAAAGAGGGAGGACATCAGAAGGGGGAACATCACTGAGACTCTTAACAAAGAGATATGAAAGAAATAATCAGAGATGTGGAACACAAGAAATGAAATGAAGAATATACTAGATAGAATAATTAGCAGGATGGACGAAGCAGAGGAACAAATTAATGAACTAGAAGACAGTAATGGAAAGTAATCAAGCGGAACAAATGAGAGGAAAAAGAAGTATGCAAAAATGAGAAGAGACTTAGGGAATTCAGTGACTCCATCCAGTGTAACAACACCCACATTAGAGGGATCCCAGAAGGTGAAAAGGGGGAAAAGGGGGCAGAAAATCTATTTGAGCAAAGAAGAGCTGAAAACTTAACCTAATCTGGTGAAGGAAACCTATACAAATCCATAAGGCATAGAGATCCCCTCCCACAAAGTCAACCGAAGGAGGTCCACATCAAGACACATAGTAATCCAAATGGGAAAAGGTAGTGATAAAGAAAAAACATTTAAAGCAGCAAGATAAAAGAAGACAGGTAACATGCAAGGGAAAGCCCATAAAGCTATCAGCTGAGTTTTCAGCAGAAACTATGCAGGACAGAAGAAAGTGGCGTTAAATATTCAAAGTGCTGAATGAGAAAAATCTGCAGCAAGGAATAATTTATCCAGCAAGCCTATCCTTCAGAAAAGAAGGGGAGAAAAAGAGTTTCTTAGCCACACAAACTAAAAGAGTTCATGACCACTAAATTAACTACAAAAAATATTGAAGGGGACACTATGAGTGGAAAAAAATCGTAAGTGAGAGTATGACAATAATGAATCAAGGAAGCAGTAAAAATAAGTATTTCTGTAAAAATCAGTTAAGGGATTCACAAAATAAAAGTATGTAAAATATGAAAACATATACCCTAACACATGAGGAGGAGTCAACAGTGGGTTTGAACTTAAACAGCATTCAACTTAATATAGACCGAAAAGGCTATATATAATCCAGGGGGTCACCACAAACCCAAAGCACTAATACACATGCAAAAGATAAAGGGAAAGAAATCCAAGAATATCATTAAAGAAAACGAGCAAACCATGAGAGAGAGAGCAAGAGAAGAAAGGGTCAGAGAAAAACTACACAAAAAACTATGAAACAAGTAACAAAACATCAATAAATACATGTCTAATGATAATCAGTTTGAATGTAAATGGACTAAATGCTCCAAGCAAAAGAGCATGACAGAGTTTGTCTATATATATAAAAGATTTCACACCTAAAGACACCTGCAGATGGAAATTAAGAGATGGAGAAACATTAATCATGCAAGTGGATGTCAAAAGAAGTCAGAGTAGCAATCCTTATATCAGACCAAATAGACTTTTTTAAAATTGAAATTGAATTAGCCAACATAGAGTACACCAGTAGTTTCAAATGTAGCGTTCCACAATTCATCAGTTGTGTATAACACCCAGTGTTCATCACATCACAGGCATTCCTTAATGCCCATCACACAGTTACCCCATCTCCCCAGCCACCTTTCCTCCAGCAACCCTCAGTTGGTTTCCAATAGTTAGGAACCTGTCATGGATTTTCTTCCTCTCTGGTTTCTTCGCATTCATTTTCCCTCCCTTCCCCTATGATCCTCTGTGCTGTTCCTTCTATTCCACATATGAGTAAAACCATATAATAATTGTTTTTCTCTGACTGACTTATTTTGCTCAGCATAATACCCTCCAGTGCCATCCACATCGATATGCTCAATATTGATCCTTTCTGATGGCTGAGTCATATTCCATTGTATATGTATATACCATGTTTTCTTTATCCATTTATCTGTCGATGGATGTCTTGGTTCCTTCCACGGTTTGGCTATTGTGGACAATGTTGCTATAAACATTCGGGGTGCAGTTGCCCCTTCAGATCACTACATTGGTAGCTTTGGGGTAAATAAAATTGCTGGGTTGTAAGGGAGCTCTGTTTTAAGTTCTTGAGGAACCTCCATATTGTTTTCCAAAGTGGCTGTACCAGTTTTCATTCCCACGTAGAAGTGTAAGAGAGTTCCCCTTTCTCCTCACCAACATTTGTTATTTCTCCGCTTGTTAATTTTTGCAATTCTGACTGGTGTGAAGTGGTATCTCACTGTCATTTGGATTTCTTTTTCCCCATGCCAAGTGATGTTGAGCAGTTTGTCATATGTCTGTTGGCCATTTGTGTGTCTTCTTTGGAGAAATATCTGTTCATATCTTCTGCCCATTTCTTGACTCGCTTATTTGTTTTTTGGGTGTTGAGTTTGGGTGTGGAACGGTAGTAAAGCTTACGGCACATTCATGATGCTTCCACACCCACTTTTGGAAATGCTTCTCTCTCAAGGATACCTGAATATGTTAGTGGAGAGTTGCCGTATACGCAGACTTGCTTTTCCCAGGTGAGTGCATGGCACATTCCTTATTCCCTCACGCGCGCGCGCGCGCACACACACACACACACACACACACACAGAGTTGAACATGTTTCTGTCTCGTCAGGAAAGAAGGTGTTCGTTGAGTGACGGTTTCTCACTGATGCTTTTGGGTTCTTGCTTTTATTCCCCCCGGAGAGTGAAGTGTAGGCGCTTTTTCCGTAGGCTTCCGTACACACCCTTGAGAAGCCTTCCGTCAGCCAGAAACAAGCCGTGAGTTGAAAGAGGCGTCCACGCAGACCTCCTTCTCAGAGCGAAGCCTTTCACACTTTTCCTTGTGAAGTAAACTAGAGAGATACAAATACTTTATCAATGATTGCTTTAACAAAAAAGGACTAAATATCCCAATCAGAAAACATAGACTGTAAAGAGGAAGCAAGACCCATCTCTATGCTGCCTACCAGAGAATCACTTCAGACCTAAAAATAAAAGCAGATTCGAAGTAATGGGAAACAAAACGATTTATGATGCAAATGGAAGTGAAAAGAAAGTTGGAGTCGTAATATTTTTATGAGACAAAATAAACTGAATTGTGGGGAAGATGGCAGAGTAGAAGGACCCTAAACTCACCTCATCCCACAGATACAACTAGATCACACTCACACCAGAGTCACCCAGAAATGGACCTTCAGATTTCCCAACAAAACTCTACAACTAAATGGAGAGAGGAAATCACATCAAAGATGGTAGGAAGGACAAGGACTCTGTAGGAATCTAAACCCCGTATTTCTGACCACCAGAGGGAGGGAACCACAGTCACAGAGGGGCCAGAAACAAACTACTACACCGGGGAGCCTCTAAAGCGTAGAGACATCCTCATAGCTTATGGCTTTGAAAATCAGAAGGGATGACATTTGTGAGCGTATACAACCAGCAGACTTAAAGCTTGGAACTTTTAAAAATCAGCTGTCTCAGCTCTGAGAGAGCACAGAAGGTGATCGGAAGCTGAGATCTGTCCTTAAAGAGAAAGCACAGCAAACAGTCTGGAGAAGCTTGGGTGAAGCAGGTTGAAACGTGCTTGAGGATTAAACAAGGGAGACATAGTTCCTGAACTCAGAGTTTGCTAAGGGACTTGTCCAGGAACAAAGGAGCTGGCAGGTTCCATTTCCCTCTACTGCCCCTCATTATAAACACACACCTACCTGCAAGATCAAGCACAATCTAGCAATCACTAACTTGCATAAACCATGGCCCATCCCCACACCTACCACACCTGCTTCAGTCCCAGTGCTGTGGATACCCTCCCTGATAAGACCCACACAATCCTTGACAACAATATGTCTCCCCATCACCCACAGAACACGCATGCATCTTGTTAAAACAGCACACCCCATGTGTTGTGCACAATGACACAGTCCAGATCCAGTCTCTGTTGTTGCTATGCATTACCTTCAGAGGAGAACCAGCATCACCAAGTTAAAAATGTATGTTCTGCCCCGTATTTTCCAGAACAAGCAATATATCTGACCTTCCTCACCGAGAGATATTCTCTGAGAAGTAGGCCAAATGAGCAGACAGAGGACTATGTCCTAAACGAAAGAAGAGGACAAAGCCACAGCAAGAGACCTAAACAAAATGGATATAAGGAACATGCCTGACAGAAAATTTAAGATAACAATTATAAAGATACTCACTGGGGAAATGAAAAGAGGGAGGACATCAGAAGGGGGAACATCACTGAGACTCTTAACAAAGAGATATGAAAGAAATAATCAGAGATGTGGAACACAAGAAATGAAATGAAGAATATACTAGATAGAATAATTAGCAGGATGGACGAAGCAGAGGAACAAATTAATGAACTAGAAGACAGTAATGGAAAGTAATCAAGCGGAACAAATGAGAGGAAAAAGAAGTATGCAAAAATGAGAAGAGACTTAGGGAATTCAGTGACTCCATCCAGTGTAACAACACCCACATTAGAGGGATCCCAGAAGGTGAAAAGGGGGAAAAGGGGGCAGAAAATCTATTTGAGCAAAGAAGAGCTGAAAACTTAACCTAATCTGGTGAAGGAAACCTATACAAATCCATAAGGCATAGAGATCCCCTCCCACAAAGTCAACCGAAGGAGGTCCACATCAAGACACATAGTAATCCAAATGGGAAAAGGTAGTGATAAAGAAAAAACATTTAAAGCAGCAAGATAAAAGAAGACAGGTAACATGCAAGGGAAAGCCCATAAAGCTATCAGCTGAGTTTTCAGCAGAAACTATGCAGGACAGAAGAAAGTGGCGTTAAATATTCAAAGTGCTGAATGAGAAAAATCTGCAGCAAGGAATAATTTATCCAGCAAGCCTATCCTTCAGAAAAGAAGGGGAGAAAAAGAGTTTCTTAGCCACACAAACTAAAAGAGTTCATGACCACTAAATTAACTACAAAAAATATTGAAGGGGACACTATGAGTGGAAAAAAATCGTAAGTGAGAGTATGACAATAATGAATCAAGGAAGCAGTAAAAATAAGTATTTCTGTAAAAATCAGTTAAGGGATTCACAAAATAAAAGTATGTAAAATATGAAAACATATACCCTAACACATGAGGAGGAGTCAACAGTGGGTTTGAACTTAAACAGCATTCAACTTAATATAGACCGAAAAGGCTATATATAATCCAGGGGGTCACCACAAACCCAAAGCACTAATACACATGCAAAAGATAAAGGGAAAGAAATCCAAGAATATCATTAAAGAAAACGAGCAAACCATGAGAGAGAGAGCAAGAGAAGAAAGGGTCAGAGAAAAACTACACAAAAAACTATGAAACAAGTAACAAAACATCAATAAATACATGTCTAATGATAATCAGTTTGAATGTAAATGGACTAAATGCTCCAAGCAAAAGAGCATGACAGAGTTTGTCTATATATATAAAAGATTTCACACCTAAAGACACCTGCAGATGGAAATTAAGAGATGGAGAAACATTAATCATGCAAGTGGATGTCAAAAGAAGTCAGAGTAGCAATCCTTATATCAGACCAAATAGACTTTTTTAAAATTGAAATTGAATTAGCCAACATAGAGTACACCAGTAGTTTCAAATGTAGCGTTCCACAATTCATCAGTTGTGTATAACACCCAGTGTTCATCACATCACAGGCATTCCTTAATGCCCATCACACAGTTACCCCATCTCCCCAGCCACCTTTCCTCCAGCAACCCTCAGTTGGTTTCCAATAGTTAGGAACCTGTCATGGATTTTCTTCCTCTCTGGTTTCTTCGCATTCATTTTCCCTCCCTTCCCCTATGATCCTCTGTGCTGTTCCTTCTATTCCACATATGAGTAAAACCATATAATAATTGTTTTTCTCTGACTGACTTATTTTGCTCAGCATAATACCCTCCAGTGCCATCCACATCGATATGCTCAATATTGATCCTTTCTGATGGCTGAGTCATATTCCATTGTATATGTATATACCATGTTTTCTTTATCCATTTATCTGTCGATGGATGTCTTGGTTCCTTCCACGGTTTGGCTATTGTGGACAATGTTGCTATAAACATTCGGGGTGCAGTTGCCCCTTCAGATCACTACATTGGTAGCTTTGGGGTAAATAAAATTGCTGGGTTGTAAGGGAGCTCTGTTTTAAGTTCTTGAGGAACCTCCATATTGTTTTCCAAAGTGGCTGTACCAGTTTTCATTCCCACGTAGAAGTGTAAGAGAGTTCCCCTTTCTCCTCACCAACATTTGTTATTTCTCCGCTTGTTAATTTTTGCAATTCTGACTGGTGTGAAGTGGTATCTCACTGTCATTTGGATTTCTTTTTCCCCATGCCAAGTGATGTTGAGCAGTTTGTCATATGTCTGTTGGCCATTTGTGTGTCTTCTTTGGAGAAATATCTGTTCATATCTTCTGCCCATTTCTTGACTCGCTTATTTGTTTTTTGGGTGTTGAGTTTGGGTGTGGAACGGTAGTAAAGCTTACGGCACATTCATGATGCTTCCACACCCACTTTTGGAAATGCTTCTCTCTCAAGGATACCTGAATATGTTAGTGGAGAGTTGCCGTATACGCAGACTTGCTTTTCCCAGGTGAGTGCATGGCACATTCCTTATTCCCTCACGCGCGCGCGCGCGCACACACACACACACACACACACAGAGTTGAACATGTTTCTGTCTCGTCAGGAAAGAAGGTGTTCGTTGAGTGACGGTTTCTCACTGATGCTTTTGGGTTCTTGCTTTTATTCCCCCCGGAGAGTGAAGTGTAGGCGCTTTTTCCGTAGGCTTCCGTACACACCCTTGAGAAGCCTTCCGTCAGCCAGAAACAAGCCGTGAGTTGAAAGAGGCGTCCACGCAGACCTCCTTCTCAGAGCGAAGCCTTTCACACTTTTCCTTGTGAAGTAAACTAGAGAGATACAAATACTTTATCAATGATTGCTTTAACAAAAAAGGACTAAATATCCCAATCAGAAAACATAGACTGTAAAGAGGAAGCAAGACCCATCTCTATGCTGCCTACCAGAGAATCACTTCAGACCTAAAAATAAAAGCAGATTCGAAGTAATGGGAAACAAAACGATTTATGATGCAAATGGAAGTGAAAAGAAAGTTGGAGTCGTAATATTTTTATGAGACAAAATAAACTGAATTGTGGGGAAGATGGCAGAGTAGAAGGACCCTAAACTCACCTCATCCCACAGATACAACTAGATCACACTCACACCAGAGTCACCCAGAAATGGACCTTCAGATTTCCCAACAAAACTCTACAACTAAATGGAGAGAGGAAATCACATCAAAGATGGTAGGAAGGACAAGGACTCTGTAGGAATCTAAACCCCGTATTTCTGACCACCAGAGGGAGGGAACCACAGTCACAGAGGGGCCGGAAACAAACTACTACACCGGGGAGCCTCTAAAGCGTAGAGACATCCTCATAGCTTGTGGCTTTGAAAATCAGAAGGGATGACATTTGTGAGCGTATACAACCAGCAGACTTAAAGCTTGGAACTTTTAAAAATCAGCTGTCTCAGCTCTGAGAGAGCACAGAAGGTGATCGGAAGCTGAGATCTGTCCTTAAAGAGAAAGCACAGCAAACAGTCTGGAGAAGCTTGGGTGAAGCAGGTTGAAACGTGCTTGAGGATTAAACAAGGGAGACATAGTTCCTGAACTCAGAGTTTGCTAAGGGACTTGTCCAGGAACAAAGGAGCTGGCAGGTTCCATTTCCCTCTACGGCCCCTCATTATAAACACACACCTACCTGCAAGATCAAGCACAATCTAGCAATCACTAACTTGCATAAACCATGGCCCATCCCCACACCTACCACACCTGCTTCAGTCCCAGTGATGTGGATACCCTCCCTGATAAGACCCACACAATCCTTGACAACAATATGTCTCCCCATCACCCACAGAACACGCATGCATCTTGTTAAAACAGCACACCCCATGTGTTGTGCACAATGACACAGTCCAGATCCAGTCTCTGTTGTTGCTATGCATTACCTTCAGAGGAGAACCAGCATCACCAAGTTAAAAATGTATGTTCTGCCCCGTATTTTCAAGAACAAGCAATATATCTGACCTTCCTCACCGAGAGATATTCTCTGAGAAGTAGGCCAAATGAGCAGACAGAGGACTATGTCCTAAACGAAAGAAGAGGACAAAGCCACAGCAAGAGACCTAAACAAAATGGATATAAGGAACATGCCTGACAGAAAATTTAAGATAACAATTATAAAGATACTCACTGGGGAAATGAAAAGAGGGAGGACATCAGAAGGGGGAACATCACTGAGACTCTTAACAAAGAGATATGAAAGAAATAATCAGAGATGTGGAACACAAGAAATGAAATTAAGAATATCCTAGATAGAATAATTAGCAGGATGGACGAAGCAGAGGAACAAATTAATGAACTAGAAGACAGTAATGGAAAGTAATCAAGCGGAACAAATGAGAGGAAAAAGAAGTATGCAAAAATGAGAAGAGACTTAGGGAATTCAGTGACTCCATCCAGTGTAACAACACCCACATTAGAGGGATCCCAGAAGGTGAAAAGGGGGAAAAGGGGGCAGAAAATCTATTTGAGCAAAGAAGAGCTGAAAACTTAACCTAATCTGGTGAAGGAAACCTATACAAATCCATAAGGCATAGAGATCCCCTCCCACAAAGTCAACCGAAGGAGGTCCACATCAAGACACATAGTAATCCAAATGGGAAAAGGTAGTGATAAAGAAAAAACATTTAAAGCAGCAAGATAAAAGAAGACAGGTAACATGCAAGGGAAAGCCCATAAAGCTATCAGCTGAGTTTTCAGCAGAAACTATGCAGGACAGAAGAAAGTGGCGTTAAATATTCAAAGTGCTGAATGAGAAAAATCTGCAGCAAGGAATAATTTATCCAGCAAGCCTATCCTTCAGAAAAGAAGGGGAGAAAAAGAGTTTCTTAGCCACACAAACTAAAAGAGTTCATGACCACTAAATTAACTACAAAAAATATTGAAGGGGACACTATGAGTGGAAAAAAACCGTAAGTGAGAGTATGACAATAATGAATCAAGGAAGCAGTAAAAATAAGTATTTCTGTAAAAATCAGTTAAGGGATTCACAAAATAAAAGTATGTAAAATATGAAAACATATACCCTAACACATGAGGAGGAGTCAACAGTGGGTTTGAACTTAAACAGCATTCAACTTAATATAGACCGAAAAGGCTATATATAATCCAGGGGGTCACCACAAACCCAAAGCACTAATACACATGCAAAAGATAAAGGGAAAGAAATCCAAGAATATCATTAAAGAAAACGAGCAAACCATGAGAGAGAGAGCAAGAGAAGAAAGGATCAGAGAAAAACTACACAAAAAACTATGAAACAAGTAACAAAACATCAATAAATACATGTCTAATGATAATCAGTTTGAATGTAAATGGACTAAATGCTCCAAGCAAAAGAGCATGACAGAGTTTGTCTATATATATAAAAGATTTCACACCTAAAGACACCTGCAGATGGAAATTAAGAGATGGAGAAACATTAATCATGCAAGTGGATGTCAAAAGAAGTCAGAGTAGCAATCCTTATATCAGACCAAATAGAGTTTTTTAAAATTGAAATTGAATTAGCCAACATAGAGTACACCAGTAGTTTCAAATGTAGCGTTCCACAATTCATCAGTTGTGTATAACACCCAGTGTTCATCACATCACAGGCATTCCTTAATGCCCATCACACAGTTACCCCATCTCCCCAGCCACCTTTCCTCCAGCAACCCTCAGTTGGTTTCCAATAGTTAGGAACCTGTCATGGATTTTCTTCCTCTCTGGTTTCTTCGCATTCATTTTCCCTCCCTTCCCCTATGATCCTCTGTGCTGTTCCTTCTATTCCACATATGAGTAAAACCATATAATAATTGTTTTTCTCTGACTGACTTATTTTGCTCAGCATAATACCCTCCAGTGCCACCCACATCGATATGCTCAATATTGATCCTTTCTGATGGCTGAGTCATATTCCATTGTATATGTATATACCATGTTTTCTTTATCCATTTATCTGTCGATGGATGTCTTGGTTCCTTCCACGGTTTGGCTATTGTGGACAATGTTGCTATAAACATTCGGGGTGCAGTTGCCCCTTCAGATCACTACATTGGTAGCTTTGGGGTAAATAAAATTGCTGGGTTGTATGGGAGCTCTGTTTTAAGTTCTTGAGGAACCTCCATATTGTTTTCCAAAGTGGCTGTACCAGTTTTCATTCCCACTTAGAAGTGTAAGAGAGTTCCCCTTTCTCCTCACCAACATTTGTTATTTCTCCGCTTGTTAATTTTTGCAATTCTGACTGGTGTGAAGTGGTATCTCATTGTCATTTGGATTTCTTTTTCCCCATGCCAAGTGATGTTGAGCAGTTTGTCATATATCTGTTGGCCATTTGTGTGTCTTCTTTGGAGAAATATCTGTTCATATCTTCTGCCCATTTCTTGACTCGCTTATTTGTTTTTTGGGTTTTGAGTTTGGGTGTTGAACGGTAGTAAAGCGTACGGCACATTCATGATACTTCCACACCCACTTTTGGAAATGCTTCTCTCTCAAGGATACCTGAATATGTTAGTGGAGAGTTGCCGTATACGCAGACTTGCTTTTCCCAGGTGAGTGCATGGCACATTCCTTATTCCCTCACGCGCGCGCGCGCACACACACACACACACAAACACACACACACACACACACACACAGAGTTGAACATGTTTCTGTCTCGTCAGGAAAGAAGGTGTTGGTTGAGTGACGGTTTCTCACTGATGCTTTTGGGTTCTTGCTTTTATTCCTCCCGGAGAGTGAAGTGTAGGCGCTTTTTCCGTAGGCTTGCGTACACACCCTTGAGAAGCCTTCCGTCAGCCAGAAACAAGCCGTGAGTTGAAAGAGGCGTCCACGCAGACCTCCTTCTCAGAGCGAAGCCTTTCACACTTTTCCTTGTGAAGTAAACTAGAGAGATACAAATACTTTATCAATGATTGCTTTAACAAAAAAGGACTAAATATCCCAATCAGAAAACATAGACTGTAAAGAGGAAGCAAGACCCATCTCTATGCTGCCTACCAGAGAATCACTTCAGACCTAAAAATAAAAGCAGATTCGAAGTAATGGGAAACAAAACGATTTATGATGCAAATGGAAGTGAAAAGAAAGTTGGAGTCGTAATATTTTTATGAGACAAAATAAACTGAATTGTGGGGAAGATGGCAGAGTAGAAGGACCCTAAACTCACCTCATCCCACAGATACAACTAGATCACACTCACACCAGAGTCACCCAGAAATGGACCTTCAGATTTCCCAACAAAACTCTACAACTAAATGGAGAGAGGAAATCACATCAAAGATGGTAGGAAGGACAAGGACTCTGTAGGAATCTAAACCCCGTATTTCTGACCACCAGAGGGAGGGAACCACAGTCACAGAGGGGCCAGAAACAAACTACTACACCGGGGAGCCTCTAAAGCGTAGAGACATCCTCATAGCTTGTGGCTTTGAAAATCAGAAGGGATGACATTTGTGAGCGTATACAACCAGCAGACTTAAAGCTTGGAACTTTTAAAAATCAGCTGTCTCAGCTCTGAGAGAGCACAGAAGGTGATCGGAAGCTGAGATCTGTCCTTAAAGAGAAAGCACAGCAAACAGTCTGGAGAAACTTGGGTGAAGCAGGTTGAAACGTGCTTGAGGATTAAACAAGGGAGACATAGTTCCTGAACTCAGAGTTTGCTAAGGGACTTGTCCAGGAACAAAGGAGCTGGCAGGTGCCATTTCCCTCTACGGCCCCTCATTATAAACACACACCTACCTGCAAGATCAAGCACAATCTAGCAATCACTAACTTGCATAAACCATGGCCCATCCCCACACCTACCACACCTGCTTCAGTCCCAGTGCTGTGGATACCCTCCCTGATAAGACCCACACAATCCTTGACAACAATATGTCTCCCCATCACCCACAGAACACGCATGCATCTTGTTAAAACAGCACACCCCATGTGTTGTGCACAATGACACAGTCCAGATCCAGTCTCTGTTGTTGCTATGCATTACCTTCAGAGGAGAACCAGCATCACCAAGTTAAAAATGTATGTTCTGCCCCGTATTTTCAAGAACAAGCAATATATCTGACCTTCCTCACCGAGAGATATTCTCTGAGAAGTAGGCCAAATGAGCAGACAGAGGACTATGTCCTAAACGAAAGAAGAGGACAAAGCCACAGCAAGAGACCTAAACAAAATGGATATAAGGAACATGCCTGACAGAAAATTTAAGATAACAATTATAAAGATACTCACTGGGGAAATGAAAAGAGGGAGGACATCAGAAGGGGGAACATCACTGAGACTCTTAACAAAGAGATATGAAAGAAATAATCAGAGATGTGGAACACAAGAAATGAAATGAAGAATATACTAGATAGAATAATTAGCAGGATGGACGAAGCAGAGGAACAAATTAATGAACTAGAAGACAGTAATGGAAAGTAATCAAGCGGAACACATGAGAGGAAAAAGAAGTATGCAAAAATGAGAAGAGACTTAGGGAATTCAGTGACTCCATCCAGTGTAACAACACCCACATTAGAGGGATCCCAGAAGGTGAAAAGGGGGAAAAGGGGGCAGAAAATCTATTTGAGCAAAGAAGAGCTGAAAACTTAACCTAATCTGGTGAAGGAAACCTATACAAATCCATAAGGCATAGAGATCCCC
This sequence comes from Eumetopias jubatus, assembly GCF_037043125.1. Taxonomy (NCBI): domain Eukaryota; kingdom Metazoa; phylum Chordata; class Mammalia; order Carnivora; family Otariidae; genus Eumetopias; species Eumetopias jubatus. Next base: position 1,307,637 of record NW_028274837.1, on the reverse strand, counting down.
TCCCACAAAGTCAACCGAAGGAGGTCCACATCAAGACACATAGTAATCCAAATGGGAAAAGGTAGTGATAAAGAAAAAACATTTAAAGCAGCAAGATAAAAGAAGACAGGTAACATGCAAGGGAAAGCCCATAAAGCTATCAGCTGAGTTTTCAGCAGAAACTATGCAGGACAGAAGAAAGTGGCGTTAAATATTCAAAGTGCTGAATGAGAAAAATCTGCAGCAAGGAATAATTTATCCAGCAAGCCTATCCTTCAGAAAAGAAAGGGAGAAAAAGAGTTTCTTAGCCACACAAACTAAAAGAGTTCATGACCACTAAATTAACTACAAAAAATATTGAAGGGGACACTATGAGTGGAAAAAAATCGTAAGTGAGAGTATGACAATAATGAATCAAGGAAGCAGTAAAAATAAGTATTTCTGTAAAAATCAGTTAAGGGATTCACAAAATAAAAGTATGTAAAATATGAAAACATATACCCTAACACATGAGGAGGAGTCAACAGTGGGTTTGAACTTAAACAGCATTCAACTTAATATAGACCGAAAAGGCTATATATAATCCAGGGGGTCACCACAAACCCAAAGCACTAATACACATGCAAAAGATAAAGGGAAAGAAATCCAAGAATATCATTAAAGAAAACGAGCAAACCATGAGAGAGAGAGCAAGAGAAGAAAGGATCAGAGAAAAACTACACAAAAAACTATGAAACAAGTAACAAAACATCAATAAATACATGTCTAATGATAATCAGTTTGAATGTAAATGGACTAAATGCTCCAAGCAAAAGAGCATGACAGAGTTTGTCTATATATATAAAAGATTTCACACCTAAAGACACCTGCAGATGGAAATTAAGAGATGGAGAAACATTAATCATGCAAGTGGATGTCAAAAGAAGTCAGAGTAGCAATCCTTATATCAGACCAAATAGACTTTTTTAAAATTGAAATTGAATTAGCCAACATAGAGTACACCAGTAGTTTCAAATGTAGCGTTCCACAATTCATCAGTTGTGTATAACACCCAGTGTTCATCACATCACAGGCATTCCTTAATGCCCATCACACAGTTACCCCATCTCCCCAGCCACCTTTCCTCCAGCAACCCTCAGTTGGTTTCCAATAGTTAGGAACCTGTCATGGATTTTCTTCCTCTCTGGTTTCTTCGCATTCATTTTCCCTCCCTTCCCCTATGATCCTCTGTGCTGTTCCTTCTATTCCACATATGAGTAAAACCATATAATAATTGTTTTTCTCTGACTGACTTATTTTGCTCAGCATAATACCCTCCAGTGCCATCCACATCGATATGCTAAATATTGATCCTTTCTGATGGCTGAGTCATATTCCATTGTATATGTATATACCATGTTTTCTTTATCCATTTATCTGTCGATGGATGTCTTGGTTCCTTCCACGGTTTGGCTATTGTGGACAATGTTGCTATAAACATTCGGGGTGCAGTTGCCCCTTCAGATCACTACATTGGTAGCTTTGGGGTAAATAAAATTGCTGGGTTGTAAGGGAGCTCTGTTTTAAGTTCTTGAGGAACCTCCATATTGTTTTCCAAAGTGGCTGTACCAGTTTTCATTCCCACGTAGAAGTGTAAGAGAGTTCCCCTTTCTCCTCACCAACATTTGTTATTTCTCCGCTTGTTAATTTTTGCAATTCTGACTGGTGTGAAGTGGTATCTCACTGTCATTTGGATTTCTTTTTCCCCATGCCAAGTGATGTTGAGCAGTTTGTCATATGTCTGTTGGCCATTTGTGTGTCTTCTTTGGAGAAATATCTGTTCATATCTTCTGCCCATTTCTTGACTCGCTTATTTGTTTTTTGGGTGTTGAGTTTGGGTGTGGAACGGTAGTAAAGCTTACGGCACATTCATGATGCTTCCACACCCACTTTTGGAAATGCTTCTCTCTCAAGGATACCTGAATATGTTAGTGGAGAGTTGCCGTATACGCAGACTTGCTTTTCCCAGGTGAGTGCATGGCACATTCCTTATTCCCTCACGCGCGCGCGCGCGCACACACACACACACACACACACACACAGAGTTGAACATGTTTCTGTCTCGTCAGGAAAGAAGGTGTTCGTTGAGTGACGGTTTCTCACTGATGCTTTTGGGTTCTTGCTTTTATTCCCCCCGGAGAGTGAAGTGTAGGCGCTTTTTCCGTAGGCTTCCGTACACACCCTTGAGAAGCCTTCCGTCAGCCAGAAACAAGCCGTGAGTTGAAAGAGGCGTCCACGCAGACCTCCTTCTCAGAGCGAAGCCTTTCACACTTTTCCTTGTGAAGTAAACTAGAGAGATACAAATACTTTATCAATGATTGCTTTAACAAAAAAGGACTAAATATCCCAATCAGAAAACATAGACTGTAAAGAGGAAGCAAGACCCATCTCTATGCTGCCTACCAGAGAATCACTTCAGACCTAAAAATAAAAGCAGATTCGAAGTAATGGGAAACAAAACGATTTATGATGCAAATGGAAGTGAAAAGAAAGTTGGAGTCGTAATATTTTTATGAGACAAAATAAACTGAATTGTGGGGAAGATGGCAGAGTAGAAGGACCCTAAACTCACCTCATCCCACAGATACAACTAGATCACACTCACACCAGAGTCACCCAGAAATGGACCTTCAGATTTCCCAACAAAACTCTACAACTAAATGGAGAGAGGAAATCACATCAAAGATGGTAGGAAGGACAAGGACTCTGTAGGAATCTAAACCCCGTATTTCTGACCACCAGAGGGAGGGAACCACAGTCACAGAGGGGCCAGAAACAAACTACTACACCGGGGAGCCTCTAAAGCGTAGAGACATCCTCATAGCTTATGGCTTTGAAAATCAGAAGGGATGACATTTGTGAGCGTATACAACCAGCAGACTTAAAGCTTGGAACTTTTAAAAATCAGCTGTCTCAGCTCTGAGAGAGCACAGAAGGTGATCGGAAGCTGAGATCTGTCCTTAAAGAGAAAGCACAGCAAACAGTCTGGAGAAGCTTGGGTGAAGCAGGTTGAAACGTGCTTGAGGATTAAACAAGGGAGACATAGTTCCTGAACTCAGAGTTTGCTAAGGGACTTGTCCAGGAACAAAGGAGCTGGCAGGTTCCATTTCCCTCTACGGCCCCTCATTATAAACACACACCTACCTGCAAGATCAAGCACAATCTAGCAATCACTAACTTGCATAAACCATGGCCCATCCCCACACCTACCACACCTGCTTCAGTCCCAGTGCTGTGGATACCCTCCCTGATAAGACCCACACAATCCTTGACAACAATATGTCTCCCCATCACCCACAGAACACGCATGCATCTTGTTAAAACAGCACACCCCATGTGTTGTGCACAATGACACAGTCCAGATCCAGTCTCTGTTGTTGCTATGCATTACCTTCAGAGGAGAACCAGCATCACCAAGTTAAAAATGTATGTTCTGCCCCGTATTTTCCAGAACAAGCAATATATCTGACCTTCCTCACCGAGAGATATTCTCTGAGAAGTAGGCCAAATGAGCAGACAGAGGACTATGTCCTAAACGAAAGAAGAGGACAAAGCCACAGCAAGAGACCTAAACAAAATGGATATAAGGAACATGCCTGACAGAAAATTTAAGATAACAATTATAAAGATACTCACTGGGGAAATGAAAAGAGGGAGGACATCAGAAGGGGGAACATCACTGAGACTCTTAACAAAGAGATATGAAAGAAATAATCAGAGATGTGGAACACAAGAAATGAAATGAAGAATATCCTAGATAGAATAATTAGCAGGATGGACGAAGCAGAGGAACAAATTAATGAACTAGAAGACAGTAATGGAAAGTAATCAAGCGGAACAAATGAGAGGAAAAAGAAGTATGCAAAAATGAGAAGAGACTTAGGGAATTCAGTGACTCCATCCAGTGTAACAACACCCACATTAGAGGGATCCCAGAAGGTGAAAAGGGGGAAAAGGGGGCAGAAAATCTATTTGAGCAAAGAAGAGCTGAAAACTTAACCTAATCTGGTGAAGGAAACCTATACAAATCCATAAGGCATAGAGATCCCCTCCCACAAAGTCAACCGAAGGAGGTCCACATCAAGACACATAGTAATCCAAATGGGAAAAGGTAGTGATAAAGAAAAAACATTTAAAGCAGCAAGATAAAAGAAGACAGGTAACATGCAAGGGAAAGCCCATAAAGCTATCAGCTGAGTTTTCAGCAGAAACTATGCAGGACAGAAGAAAGTGGCGTTAAATATTCAAAGTGCTGAATGAGAAAAATCTGCAGCAAGGAATAATTTATCCAGCAAGCCTATCCTTCAGAAAAGAAGGGGAGAAAAAGAGTTTCTTAGCCACACAAACTAAAAGAGTTCATGACCACTAAATTAACTACAAAAAATATTGAAGGGGACACTATGAGTGGAAAAAAATCGTAAGTGAGAGTATGACAATAATGAATCAAGGAAGCAGTAAAAATAAGTATTTCTGTAAAAATCAGTTAAGGGATTCACAAAATAAAAGTATGTAAAATATGAAAACATATACCCTAACACATGAGGAGGAGTCAACAGTGGGTTTGAACTTAAACAGCATTCAACTTAATATAGACCGAAAAGGCTATATATAATCCAGGGGGTCACCACAAACCCAAAGCACTAATACACATGCAAAAGATAAAGGGAAAGAAATCCAAGAATATCATTAAAGAAAACGAGAAAACCATGAGAGAGAGAGCAAGAGAAGAAAGGGTCAGAGAAAAACTACACAAAAAACTATGAAACAAGTAACAAAACATCAATAAATACATGTCTAATGATAATCAGTTTGAATGTAAATGGACTAAATGCTCCAAGCAAAAGAGCATGACAGAGTTTGTCTATATATATAAAAGATTTCACACCTAAAGACACCTGCAGATGGAAATTAAGAGATGGAGAAACATTAATCATGCAAGTGGATGTCAAAAGAAGTCAGAGTAGCAATCCTTATATCAGACCAAATAGACTTTTTTAAAATTGAAATTGAATTAGCCAACATAGAGTACACCAGTAGTTTCAAATGTAGCGTTCCACAATTCATCAGTTGTGTATAACACCCAGTGTTCATCACATCACAGGCATTCCTTAATGCCCATCACACAGTTACCCCATCTCCCCAGCCACCTTTCCTCCAGCAACCCTCAGTTGGTTTCCAATAGTTAGGAACCTGTCATGGATTTTCTTCCTCTCTGGTTTCTTCGCATTCATTTTCCCTCCCTTCCCCTATGATCCTCTGTGCTGTTCCTTCTATTCCACATATGAGTAAAACCATATAATAATTGTTTTTCTCTGACTGACTTATTTTGCTCAGCATAATACCCTCCAGTGCCATCCACATCGATATGCTCAATATTGATCCTTTCTGATGGCTGAGTCATATTCCATTGTATATGTATATACCATGTTTTCTTTATCCATTTATCTGTCGATGGATGTCTTGGTTCCTTCCACGGTTTGGCTATTGTGGACAATGTTGCTATAAACATTCGGGGTGCAGTTGCCCCTTCAGATCACTACATTGGTAGCTTTGGGGTAAATAAAATTGCTGGGTTGTATGGGAGCTCTGTTTTAAGTTCTTGAGGAACCTCCATATTGTTTTCCAAAGTGGCTGTACCAGTTTTCATTCCCACTTAGAAGTGTAAGAGAGTTCCCCTTTCTCCTCACCAACATTTGTTATTTCTCCGCTTGTTAATTTTTGCAATTCTGACTGGTGTGAAGTGGTATCTCATTGTCATTTGGATTTCTTTTTCCCCATGCCAAGTGATGTTGAGCAGTTTGTCATATATCTGTTGGCCATTTGTGTGTCTTCTTTGGAGAAATATCTGTTCATATCTTCTGCCCATTTCTTGACTCGCTTATTTGTTTTTTGGGTTTTGAGTTTGGGTGTTGAACGGTAGTAAAGCGTACGGCACATTCATGATGCTTCCACACCCACTTTTGGAAATGCTTCTCTCTCAAGGATACCTGAATATGTTAGTGGAGAGTTGCCGTATACGCAGACTTGCTTTTCCCAGGTGAGTGCATGGCACATTCCTTATTCCCTCACGCGCGCGCGCGCACACACACACACACACAAACACACACACACACACACACACACAGAGTTGAACATGTTTCTGTCTCGTCAGGAAAGAAGGTGTTCGTTGAGTGACGGTTTCTCACTGATGCTTTTGGGTTCTTGCTTTTATTCCCCCCGGAGAGTGAAGTGTAGGCGCTTTTTCCGTAGGCTTCCGTACACACCCTTGAGAAGCCTTCCGTCAGCCAGAAACAAGCCGTGAGTTGAAAGAGGCGTCCACGCAGACCTCCTTCTCAGAGCGAAGCCTTTCACACTTTTCCTTGTGAAGTAAACTAGAGAGATACAAATACTTTATCAATGATTGCTTTAACAAAAAAGGACTAAATATCCCAATCAGAAAACATAGACTGTAAAGAGGAAGCAAGACCCATCTCTATGCTGCCTACCAGAGAATCACTTCAGACCTAAAAATAAAAGCAGATTCGAAGTAATGGGAAACAAAACGATTTATGATGCAAATGGAAGTGAAAAGAAAGTTGGAGTCGTAATATTTTTATGAGACAAAATAAACTGAATTGTGGGGAAGATGGCAGAGTAGAAGGACCCTAAACTCACCTCATCCCACAGATACAACTAGATCACACTCACACCAGAGTCACCCAGAAATGGACCTTCAGATTTCCCAACAAAACTCTACAACTAAATGGAGAGAGGAAATCACATCAAAGATGGTAGGAAGGACAAGGACTCTGTAGGAATCTAAACCCCGTATTTCTGACCACCAGAGGGAGGGAACCACAGTCACAGAGGGGCCGGAAACAAACTACTACACCGGGGAGCCTCTAAAGCGTAGAGACATCCTCATAGCTTGTGGCTTTGAAAATCAGAAGGGATGACATTTGTGAGCGTATACAACCAGCAGACTTAAAGCTTGGAACTTTTAAAAATCAGCTGTCTCAGCTCTGAGAGAGCACAGAAGGTGATCGGAAGCTGAGATCTGTCCTTAAAGAGAAAGCACAGCAAACAGTCTGGAGAAGCTTGGGTGAAGCAGGTTGAAACGTGCTTGAGGATTAAACAAGGGAGACATAGTTCCTGAACTCAGAGTTTGCTAAGGGACTTGTCCAGGAACAAAGGAGCTGGCAGGTTCCATTTCCCTCTACGGCCCCTCATTATAAACACACACCTACCTGCAAGATCAAGCACAATCTAGCAATCACTAACTTGCATAAACCATGGCCCATCCCCACACCTACCACACCTGCTTCAGTCCCAGTGATGTGGATACCCTCCCTGATAAGACCCACACAATCCTTGACAACAATATGTCTCCCCATCACCCACAGAACACGCATGCATCTTGTTAAAACAGCACACCCCATGTGTTGTGCACAATGACACAGTCCAGATCCAGTCTCTGTTGTTGCTATGCATTACCTTCAGAGGAGAACCAGCATCACCAAGTTAAAAATGTATGTTCTGCCCCGTATTTTCAAGAACAAGCAATATATCTGACCTTCCTCACCGAGAGATATTCTCTGAGAAGTAGGCCAAATGAGCAGACAGAGGACTATGTCCTAAACGAAAGAAGAGGACAAAGCCACAGCAAGAGACCTAAACAAAATGGATATAAGGAACATGCCTGACAGAAAATTTAAGATAACAATTATAAAGATACTCACTGGGGAAATGAAAAGAGGGAGGACATCAGAAGGGGGAACATCACTGAGACTCTTAACAAAGAGATATGAAAGAAATAATCAGAGATGTGGAACACAAGAAATGAAATTAAGAATATCCTAGATAGAATAATTAGCAGGATGGACGAAGCAGAGGAACAAATTAATGAACTAGAAGACAGTAATGGAAAGTAATCAAGCGGAACAAATGAGAGGAAAAAGAAGTATGCAAAAATGAGAAGAGACTTAGGGAATTCAGTGACTCCATCCAGTGTAACAACACCCACATTAGAGGGATCCCAGAAGGTGAAAAGGGGGAAAAGGGGGCAGAAAATCTATTTGAGCAAAGAAGAGCTGAAAACTTAACCTAATCTGGTGAAGGAAACCTATACAAATCCATAAGGCATAGAGATCCCCTCCCACAAAGTCAACCGAAGGAGGTCCACATCAAGACACATAGTAATCCAAATGGGAAAAGGTAGTGATAAAGAAAAAACATTTAAAGCAGCAAGATAAAAGAAGACAGGTAACATGCAAGGGAAAGCCCATAAAGCTATCAGCTGAGTTTTCAGCAGAAACTATGCAGGACAGAAGAAAGTGGCGTTAAATATTCAAAGTGCTGAATGAGAAAAATCTGCAGCAAGGAATAATTTATCCAGCAAGCCTATCCTTCAGAAAAGAAGGGGAGAAAAAGAGTTTCTTAGCCACACAAACTAAAAGAGTTCATGACCACTAAATTAACTACAAAAAATATTGAAGGGGACACTATGAGTGGAAAAAAACCGTAAGTGAGAGTATGACAATAATGAATCAAGGAAGCAGTAAAAATAAGTATTTCTGTAAAAATCAGTTAAGGGATTCACAAAATAAAAGTATGTAAAATATGAAAACATATACCCTAACACATGAGGAGGAGTCAACAGTGGGTTTGAACTTAAACAGCATTCAACTTAATATAGACCGAAAAGGCTATATATAATCCAGGGGGTCACCACAAACCCAAAGCACTAATACACATGCAAAAGATAAAGGGAAAGAAATCCAAGAATATCATTAAAGAAAACGAGCAAACCATGAGAGAGAGAGCAAGAGAAGAAAGGATCAGAGAAAAACTACACAAAAAACTATGAAACAAGTAACAAAACATCAATAAATACATGTCTAATGATAATCAGTTTGAATGTAAATGGACTAAATGCTCCAAGCAAAAGAGCATGACAGAGTTTGTCTATATATATAAAAGATTTCACACCTAAAGACACCTGCAGATGGAAATTAAGAGATGGAGAAACATTAATCATGCAAGTGGATGTCAAAAGAAGTCAGAGTAGCAATCCTTATATCAGACCAAATAGAGTTTTTTAAAATTGAAATTGAATTAGCCAACATAGAGTACACCAGTAGTTTCAAATGTAGCGTTCCACAATTCATCAGTTGTGTATAACACCCAGTGTTCATCACATCACAGGCATTCCTTAATGCCCATCACACAGTTACCCCATCTCCCCAGCCACCTTTCCTCCAGCAACCCTCAGTTGGTTTCCAATAGTTAGGAACCTGTCATGGATTTTCTTCCTCTCTGGTTTCTTCGCATTCATTTTCCCTCCCTTCCCCTATGATCCTCTGTGCTGTTCCTTCTATTCCACATATGAGTAAAACCATATAATAATTGTTTTTCTCTGACTGACTTATTTTGCTCAGCATAATACCCTCCAGTGCCACCCACATCGATATGCTCAATATTGATCCTTTCTGATGGCTGAGTCATATTCCATTGTATATGTATATACCATGTTTTCTTTATCCATTTATCTGTCGATGGATGTCTTGGTTCCTTCCACGGTTTGGCTATTGTGGACAATGTTGCTATAAACATTCGGGGTGCAGTTGCCCCTTCAGATCACTACATTGGTAGCTTTGGGGTAAATAAAATTGCTGGGTTGTATGGGAGCTCTGTTTTAAGTTCTTGAGGAACCTCCATATTGTTTTCCAAAGTGGCTGTACCAGTTTTCATTCCCACTTAGAAGTGTAAGAGAGTTCCCCTTTCTCCTCACCAACATTTGTTATTTCTCCGCTTGTTAATTTTTGCAATTCTGACTGGTGTGAAGTGGTATCTCATTGTCATTTGGATTTCTTTTTCCCCATGCCAAGTGATGTTGAGCAGTTTGTCATATATCTGTTGGCCATTTGTGTGTCTTCTTTGGAGAAATATCTGTTCATATCTTCTGCCCATTTCTTGACTCGCTTATTTGTTTTTTGGGTTTTGAGTTTGGGTGTTGAACGGTAGTAAAGCGTACGGCACATTCATGATGCTTCCACACCCACTTTTGGAAATGCTTCTCTCTCAAGGATACCTGAATATGTTAGTGGAGAGTTGCCGTATACGCAGACTTGCTTTTCCCAGGTGAGTGCATGGCACATTCCTTATTCCCTCACGCGCGCGCGCGCGCACACACACACACACACACACACACACAGAGTTGAACATGTTTCTGTCTCGTCAGGAAAGAAGGTGTTCGTTGAGTGACGGTTTCTCACTGATGCTTTTGGGTTCTTGCTTTTATTCCCCCCGGAGAGTGAAGTGTAGGCGCTTTTTCCGTAGGCTTCCGTACACACCCTTGAGAAGCCTTCCGTCAGCCAGAAACAAGCCGTGAGTTGAAAGAGGCGTCCACGCAGACCTCCTTCTCAGAGCGAAGCCTTTCACACTTTTCCTTGTGAAGTAAACTAGAGAGATACAAATACTTTATCAATGATTGCTTTAACAAAAAAGGACTAAATATCCCAATCAGAAAACATAGACTGTAAAGAGGAAGCAAGACCCATCTCTATGCTGCCTACCAGAGAATCACTTCAGACCTAAAAATAAAAGCAGATTCGAAGTAATGGGAAACAAAACGATTTATGATGCAAATGGAAGTGAAAAGAAAGTTGGAGTCGTAATATTTTTATGAGACAAAATAAACTGAATTGTGGGGAAGATGGCAGAGTAGAAGGACCCTAAACTCACCTCATCCCACAGATACAACTAGATCACACTCACACCAGAGTCACCCAGAAATGGACCTTCAGATTTCCCAACAAAACTCTACAACTAAATGGAGAGAGGAAATCACATCAAAGATGGTAGGAAGGACAAGGACTCTGTAGGAATCTAAACCCCGTATTTCTGACCACCAGAGGGAGGGAACCACAGTCACAGAGGGGCCGGAAACAAACTACTACACCGGGGAGCCTCTAAAGCGTAGAGACATCCTCATAGCTTATGGCTTTGAAAATCAGAAGGGATGACATTTGTGAGCGTATACAACCAGCAGACTTAAAGCTTGGAACTTTTAAAAATCAGCTGTCTCAGCTCTGAGAGAGCACAGAAGGTGATCGGAAGCTGAGATCTGTCCTTAAAGAGAAAGCACAGCAAACAGTCTGGAGAAGCTTGGGTGAAGCAGGTTGAAACGTGCTTGAGGATTAAACAAGGGAGACATAGTTCCTGAACTCAGAGTTTGCTAAGGGACTTGTCCAGGAACAAAGGAGCTGGCAGGTTCCATTTCCCTCTACGGCCCCTCATTATAAACACACACCTACCTGCAAGATCAAGCACAATCTAGCAATCACTAACTTGCATAAACCATGGCCCATCCCCACACCTACCACACCTGCTTCAGTCCCAGTGATGTGGATACCCTCCCTGATAAGACCCACACAATCCTTGACAACAATATGTCTCCCCATCACCCACAGAACACGCATGCATCTTGTTAAAACAGCACACCCCATGTGTTGTGCACAATGACACAGTCCAGATCCAGTCTCTGTTGTTGCTATGCATTACCTTCAGAGGAGAACCAGCATCACCAAGTTAAAAATGTATGTTCTGCCCCGTATTTTCAAGAACAAGCAATATATCTGACCTTCCTCACCGAGAGATATTCTCTGAGAAGTAGGCCAAATGAGCAGACAGAGGACTATGTCCTAAACGAAAGAAGAGGACAAAGCCACAGCAAGAGACCTAAACAAAATGGATATAAGGAACATGCCTGACAGAAAATTTAAGATAACAATTATAAAGATACTCACTGGGGAAATGAAAAGAGGGAGGACATCAGAAGGGGGAACATCACTGAGACTCTTAACAAAGAGATATGAAAGAAATAATCAGAGATGTGGAACACAAGAAATGAAATGAAGAATATCCTAGATAGAATAATTAGCAGGATGGACGAAGCAGAGGAACAAATTAATGAACTAGAAGACAGTAATGGAAAGTAATCAAGCGGAACAAATGAGAGGAAAAAGAAGTATGCAAAAATGAGAAGAGACTTAGGGAATTCAGTGACTCCATCCAGTGTAACAACACCCACATTAGAGGGATCCCAGAAGGTGAAAAGGGGGAAAAGGGGGCAGAAAATCTATTTGAGCAAAGAAGAGCTGAAAACTTAACCTAATCTGGTGAAGGAAACCTATACAAATCCATAAGGCATAGAGATCCCCTCCCACAAAGTCAACCGAAGGAGGTCCACATCAAGACACATAGTAATCCAAATGGGAAAAGGTAGTGATAAAGAAAAAACATTTAAAGCAGCAAGATAAAAGAAGACAGGTAACATGCAAGGGAAAGCCCATAAAGCTATCAGCTGAGTTTTCAGCAGAAACTATGCAGGACAGAAGAAAGTGGCGTTAAATATTCAAAGTGCTGAATGAGAAAAATCTGCAGCAAGGAATAATTTATCCAGCAAGCCTATCCTTCAGAAAAGAAGGGGAGAAAAAGAGTTTCTTAGCCACACAAACTAAAAGAGTTCATGACCACTAAATTAACTACAAAAAATATTGAAGGGGACACTATGAGTGGAAAAAAATCGTAAGTGAGAGTATGACAATAATGAATCAAGGAAGCAGTAAAAATAAGTATTTCTGTAAAAATCAGTTAAGGGATTCACAAAATAAAAGTATGTAAAATATGAAAACATATACCCTAACACATGAGGAGGAGTCAACAGTGGGTTTGAACTTAAACAGCATTCAACTTAATATAGACCGAAAAGGCTATATATAATCCAGGGGGTCACCACAAACCCAAAGCACTAATACACATGCAAAAGATAAAGGGAAAGAAATCCAAGAATATCATTAAAGAAAACGAGAAAACCATGAGAGAGAGAGCAAGAGAAGAAAGGGTCAGAGAAAAACTACACAAAAAACTATGAAACAAGTAACAAAACATCAATAAATACATGTCTAATGATAATCAGTTTGAATGTAAATGGACTAAATGCTCCAAGCAAAAGAGCATGACAGAGTTTGTCTATATATATAAAAGATTTCACACCTAAAGACACCTGCAGATGGAAATTAAGAGATGGAGAAACATTAATCATGCAAGTGGATGTCAAAAGAAGTCAGAGTAGCAATCCTTATATCAGACCAAATAGACTTTTTTAAAATTGAAATTGAATTAGCCAACATAGAGTACACCAGTAGTTTCAAATGTAGCGTTCCACAATTCATCAGTTGTGTATAACACCCAGTGTTCATCACATCACAGGCATTCCTTAATGCCCATCACACAGTTACCCCATCTCCCCAGCCACCTTTCCTCCAGCAACCCTCAGTTGGTTTCCAATAGTTAGGAACCTGTCATGGATTTTCTTCCTCTCTGGTTTCTTCGCATTCATTTTCCCTCCCTTCCCCTATGATCCTCTGTGCTGTTCCTTCTATTCCACATATGAGTAAAACCATATAATAATTGTTTTTCTCTGACTGACTTATTTTGCTCAGCATAATACCCTCCAGTGCCATCCACATCGATATGCTCAATATTGATCCTTTCTGATGGCTGAGTCATATTCCATTGTATATGTATATACCATGTTTTCTTTATCCATTTATCTGTCGATGGATGTCTTGGTTCCTTCCACGGTTTGGCTATTGTGGACAATGTTGCTATAAACATTCGGGGTGCAGTTGCCCCTTCAGATCACTACATTGGTAGCTTTGGGGTAAATAAAATTGCTGGGTTGTATGGGAGCTCTGTTTTAAGTTCTTGAGGAACCTCCATATTGTTTTCCAAAGTGGCTGTACCAGTTTTCATTCCCACTTAGAAGTGTAAGAGAGTTCCCCTTTCTCCTCACCAACATTTGTTATTTCTCCGCTTGTTAATTTTTGCAATTCTGACTGGTGTGAAGTGGTATCTCATTGTCATTTGGATTTCTTTTTCCCCATGCCAAGTGATGTTGAGCAGTTTGTCATATATCTGTTGGCCATTTGTGTGTCTTCTTTGGAGAAATATCTGTTCATATCTTCTGCCCATTTCTTGACTCGCTTATTTGTTTTTTGGGTTTTGAGTTTGGGTGTTGAACGGTAGTAAAGCGTACGGCACATTCATGATGCTTCCACACCCACTTTTGGAAATGCTTCTCTCTCAAGGATACCTGAATATGTTAGTGGAGAGTTGCCGTATACGCAGACTTGCTTTTCCCAGGTGAGTGCATGGCACATTCCTTATTCCCTCACGCGCGCGCGCGCACACACACACACACACAAACACACACACACACACACACACACAGAGTTGAACATGTTTCTGTCTCGTCAGGAAAGAAGGTGTTCGTTGAGTGACGGTTTCTCACTGATGCTTTTGGGTTCTTGCTTTTATTCCCCCCGGAGAGTGAAGTGTAGGCGCTTTTTCCGTAGGCTTCCGTACACACCCTTGAGAAGCCTTCCGTCAGCCAGAAACAAGCCGTGAGTTGAAAGAGGCGTCCACGCAGACCTCCTTCTCAGAGCGAAGCCTTTCACACTTTTCCTTGTGAAGTAAACTAGAGAGATACAAATACTTTATCAATGATTGCTTTAACAAAAAAGGACTAAATATCCCAATCAGAAAACATAGACTGTAAAGAGGAAGCAAGACCCATCTCTATGCTGCCTACCAGAGAATCACTTCAGACCTAAAAATAAAAGCAGATTCGAAGTAATGGGAAACAAAACGATTTATGATGCAAATGGAAGTGAAAAGAAAGTTGGAGTCGTAATATTTTTATGAGACAAAATAAACTGAATTGTGGGGAAGATGGCAGAGTAGAAGGACCCTAAACTCACCTCATCCCACAGATACAACTAGATCACACTCACACCAGAGTCACCCAGAAATGGACCTTCAGATTTCCCAACAAAACTCTACAACTAAATGGAGAGAGGAAATCACATCAAAGATGGTAGGAAGGACAAGGACTCTGTAGGAATCTAAACCCCGTATTTCTGACCACCAGAGGGAGGGAACCACAGTCACAGAGGGGCCGGAAACAAACTACTACACCGGGGAGCCTCTAAAGCGTAGAGACATCCTCATAGCTTGTGGCTTTGAAAATCAGAAGGGATGACATTTGTGAGCGTATACAACCAGCAGACTTAAAGCTTGGAACTTTTAAAAATCAGCTGTCTCAGCTCTGAGAGAGCACAGAAGGTGATCGGAAGCTGAGATCTGTCCTTAAAGAGAAAGCACAGCAAACAGTCTGGAGAAGCTTGGGTGAAGCAGGTTGAAACGTGCTTGAGGATTAAACAAGGGAGACATAGTTCCTGAACTCAGAGTTTGCTAAGGGACTTGTCCAGGAACAAAGGAGCTGGCAGGTTCCATTTCCCTCTACGGCCCCTCATTATAAACACACACCTACCTGCAAGATCAAGCACAATCTAGCAATCACTAACTTGCATAAACCATGGCCCATCCCCACACCTACCACACCTGCTTCAGTCCCAGTGATGTGGATACCCTCCCTGATAAGACCCACACAATCCTTGACAACAATATGTCTCCCCATCACCCACAGAACACGCATGCATCTTGTTAAAACAGCACACCCCATGTGTTGTGCACAATGACACAGTCCAGATCCAGTCTCTGTTGTTGCTATGCATTACCTTCAGAGGAGAACCAGCATCACCAAGTTAAAAATGTATGTTCTGCCCCGTATTTTCAAGAACAAGCAATATATCTGACCTTCCTCACCGAGAGATATTCTCTGAGAAGTAGGCCAAATGAGCAGACAGAGGACTATGTCCTAAACGAAAGAAGAGGACAAAGCCACAGCAAGAGACCTAAACAAAATGGATATAAGGAACATGCCTGACAGAAAATTTAAGATAACAATTATAAAGATACTCACTGGGGAAATGAAAAGAGGGAGGACATCAGAAGGGGGAACATCACTGAGACTCTTAACAAAGAGATATGAAAGAAATAATCAGAGATGTGGAACACAAGAAATGAAATTAAGAATATCCTAGATAGAATAATTAGCAGGATGGACGAAGCAGAGGAACAAATTAATGAACTAGAAGACAGTAATGGAAAGTAATCAAGCGGAACAAATGAGAGGAAAAAGAAGTATGCAAAAATGAGAAGAGACTTAGGGAATTCAGTGACTCCATCCAGTGTAACAACACCCACATTAGAGGGATCCCAGAAGGTGAAAAGGGGGAAAAGGGGGCAGAAAATCTATTTGAGCAAAGAAGAGCTGAAAACTTAACCTAATCTGGTGAAGGAAACCTATACAAATCCATAAGGCATAGAGATCCCCTCCCACAAAGTCAACCGAAGGAGGTCCACATCAAGACACATAGTAATCCAAATGGGAAAAGGTAGTGATAAAGAAAAAACATTTAAAGCAGCAAGATAAAAGAAGACAGGTAACATGCAAGGGAAAGCCCATAAAGCTATCAGCTGAGTTTTCAGCAGAAACTATGCAGGACAGAAGAAAGTGGCGTTAAATATTCAAAGTGCTGAATGAGAAAAATCTGCAGCAAGGAATAATTTATCCAGCAAGCCTATCCTTCAGAAAAGAAGGGGAGAAAAAGAGTTTCTTAGCCACACAAACTAAAAGAGTTCATGACCACTAAATTAACTACAAAAAATATTGAAGGGGACACTATGAGTGGAAAAAAACCGTAAGTGAGAGTATGACAATAATGAATCAAGGAAGCAGTAAAAATAAGTATTTCTGTAAAAATCAGTTAAGGGATTCACAAAATAAAAGTATGTAAAATATGAAAACATATACCCTAACACATGAGGAGGAGTCAACAGTGGGTTTGAACTTAAACAGCATTCAACTTAATATAGACCGAAAAGGCTATATATAATCCAGGGGGTCACCACAAACCCAAAGCACTAATACACATGCAAAAGATAAAGGGAAAGAAATCCAAGAATATCATTAAAGAAAACGAGCAAACCATGAGAGAGAGAGCAAGAGAAGAAAGGATCAGAGAAAAACTACACAAAAAACTATGAAACAAGTAACAAAACATCAATAAATACATGTCTAATGATAATCAGTTTGAATGTAAATGGACTAAATGCTCCAAGCAAAAGAGCATGACAGAGTTTGTCTATATATATAAAAGATTTCACACCTAAAGACACCTGCAGATGGAAATTAAGAGATGGAGAAACATTAATCATGCAAGTGGATGTCAAAAGAAGTCAGAGTAGCAATCCTTATATCAGACCAAATAGAGTTTTTTAAAATTGAAATTGAATTAGCCAACATAGAGTACACCAGTAGTTTCAAATGTAGCGTTCCACAATTCATCAGTTGTGTATAACACCCAGTGTTCATCACATCACAGGCATTCCTTAATGCCCATCACACAGTTACCCCATCTCCCCAGCCACCTTTCCTCCAGCAACCCTCAGTTGGTTTCCAATAGTTAGGAACCTGTCATGGATTTTCTTCCTCTCTGGTTTCTTCGCATTCATTTTCCCTCCCTTCCCCTATGATCCTCTGTGCTGTTCCTTCTATTCCACATATGAGTAAAACCATATAATAATTGTTTTTCTCTGACTGACTTATTTTGCTCAGCATAATACCCTCCAGTGCCACCCACATCGATATGCTCAATATTGATCCTTTCTGATGGCTGAGTCATATTCCATTGTATATGTATATACCATGTTTTCTTTATCCATTTATCTGTCGATGGATGTCTTGGTTCCTTCCACGGTTTGGCTATTGTGGACAATGTTGCTATAAACATTCGGGGTGCAGTTGCCCCTTCAGATCACTACATTGGTAGCTTTGGGGTAAATAAAATTGCTGGGTTGTATGGGAGCTCTGTTTTAAGTTCTTGAGGAACCTCCATATTGTTTTCCAAAGTGGCTGTACCAGTTTTCATTCCCACTTAGAAGTGTAAGAGAGTTCCCCTTTCTCCTCACCAACATTTGTTATTTCTCCGCTTGTTAATTTTTGCAATTCTGACTGGTGTGAAGTGGTATCTCATTGTCATTTGGATTTCTTTTTCCCCATGCCAAGTGATGTTGAGCAGTTTGTCATATATCTGTTGGCCATTTGTGTGTCTTCTTTGGAGAAATATCTGTTCATATCTTCTGCCCATTTCTTGACTCGCTTATTTGTTTTTTGGGTTTTGAGTTTGGGTGTTGAACGGTAGTAAAGCGTACGGCACATTCATGATGCTTCCACACCCACTTTTGGAAATGCTTCTCTCTCAAGGATACCTGAATATGTTAGTGGAGAGTTGCCGTATACGCAGACTTGCTTTTCCCAGGTGAGTGCATGGCACATTCCTTATTCCCTCACGCGCGCGCGCGCACACACACACACACACAAACACACACACACACACACACACACAGAGTTGAACATGTTTCTGTCTCGTCAGGAAAGAAGGTGTTCGTTGAGTGACGGTTTCTCACTGATGCTTTTGGGTTCTTGCTTTTATTCCCCCCGGAGAGTGAAGTGTAGGCGCTTTTTCCGTAGGCTTCCGTACACACCCTTGAGAAGCCTTCCGTCAGCCAGAAACAAGCCGTGAGTTGAAAGAGGCGTCCACGCAGACCTCCTTCTCAGAGCGAAGCCTTTCACACTTTTCCTTGTGAAGTAAACTAGAGAGATACAAATACTTTATCAATGATTGCTTTAACAAAAAAGGACTAAATATCCCAATCAGAAAACATAGACTGTAAAGAGGAAGCAAGACCCATCTCTATGCTGCCTACCAGAGAATCACTTCAGACCTAAAAATAAAAGCAGATTCGAAGTAATGGGAAACAAAACGATTTATGATGCAAATGGAAGTGAAAAGAAAGTTGGAGTCGTAATATTTTTATGAGACAAAATAAACTGAATTGTGGGGAAGATGGCAGAGTAGAAGGACCCTAAACTCACCTCATCCCACAGATACAACTAGATCACACTCACACCAGAGTCACCCAGAAATGGACCTTCAGATTTCCCAACAAAACTCTACAACTAAATGGAGAGAGGAAATCACATCAAAGATGGTAGGAAGGACAAGGACTCTGTAGGAATCTAAACCCCGTATTTCTGACCACCAGAGGGAGGGAACCACAGTCACAGAGGGGCCGGAAACAAACTACTACACCGGGGAGCCTCTAAAGCGTAGAGACATCCTCATAGCTTGTGGCTTTGAAAATCAGAAGGGATGACATTTGTGAGCGTATACAACCAGCAGACTTAAAGCTTGGAACTTTTAAAAATCAGCTGTCTCAGCTCTGAGAGAGCACAGAAGGTGATCGGAAGCTGAGATCTGTCCTTAAAGAGAAAGCACAGCAAACAGTCTGGAGAAACTTGGGTGAAGCAGGTTGAAACGTGCTTGAGGATTAAACAAGGGAGACATAGTTCCTGAACTCAGAGTTTGCTAAGGGACTTGTCCAGGAACAAAGGAGCTGGCAGGTGCCATTTCCCTCTACGGCCCCTCATTATAAACACACACCTACCTGCAAGATCAAGCACAATCTAGCAATCACTAACTTGCATAAACCATGGCCCATCCCCACACCTACCACACCTGCTTCAGTCCAGTGCTGTGGATACCCTCCCTGATAAGACCCACACAATCCTTGACAACAATATGTCTCCCCATCACCCACAGAACACGCATGCATCTTGTTAAAACAGCACACCCCATGTGTTGTGCACAATGACACAGTCCAGATCCAGTCTCTGTTGTTGCTATGCATTACCTTCAGAGGAGAACCAGCATCACCAAGTTAAAAATGTATGTTCTGCCCCGTATTTTCAAGAACAAGCAATATATCTGACCTTCCTCACCGAGAGATATTCTCTGAGAAGTAGGCCAAATGAGCAGACAGAGGACTATGTCCTAAACGAAAGAAGAGGACAAAGCCACAGCAAGAGACCTAAACAAAATGGATATAAGGAACATGCCTGACAGAAAATTTAAGATAACAATTATAAAGATACTCACTGGGGAAATGAAAAGAGGGAGGACATCAGAAGGGGGAACATCACTGAGACTCTTAACAAAGAGATATGAAAGAAATAATCAGAGATGTGGAACACAAGAAATGAAATGAAGAATATACTAGATAGAATAATTAGCAGGATGGACGAAGCAGAGGAACAAATTAATGAACTAGAAGACAGTAATGGAAAGTAATCAAGCGGAACACATGAGAGGAAAAAGAAGTATGCAAAAATGAGAAGAGACTTAGGGAATTCAGTGACTCCATCCAGTGTAACAACACCCACATTAGAGGGATCCCAGAAGGTGAAAAGGGGGAAAAGGGGGCAGAAAATCTATTTGAGCAAAGAAGAGCTGAAAACTTAACCTAATCTGGTGAAGGAAACCTATACAAATCCATAAGGCATAGAGATCCCCTCCCACAAAGTCAACCGAAGGAGGTCCACATCAAGACACATAGTAATCCAAATGGGAAAAGGTAGTGATAAAGAAAAAACATTTAAAGCAGCAAGATAAAAGAAGACAGGTAACATGCAAGGGAAAGCCCATAAAGCTATCAGCTGAGTTTTCAGCAGAAACTATGCAGGACAGAAGAAAGTGGCGTTAAATATTCAAAGTGCTGAATGAGAAAAATCTGCAGCAAGGAATAATTTATCCAGCAAGCCTATCCTTCAGAAAAGAAAGGGAGAAAAAGAGTTTCTTAGCCACACAAACTAAAAGAGTTCATGACCACTAAATTAACTACAAAAAATATTGAAGGGGACACTATGAGTGGAAAAAAATCGTAAGTGAGAGTATGACAATAATGAATCAAGGAAGCAGTAAAAATAAGTATTTCTGTAAAAATCAGTTAAGGGATTCACAAAATAAAAGTATGTAAAATATGAAAACATATACCCTAACACATGAGGAGGAGTCAACAGTAGGTTTGAACTTAAACAGCATTCAACTTAATATAGACCGAAAAGGCTATATATAATCCAGGGGGTCACCACAAACCCAAAGCACTAATACACATGCAAAAGATAAAGGGAAAGAAATCCAAGAATATCATTAAAGAAAACGAGCAAACCATGAGAGAGAGAGCAAGAGAAGAAAGGATCAGAGAAAAACTACACAAAAAACTATGAAACAAGTAACAAAACATCAATAAATACATGTCTAATGATAATCAGTTTGAATGTAAATGGACTAAATGCTCCAAGCAAAAGAGCATGACAGAGTTTGTCTATATATATAAAAGATTTCACACCTAAAGACACCTGCAGATGGAAATTAAGAGATGGAGAAACATTAATCATGCAAGTGGATGTCAAAAGAAGTCAGAGTAGCAATCCTTATATCAGACCAAATAGACTTTTTTAAAATTGAAATTGAATTAGCCAACATAGAGTACACCAGTAGTTTCAAATGTAGCGTTCCACAATTCATCAGTTGTGTATAACACCCAGTGTTCATCACATCACAGGCATTCCTTAATGCCCATCACACAGTTACCCCATCTCCCCAGCCACCTTTCCTCCAGCAACCCTCAGTTGGTTTCCAATAGTTAGGAACCTGTCATGGATTTTCTTCCTCTCTGGTTTCTTCGCATTCATTTTCCCTCCCTTCCCCTATGATCCTCTGTGCTGTTCCTTCTATTCCACATATGAGTAAAACCATATAATAATTGTTTTTCTCTGACTGACTTATTTTGCTCAGCATAATACCCTCCAGTGCCATCCACATCGATATGCTAAATATTGATCCTTTCTGATGGCTGAGTCATATTCCATTGTATATGTATATACCATGTTTTCTTTATCCATTTATCTGTCGATGGATGTCTTGGTTCCTTCCACGGTTTGGCTATTGTGGACAATGTTGCTATAAACATTCGGGGTGCAGTTGCCCCTTCAGATCACTACATTGGTAGCTTTGGGGTAAATAAAATTGCTGGGTTGTAAGGGAGCTCTGTTTTAAGTTCTTGAGGAACCTCCATATTGTTTTCCAAAGTGGCTGTACCAGTTTTCATTCCCACGTAGAAGTGTAAGAGAGTTCCCCTTTCTCCTCACCAACATTTGTTATTTCTCCGCTTGTTAATTTTTGCAATTCTGACTGGTGTGAAGTGGTATCTCACTGTCATTTGGATTTCTTTTTCCCCATGCCAAGTGATGTTGAGCAGTTTGTCATATGTCTGTTGGCCATTTGTGTGTCTTCTTTGGAGAAATATCTGTTCATATCTTCTGCCCATTTCTTGACTCGCTTATTTGTTTTTTGGGTGTTGAGTTTGGGTGTGGAACGGTAGTAAAGCTTACGGCACATTCATGATGCTTCCACACCCACTTTTGGAAATGCTTCTCTCTCAAGGATACCTGAATATGTTAGTGGAGAGTTGCCGTATACGCAGACTTGCTTTTCCCAGGTGAGTGCATGGCACATTCCTTATTCCCTCACGCGCGCGCGCGCGCACACACACACACACACACACACACACAGAGTTGAACATGTTTCTGTCTCGTCAGGAAAGAAGGTGTTCGTTGAGTGACGGTTTCTCACTGATGCTTTTGGGTTCTTGCTTTTATTCCCCCCGGAGAGTGAAGTGTAGGCGCTTTTTCCGTAGGCTTCCGTACACACCCTTGAGAAGCCTTCCGTCAGCCAGAAACAAGCCGTGAGTTGAAAGAGGCGTCCACGCAGACCTCCTTCTCAGAGCGAAGCCTTTCACACTTTTCCTTGTGAAGTAAACTAGAGAGATACAAATACTTTATCAATGATTGCTTTAACAAAAAAGGACTAAATATCCCAATCAGAAAACATAGACTGTAAAGAGGAAGCAAGACCCATCTCTATGCTGCCTACCAGAGAATCACTTCAGACCTAAAAATAAAAGCAGATTCGAAGTAATGGGAAACAAAACGATTTATGATGCAAATGGAAGTGAAAAGAAAGTTGGAGTCGTAATATTTTTATGAGACAAAATAAACTGAATTGTGGGGAAGATGGCAGAGTAGAAGGACCCTAAACTCACCTCATCCCACAGATACAACTAGATCACACTCACACCAGAGTCACCCAGAAATGGACCTTCAGATTTCCCAACAAAACTCTACAACTAAATGGAGAGAGGAAATCACATCAAAGATGGTAGGAAGGACAAGGACTCTGTAGGAATCTAAACCCCGTATTTCTGACCACCAGAGGGAGGGAACCACAGTCACAGAGGGGCCAGAAACAAACTACTACACCGGGGAGCCTCTAAAGCGTAGAGACATCCTCATAGCTTATGGCTTTGAAAATCAGAAGGGATGACATTTGTGAGCGTATACAACCAGCAGACTTAAAGCTTGGAACTTTTAAAAATCAGCTGTCTCAGCTCTGAGAGAGCACAGAAGGTGATCGGAAGCTGAGATCTGTCCTTAAAGAGAAAGCACAGCAAACAGTCTGGAGAAGCTTGGGTGAAGCAGGTTGAAACGTGCTTGAGGATTAAACAAGGGAGACATAGTTCCAGAACTCAGAGTTTGCTAAGGGACTTGTCCAGGAACAAAGGAGCTGGCAGGTTCCATTTCCCTCTACGGCCCCTCATTATAAACACACACCTACCTGCAAGATCAAGCACAATCTAGCAATCACTAACTTGCATAAACCATGGCCCATCCCCACACCTACCACACCTGCTTCAGTCCCAGTGCTGTGGATACCCTCCCTGATAAGACCCACACAATCCTTGACAACAATATGTCTCCCCATCACCCACAGAACACGCATGCATCTTGTTAAAACAGCACACCCCATGTGTTGTGCACAATGACACAGTCCAGATCCAGTCTCTGTTGTTGCTATGCATTACCTTCAGAGGAGAACCAGCATCACCAAGTTAAAAATGTATGTTCTGCCCCGTATTTTCCAGAACAAGCAATATATCTGACCTTCCTCACCGAGAGATATTCTCTGAGAAGTAGGCCAAATGAGCAGACAGAGGACTATGTCCTAAACGAAAGAAGAGGACAAAGCCACAGCAAGAGACCTAAACAAAATGGATATAAGGAACATGCCTGACAGAAAATTTAAGATAACAATTATAAAGATACTCACTGGGGAAATGAAAAGAGGGAGGACATCAGAAGGGGGAACATCACTGAGACTCTTAACAAAGAGATATGAAAGAAATAATCAGAGATGTGGAACACAAGAAATGAAATGAAGAATATCCTAGATAGAATAATTAGCAGGATGGACGAAGCAGAGGAACAAATTAATGAACTAGAAGACAGTAATGGAAAGTAATCAAGCGGAACAAATGAGAGGAAAAAGAAGTATGCAAAAATGAGAAGAGACTTAGGGAATTCAGTGACTCCATCCAGTGTAACAACACCCACATTAGAGGGATCCCAGAAGGTGAAAAGGGGGAAAAGGGGGCAGAAAATCTATTTGAGCAAAGAAGAGCTGAAAACTTAACCTAATCTGGTGAAGGAAACCTATACAAATCCATAAGGCATAGAGATCCCCTCCCACAAAGTCAACCGAAGGAGGTCCACATCAAGACACATAGTAATCCAAATGGGAAAAGGTAGTGATAAAGAAAAAACATTTAAAGCAGCAAGATAAAAGAAGACAGGTAACATGCAAGGGAAAGCCCATAAAGCTATCAGCTGAGTTTTCAGCAGAAACTATGCAGGACAGAAGAAAGTGGCGTTAAATATTCAAAGTGCTGAATGAGAAAAATCTGCAGCAAGGAATAATTTATCCAGCAAGCCTATCCTTCAGAAAAGAAGGGGAGAAAAAGAGTTTCTTAGCCACACAAACTAAAAGAGTTCATGACCACTAAATTAACTACAAAAAATATTGAAGGGGACACTATGAGTGGAAAAAAATCGTAAGTGAGAGTATGACAATAATGAATCAAGGAAGCAGTAAAAATAAGTATTTCTGTAAAAATCAGTTAAGGGATTCACAAAATAAAAGTATGTAAAATATGAAAACATATACCCTAACACATGAGGAGGAGTCAACAGTGGGTTTGAACTTAAACAGCATTCAACTTAATATAGACCGAAAAGGCTATATATAATCCAGGGGGTCACCACAAACCCAAAGCACTAATACACATGCAAAAGATAAAGGGAAAGAAATCCAAGAATATCATTAAAGAAAACGAGAAAACCATGAGAGAGAGAGCAAGAGAAGAAAGGGTCAGAGAAAAACTACACAAAAAACTATGAAACAAGTAACAAAACATCAATAAATACATGTCTAATGATAATCAGTTTGAATGTAAATGGACTAAATGCTCCAAGCAAAAGAGCATGACAGAGTTTGTCTATAT
Source organism: Eumetopias jubatus (assembly GCF_037043125.1). Lineage (NCBI taxonomy): Eukaryota > Metazoa > Chordata > Mammalia > Carnivora > Otariidae > Eumetopias > Eumetopias jubatus. Next base: position 1,282,371 of record NW_028274837.1, on the reverse strand, counting down.
ATATAAAAGATTTCACACCTAAAGACACCTGCAGATGGAAATTAAGAGATGGAGAAACATTAATCATGCAAGTGGATGTCAAAAGAAGTCAGAGTAGCAATCCTTATATCAGACCAAATAGACTTTTTTAAAATTGAAATTGAATTAGCCAACATAGAGTACACCAGTAGTTTCAAATGTAGCGTTCCACAATTCATCAGTTGTGTATAACACCCAGTGTTCATCACATCACAGGCATTCCTTAATGCCCATCACACAGTTACCCCATCTCCCCAGCCACCTTTCCTCCAGCAACCCTCAGTTGGTTTCCAATAGTTAGGAACCTGTCATGGATTTTCTTCCTCTCTGGTTTCTTCGCATTCATTTTCCCTCCCTTCCCCTATGATCCTCTGTGCTGTTCCTTCTATTCCACATATGAGTAAAACCATATAATAATTGTTTTTCTCTGACTGACTTATTTTGCTCAGCATAATACCCTCCAGTGCCATCCACATCGATATGCTCAATATTGATCCTTTCTGATGGCTGAGTCATATTCCATTGTATATGTATATACCATGTTTTCTTTATCCATTTATCTGTCGATGGATGTCTTGGTTCCTTCCACGGTTTGGCTATTGTGGACAATGTTGCTATAAACATTCGGGGTGCAGTTGCCCCTTCAGATCACTACATTGGTAGCTTTGGGGTAAATAAAATTGCTGGGTTGTATGGGAGCTCTGTTTTAAGTTCTTGAGGAACCTCCATATTGTTTTCCAAAGTGGCTGTACCAGTTTTCATTCCCACTTAGAAGTGTAAGAGAGTTCCCCTTTCTCCTCACCAACATTTGTTATTTCTCCGCTTGTTAATTTTTGCAATTCTGACTGGTGTGAAGTGGTATCTCATTGTCATTTGGATTTCTTTTTCCCCATGCCAAGTGATGTTGAGCAGTTTGTCATATATCTGTTGGCCATTTGTGTGTCTTCTTTGGAGAAATATCTGTTCATATCTTCTGCCCATTTCTTGACTCGCTTATTTGTTTTTTGGGTTTTGAGTTTGGGTGTTGAACGGTAGTAAAGCGTACGGCACATTCATGATGCTTCCACACCCACTTTTGGAAATGCTTCTCTCTCAAGGATACCTGAATATGTTAGTGGAGAGTTGCCGTATACGCAGACTTGCTTTTCCCAGGTGAGTGCATGGCACATTCCTTATTCCCTCACGCGCGCGCGCGCACACACACACACACACAAACACACACACACACACACACACACAGAGTTGAACATGTTTCTGTCTCGTCAGGAAAGAAGGTGTTCGTTGAGTGACGGTTTCTCACTGATGCTTTTGGGTTCTTGCTTTTATTCCCCCCGGAGAGTGAAGTGTAGGCGCTTTTTCCGTAGGCTTCCGTACACACCCTTGAGAAGCCTTCCGTCAGCCAGAAACAAGCCGTGAGTTGAAAGAGGCGTCCACGCAGACCTCCTTCTCAGAGCGAAGCCTTTCACACTTTTCCTTGTGAAGTAAACTAGAGAGATACAAATACTTTATCAATGATTGCTTTAACAAAAAAGGACTAAATATCCCAATCAGAAAACATAGACTGTAAAGAGGAAGCAAGACCCATCTCTATGCTGCCTACCAGAGAATCACTTCAGACCTAAAAATAAAAGCAGATTCGAAGTAATGGGAAACAAAACGATTTATGATGCAAATGGAAGTGAAAAGAAAGTTGGAGTCGTAATATTTTTATGAGACAAAATAAACTGAATTGTGGGGAAGATGGCAGAGTAGAAGGACCCTAAACTCACCTCATCCCACAGATACAACTAGATCACACTCACACCAGAGTCACCCAGAAATGGACCTTCAGATTTCCCAACAAAACTCTACAACTAAATGGAGAGAGGAAATCACATCAAAGATGGTAGGAAGGACAAAGACTCTGTAGGAATCTAAACCCCGTATTTCTGACCACCAGAGGGAGGGAACCACAGTCACAGAGGGGCCGGAAACAAACTACTACACCGGGGAGCCTCTAAAGCGTAGAGACATCCTCATAGCTTGTGGCTTTGAAAATCAGAAGGGATGACATTTGTGAGCGTATACAACCAGCAGACTTAAAGCTTGGAACTTTTAAAAATCAGCTGTCTCAGCTCTGAGAGAGCACAGAAGGTGATCGGAAGCTGAGATCTGTCCTTAAAGAGAAAGCACAGCAAACAGTCTGGAGAAGCTTGGGTGAAGCAGGTTGAAACGTGCTTGAGGATTAAACAAGGGAGACATAGTTCCTGAACTCAGAGTTTGCTAAGGGACTTGTCCAGGAACAAAGGAGCTGGCAGGTTCCATTTCCCTCTACGGCCCCTCATTATAAACACACACCTACCTGCAAGATCAAGCACAATCTAGCAATCACTAACTTGCATAAACCATGGCCCATCCCCACACCTACCACACCTGCTTCAGTCCCAGTGATGTGGATACCCTCCCTGATAAGACCCACACAATCCTTGACAACAATATGTCTCCCCATCACCCACAGAACACGCATGCATCTTGTTAAAACAGCACACCCCATGTGTTGTGCACAATGACACAGTCCAGATCCAGTCTCTGTTGTTGCTATGCATTACCTTCAGAGGAGAACCAGCATCACCAAGTTAAAAATGTATGTTCTGCCCCGTATTTTCAAGAACAAGCAATATATCTGACCTTCCTCACCGAGAGATATTCTCTGAGAAGTAGGCCAAATGAGCAGACAGAGGACTATGTCCTAAACGAAAGAAGAGGACAAAGCCACAGCAAGAGACCTAAACAAAATGGATATAAGGAACATGCCTGACAGAAAATTTAAGATAACAATTATAAAGATACTCACTGGGGAAATGAAAAGAGGGAGGACATCAGAAGGGGGAACATCACTGAGACTCTTAACAAAGAGATATGAAAGAAATAATCAGAGATGTGGAACACAAGAAATGAAATTAAGAATATCCTAGATAGAATAATTAGCAGGATGGACGAAGCAGAGGAACAAATTAATGAACTAGAAGACAGTAATGGAAAGTAATCAAGCGGAACAAATGAGAGGAAAAAGAAGTATGCAAAAATGAGAAGAGACTTAGGGAATTCAGTGACTCCATCCAGTGTAACAACACCCACATTAGAGGGATCCCAGAAGGTGAAAAGGGGGAAAAGGGGGCAGAAAATCTATTTGAGCAAAGAAGAGCTGAAAACTTAACCTAATCTGGTGAAGGAAACCTATACAAATCCATAAGGCATAGAGATCCCCTCCCACAAAGTCAACCGAAGGAGGTCCACATCAAGACACATAGTAATCCAAATGGGAAAAGGTAGTGATAAAGAAAAAACATTTAAAGCAGCAAGATAAAAGAAGACAGGTAACATGCAAGGGAAAGCCCATAAAGCTATCAGCTGAGTTTTCAGCAGAAACTATGCAGGACAGAAGAAAGTGGCGTTAAATATTCAAAGTGCTGAATGAGAAAAATCTGCAGCAAGGAATAATTTATCCAGCAAGCCTATCCTTCAGAAAAGAAGGGGAGAAAAAGAGTTTCTTAGCCACACAAACTAAAAGAGTTCATGACCACTAAATTAACTACAAAAAATATTGAAGGGGACACTATGAGTGGAAAAAAACCGTAAGTGAGAGTATGACAATAATGAATCAAGGAAGCAGTAAAAATAAGTATTTCTGTAAAAATCAGTTAAGGGATTCACAAAATAAAAGTATGTAAAATATGAAAACATATACCCTAACACATGAGGAGGAGTCAACAGTGGGTTTGAACTTAAACAGCATTCAACTTAATATAGACCGAAAAGGCTATATATAATCCAGGGGGTCACCACAAACCCAAAGCACTAATACACATGCAAAAGATAAAGGGAAAGAAATCCAAGAATATCATTAAAGAAAACGAGCAAACCATGAGAGAGAGAGCAAGAGAAGAAAGGATCAGAGAAAAACTACACAAAAAACTATGAAACAAGTAACAAAACATCAATAAATACATGTCTAATGATAATCAGTTTGAATGTAAATGGACTAAATGCTCCAAGCAAAAGAGCATGACAGAGTTTGTCTATATATATAAAAGATTTCACACCTAAAGACACCTGCAGATGGAAATTAAGAGATGGAGAAACATTAATCATGCAAGTGGATGTCAAAAGAAGTCAGAGTAGCAATCCTTATATCAGACCAAATAGAGTTTTTTAAAATTGAAATTGAATTAGCCAACATAGAGTACACCAGTAGTTTCAAATGTAGCGTTCCACAATTCATCAGTTGTGTATAACACCCAGTGTTCATCACATCACAGGCATTCCTTAATGCCCATCACACAGTTACCCCATCTCCCCAGCCACCTTTCCTCCAGCAACCCTCAGTTGGTTTCCAATAGTTAGGAACCTGTCATGGATTTTCTTCCTCTCTGGTTTCTTCGCATTCATTTTCCCTCCCTTCCCCTATGATCCTCTGTGCTGTTCCTTCTATTCCACATATGAGTAAAACCATATAATAATTGTTTTTCTCTGACTGACTTATTTTGCTCAGCATAATACCCTCCAGTGCCACCCACATCGATATGCTCAATATTGATCCTTTCTGATGGCTGAGTCATATTCCATTGTATATGTATATACCATGTTTTCTTTATCCATTTATCTGTCGATGGATGTCTTGGTTCCTTCCACGGTTTGGCTATTGTGGACAATGTTGCTATAAACATTCGGGGTGCAGTTGCCCCTTCAGATCACTACATTGGTAGCTTTGGGGTAAATAAAATTGCTGGGTTGTATGGGAGCTCTGTTTTAAGTTCTTGAGGAACCTCCATATTGTTTTCCAAAGTGGCTGTACCAGTTTTCATTCCCACTTAGAAGTGTAAGAGAGTTCCCCTTTCTCCTCACCAACATTTGTTATTTCTCCGCTTGTTAATTTTTGCAATTCTGACTGGTGTGAAGTGGTATCTCATTGTCATTTGGATTTCTTTTTCCCCATGCCAAGTGATGTTGAGCAGTTTGTCATATATCTGTTGGCCATTTGTGTGTCTTCTTTGGAGAAATATCTGTTCATATCTTCTGCCCATTTCTTGACTCGCTTATTTGTTTTTTGGGTTTTGAGTTTGGGTGTTGAACGGTAGTAAAGCGTACGGCACATTCATGATGCTTCCACACCCACTTTTGGAAATGCTTCTCTCTCAAGGATACCTGAATATGTTAGTGGAGAGTTGCCGTATACGCAGACTTGCTTTTCCCAGGTGAGTGCATGGCACATTCCTTATTCCCTCACGCGCGCGCGCGCACACACACACACACACAAACACACACACACACACACACACACAGAGTTGAACATGTTTCTGTCTCGTCAGGAAAGAAGGTGTTCGTTGAGTGACGGTTTCTCACTGATGCTTTTGGGTTCTTGCTTTTATTCCCCCCGGAGAGTGAAGTGTAGGCGCTTTTTCCGTAGGCTTCCGTACACACCCTTGAGAAGCCTTCCGTCAGCCAGAAACAAGCCGTGAGTTGAAAGAGGCGTCCACGCAGACCTCCTTCTCAGAGCGAAGCCTTTCACACTTTTCCTTGTGAAGTAAACTAGAGAGATACAAATACTTTATCAATGATTGCTTTAACAAAAAAGGACTAAATATCCCAATCAGAAAACATAGACTGTAAAGAGGAAGCAAGACCCATCTCTATGCTGCCTACCAGAGAATCACTTCAGACCTAAAAATAAAAGCAGATTCGAAGTAATGGGAAACAAAACGATTTATGATGCAAATGGAAGTGAAAAGAAAGTTGGAGTCGTAATATTTTTATGAGACAAAATAAACTGAATTGTGGGGAAGATGGCAGAGTAGAAGGACCCTAAACTCACCTCATCCCACAGATACAACTAGATCACACTCACACCAGAGTCACCCAGAAATGGACCTTCAGATTTCCCAACAAAACTCTACAACTAAATGGAGAGAGGAAATCACATCAAAGATGGTAGGAAGGACAAGGACTCTGTAGGAATCTAAACCCCGTATTTCTGACCACCAGAGGGAGGGAACCACAGTCACAGAGGGGCCGGAAACAAACTACTACACCGGGGAGCCTCTAAAGCGTAGAGACATCCTCATAGCTTGTGGCTTTGAAAATCAGAAGGGATGACATTTGTGAGCGTATACAACCAGCAGACTTAAAGCTTGGAACTTTTAAAAATCAGCTGTCTCAGCTCTGAGAGAGCACAGAAGGTGATCGGAAGCTGAGATCTGTCCTTAAAGAGAAAGCACAGCAAACAGTCTGGAGAAACTTGGGTGAAGCAGGTTGAAACGTGCTTGAGGATTAAACAAGGGAGACATAGTTCCTGAACTCAGAGTTTGCTAAGGGACTTGTCCAGGAACAAAGGAGCTGGCAGGTGCCATTTCCCTCTACGGCCCCTCATTATAAACACACACCTACCTGCAAGATCAAGCACAATCTAGCAATCACTAACTTGCATAAACCATGGCCCATCCCCACACCTACCACACCTGCTTCAGTCCAGTGCTGTGGATACCCTCCCTGATAAGACCCACACAATCCTTGACAACAATATGTCTCCCCATCACCCACAGAACACGCATGCATCTTGTTAAAACAGCACACCCCATGTGTTGTGCACAATGACACAGTCCAGATCCAGTCTCTGTTGTTGCTATGCATTACCTTCAGAGGAGAACCAGCATCACCAAGTTAAAAATGTATGTTCTGCCCCGTATTTTCAAGAACAAGCAATATATCTGACCTTCCTCACCGAGAGATATTCTCTGAGAAGTAGGCCAAATGAGCAGACAGAGGACTATGTCCTAAACGAAAGAAGAGGACAAAGCCACAGCAAGAGACCTAAACAAAATGGATATAAGGAACATGCCTGACAGAAAATTTAAGATAACAATTATAAAGATACTCACTGGGGAAATGAAAAGAGGGAGGACATCAGAAGGGGGAACATCACTGAGACTCTTAACAAAGAGATATGAAAGAAATAATCAGAGATGTGGAACACAAGAAATGAAATGAAGAATATACTAGATAGAATAATTAGCAGGATGGACGAAGCAGAGGAACAAATTAATGAACTAGAAGACAGTAATGGAAAGTAATCAAGCGGAACAAATGAGAGGAAAAAGAAGTATGCAAAAATGAGAAGAGACTTAGGGAATTCAGTGACTCCATCCAGTGTAACAACACCCACATTAGAGGGATCCCAGAAGGTGAAAAGGGGGAAAAGGGGGCAGAAAATCTATTTGAGCAAAGAAGAGCTGAAAACTTAACCTAATCTGGTGAAGGAAACCTATACAAATCCATAAGGCATAGAGATCCCCTCCCACAAAGTCAACCGAAGGAGGTCCACATCAAGACACATAGTAATCCAAATGGGAAAAGGTAGTGATAAAGAAAAAACATTTAAAGCAGCAAGATAAAAGAAGACAGGTAACATGCAAGGGAAAGCCCATAAAGCTATCAGCTGAGTTTTCAGCAGAAACTATGCAGGACAGAAGAAAGTGGCGTTAAATATTCAAAGTGCTGAATGAGAAAAATCTGCAGCAAGGAATAATTTATCCAGCAAGCCTATCCTTCAGAAAAGAAAGGGAGAAAAAGAGTTTCTTAGCCACACAAACTAAAAGAGTTCATGACCACTAAATTAACTACAAAAAATATTGAAGGGGACACTATGAGTGGAAAAAAATCGTAAGTGAGAGTATGACAATAATGAATCAAGGAAGCAGTAAAAATAAGTATTTCTGTAAAAATCAGTTAAGGGATTCACAAAATAAAAGTATGTAAAATATGAAAACATATACCCTAACACATGAGGAGGAGTCAACAGTGGGTTTGAACTTAAACAGCATTCAACTTAATATAGACCGAAAAGGCTATATATAATCCAGGGGGTCACCACAAACCCAAAGCACTAATACACATGCAAAAGATAAAGGGAAAGAAATCCAAGAATATCATTAAAGAAAACGAGCAAACCATGAGAGAGAGAGCAAGAGAAGAAAGGATCAGAGAAAAACTACACAAAAAACTATGAAACAAGTAACAAAACATCAATAAATACATGTCTAATGATAATCAGTTTGAATGTAAATGGACTAAATGCTCCAAGCAAAAGAGCATGACAGAGTTTGTCTATATATATAAAAGATTTCACACCTAAAGACACCTGCAGATGGAAATTAAGAGATGGAGAAACATTAATCATGCAAGTGGATGTCAAAAGAAGTCAGAGTAGCAATCCTTATATCAGACCAAATAGACTTTTTTAAAATTGAAATTGAATTAGCCAACATAGAGTACACCAGTAGTTTCAAATGTAGCGTTCCACAATTCATCAGTTGTGTATAACACCCAGTGTTCATCACATCACAGGCATTCCTTAATGCCCATCACACAGTTACCCCATCTCCCCAGCCACCTTTCCTCCAGCAACCCTCAGTTGGTTTCCAATAGTTAGGAACCTGTCATGGATTTTCTTCCTCTCTGGTTTCTTCGCATTCATTTTCCCTCCCTTCCCCTATGATCCTCTGTGCTGTTCCTTCTATTCCACATATGAGTAAAACCATATAATAATTGTTTTTCTCTGACTGACTTATTTTGCTCAGCATAATACCCTCCAGTGCCATCCACATCGATATGCTCAATATTGATCCTTTCTGATGGCTGAGTCATATTCCATTGTATATGTATATACCATGTTTTCTTTATCCATTTATCTGTCGATGGATGTCTTGGTTCCTTCCACGGTTTGGCTATTGTGGACAATGTTGCTATAAACATTCGGGGTGCAGTTGCCCCTTCAGATCACTACATTGGTAGCTTTGGGGTAAATAAAATTGCTGGGTTGTAAGGGAGCTCTGTTTTAAGTTCTTGAGGAACCTCCATATTGTTTTCCAAAGTGGCTGTACCAGTTTTCATTCCCACGTAGAAGTGTAAGAGAGTTCCCCTTTCTCCTCACCAACATTTGTTATTTCTCCGCTTGTTAATTTTTGCAATTCTGACTGGTGTGAAGTGGTATCTCACTGTCATTTGGATTTCTTTTTCCCCATGCCAAGTGATGTTGAGCAGTTTGTCATATGTCTGTTGGCCATTTGTGTGTCTTCTTTGGAGAAATATCTGTTCATATCTTCTGCCCATTTCTTGACTCGCTTATTTGTTTTTTGGGTGTTGAGTTTGGGTGTGGAACGGTAGTAAAGCTTACGGCACATTCATGATGCTTCCACACCCACTTTTGGAAATGCTTCTCTCTCAAGGATACCTGAATATGTTAGTGGAGAGTTGCCGTATACGCAGACTTGCTTTTCCCAGGTGAGTGCATGGCACATTCCTTATTCCCTCACGCGCGCGCGCGCGCACACACACACACACACACACACAGAGTTGAACATGTTTCTGTCTCGTCAGGAAAGAAGGTGTTCGTTGAGTGACGGTTTCTCACTGATGCTTTTGGGTTCTTGCTTTTATTCCCCCCGGAGAGTGAAGTGTAGGCGCTTTTTCCGTAGGCTTCCGTACACACCCTTGAGAAGCCTTCCGTCAGCCAGAAACAAGCCGTGAGTTGAAAGAGGCGTCCACGCAGACCTCCTTCTCAGAGCGAAGCCTTTCACACTTTTCCTTGTGAAGTAAACTAGAGAGATACAAATACTTTATCAATGATTGCTTTAACAAAAAAGGACTAAATATCCCAATCAGAAAACATAGACTGTAAAGAGGAAGCAAGACCCATCTCTATGCTGCCTACCAGAGAATCACTTCAGACCTAAAAATAAAAGCAGATTCGAAGTAATGGGAAACAAAACGATTTATGATGCAAATGGAAGTGAAAAGAAAGTTGGAGTCGTAATATTTTTATGAGACAAAATAAACTGAATTGTGGGGAAGATGGCAGAGTAGAAGGACCCTAAACTCACCTCATCCCACAGATACAACTAGATCACACTCACACCAGAGTCACCCAGAAATGGACCTTCAGATTTCCCAACAAAACTCTACAACTAAATGGAGAGAGGAAATCACATCAAAGATGGTAGGAAGGACAAGGACTCTGTAGGAATCTAAACCCCGTATTTCTGACCACCAGAGGGAGGGAACCACAGTCACAGAGGGGCCAGAAACAAACTACTACACCGGGGAGCCTCTAAAGCGTAGAGACATCCTCATAGCTTATGGCTTTGAAAATCAGAAGGGATGACATTTGTGAGCGTATACAACCAGCAGACTTAAAGCTTGGAACTTTTAAAAATCAGCTGTCTCAGCTCTGAGAGAGCACAGAAGGTGATCGGAAGCTGAGATCTGTCCTTAAAGAGAAAGCACAGCAAACAGTCTGGAGAAGCTTGGGTGAAGCAGGTTGAAACGTGCTTGAGGATTAAACAAGGGAGACATAGTTCCTGAACTCAGAGTTTGCTAAGGGACTTGTCCAGGAACAAAGGAGCTGGCAGGTTCCATTTCCCTCTACGGCCCCTCATTATAAACACACACCTACCTGCAAGATCAAGCACAATCTAGCAATCACTAACTTGCATAAACCATGGCCCATCCCCACACCTACCACACCTGCTTCAGTCCCAGTGCTGTGGATACCCTCCCTGATAAGACCCACACAATCCTTGACAACAATATGTCTCCCCATCACCCACAGAACACGCATGCATCTTGTTAAAACAGCACACCCCATGTGTTGTGCACAATGACACAGTCCAGATCCAGTCTCTGTTGTTGCTATGCATTACCTTCAGAGGAGAACCAGCATCACCAAGTTAAAAATGTATGTTCTGCCCCGTATTTTCCAGAACAAGCAATATATCTGACCTTCCTCACCGAGAGATATTCTCTGAGAAGTAGGCCAAATGAGCAGACAGAGGACTATGTCCTAAACGAAAGAAGAGGACAAAGCCACAGCAAGAGACCTAAACAAAATGGATATAAGGAACATGCCTGACAGAAAATTTAAGATAACAATTATAAAGATACTCACTGGGGAAATGAAAAGAGGGAGGACATCAGAAGGGGGAACATCACTGAGACTCTTAACAAAGAGATATGAAAGAAATAATCAGAGATGTGGAACACAAGAAATGAAATTAAGAATATACTAGATAGAATAATTAGCAGGATGGACGAAGCAGAGGAACAAATTAATGAACTAGAAGACAGTAATGGAAAGTAATCAAGCGGAACAAATGAGAGGAAAAAGAAGTATGCAAAAATGAGAAGAGACTTAGGGAATTCAGTGACTCCATCCAGTGTAACAACACCCACATTAGAGGGATCCCAGAAGGTGAAAAGGGGGAAAAGGGGGCAGAAAATCTATTTGAGCAAAGAAGAGCTGAAAACTTAACCTAATCTGGTGAAGGAAACCTATACAAATCCATAAGGCATAGAGATCCCCTCCCACAGAGTCAACCGAAGGAGGTCCACATCAAGACACATAGTAATCCAAATGGGAAAAGGTAGTGATAAAGAAAAAACATTTAAAGCAGCAAGATAAAAGAAGACAGGTAACATGCAAGGGAAAGCCCATAAAGCTATCAGCTGAGTTTTCAGCAGAAACTATGCAGGACAGAAGAAAGTGGCGTTAAATATTCAAAGTGCTGAATGAGAAAAATCTGCAGCAAGGAATAATTTATCCAGCAAGCCTATCCTTCAGAAAAGAAGGGGAGAAAAAGAGTTTCTTAGCCACACAAACTAAAAGAGTTCATGACCACTAAATTAACTACAAAAAATATTGAACGGGACACTATGAGTGGAAAAAAATCGTAAGTGAGAGTATGACAATAATGAATCAAGGAAGCAGTAAAAATAAGTATTTCTGTAAAAATCAGTTAAGGGATTCACAAAATAAAAGTATGTAAAATATGAAAACATATACCCTAACACATGAGGAGGAGTCAACAGTGGGTGTGAACTTAAACAGCATTCAACTTAATATAGACCGAAAAGGCTATATATAATCCAGGGGGTCACCACAAACCCAAAGCACTAATACACATGCAAAAGATAAAGGGAAAGAAATCCAAGAATATCATTAAAGAAAACGAGCAAACCATGAGAGAGAGAGCAAGAGAAGAAAGGATCAGAGAAAAACTACACAAAAAACTATGAAACAAGTAACAAAACATCAATAAATACATGTCTAATGATAATCAGTTTGAATGTAAATGGACTAAATGCTCCAAGCAAAAGAGCATGACAGAGTTTGTCTATATATATAAAAGATTTCACACCTAAAGACACCTGCAGATGGAAATTAAGAGATGGAGAAACATTAATCATGCAAGTGGATGTCAAAAGAAGTCAGAGTAGCAATCCTTATATCAGACCAAATAGACTTTTTTAAAATTGAAATTGAATTAGCCAACATAGAGTACACCAGTAGTTTCAAATGTAGCGTTCCACAATTCATCAGTTGTGTATAACACCCAGTGTTCATCACATCACAGGCATTCCTTAATGCCCATCACACAGTTACCCCATCTCCCCAGCCACCTTTCCTCCAGCAACCCTCAGTTGGTTTCCAATAGTTAGGAACCTGTCATGGATTTTCTTCCTCTCTGGTTTCTTCGCATTCATTTTCCCTCCCTTCCCCTATGATCCTCTGTGCTGTTCCTTCTATTCCACATATGAGTAAAACCATATAATAATTGTTTTTCTCTGACTGACTTATTTTGCTCAGCATAATACCCTCCAGTGCCATCCACATCGATATGCTCAATATTGATCCTTTCTGATGGCTGAGTCATATTCCATTGTATATGTATATACCATGTTTTCTTTATCCATTTATCTGTCGATGGATGTCTTGGTTCCTTCCACGGTTTGGCTATTGTGGACAATGTTGCTATAAACATTCGGGGTGCAGTTGCCCCTTCAGATCACTACATTGGTAGCTTTGGGGTAAATAAAATTGCTGGGTTGTAAGGGAGCTCTGTTTTAAGTTCTTGAGGAACCTCCATATTGTTTTCCAAAGTGGCTGTACCAGTTTTCATTCCCACGTAGAAGTGTAAGAGAGTTCCCCTTTCTCCTCACCAACATTTGTTATTTCTCCGCTTGTTAATTTTTGCAATTCTGACTGGTGTGAAGTGGTATCTCACTGTCATTTGGATTTCTTTTTCCCCATGCCAAGTGATGTTGAGCAGTTTGTCATATGTCTGTTGGCCATTTGTGTGTCTTCTTTGGAGAAATATCTGTTCATATCTTCTGCCCATTTCTTGACTCGCTTATTTGTTTTTTGGGTGTTGAGTTTGGGTGTGGAACGGTAGTAAAGCTTACGGCACATTCATGATGCTTCCACACCCACTTTTGGAAATGCTTCTCTCTCAAGGATACCTGAATATGTTAGTGGAGAGTTGCCGTATACGCAGACTTGCTTTTCCCAGGTGAGTGCATGGCACATTCCTTATTCCCTCACGCGCGCGCGCGCGCACACACACACACACACACACACACACAGAGTTGAACATGTTTCTGTCTCGTCAGGAAAGAAGGTGTTCGTTGAGTGACGGTTTCTCACTGATGCTTTTGGGTTCTTGCTTTTATTCCCCCCGGAGAGTGAAGTGTAGGCGCTTTTTCCGTAGGCTTCCGTACACACCCTTGAGAAGCCTTCCGTCAGCCAGAAACAAGCCGTGAGTTGAAAGAGGCGTCCACGCAGACCTCCTTCTCAGAGCGAAGCCTTTCACACTTTTCCTTGTGAAGTAAACTAGAGAGATACAAATACTTTATCAATGATTGCTTTAACAAAAAAGGACTAAATATCCCAATCAGAAAACATAGACTGTAAAGAGGAAGCAAGACCCATCTCTATGCTGCCTACCAGAGAATCACTTCAGACCTAAAAATAAAAGCAGATTCGAAGTAATGGGAAACAAAACGATTTATGATGCAAATGGAAGTGAAAAGAAAGTTGGAGTCGTAATATTTTTATGAGACAAAATAAACTGAATTGTGGGGAAGATGGCAGAGTAGAAGGACCCTAAACTCACCTCATCCCACAGATACAACTAGATCACACTCACACCAGAGTCACCCAGAAATGGACCTTCAGATTTCCCAACAAAACTCTACAACTAAATGGAGAGAGGAAATCACATCAAAGATGGTAGGAAGGACAAGGACTCTGTAGGAATCTAAACCCCGTATTTCTGACCACCAGAGGGAGGGAACCACAGTCACAGAGGGGCCAGAAACAAACTACTACACCGGGGAGCCTCTAAAGCGTAGAGACATCCTCATAGCTTATGGCTTTGAAAATCAGAAGGGATGACATTTGTGAGCGTATACAACCAGCAGACTTAAAGCTTGGAACTTTTAAAAATCAGCTGTCTCAGCTCTGAGAGAGCACAGAAGGTGATCGGAAGCTGAGATCTGTCCTTAAAGAGAAAGCACAGCAAACAGTCTGGAGAAGCTTGGGTGAAGCAGGTTGAAACGTGCTTGAGGATTAAACAAGGGAGACATAGTTCCTGAACTCAGAGTTTGCTAAGGGACTTGTCCAGGAACAAAGGAGCTGGCAGGTTCCATTTCCCTCTACGGCCCCTCATTATAAACACACACCTACCTGCAAGATCAAGCACAATCTAGCAATCACTAACTTGCATAAACCATGGCCCATCCCCACACCTACCACACCTGCTTCAGTCCCAGTGCTGTGGATACCCTCCCTGATAAGACCCACACAATCCTTGACAACAATATGTCTCCCCATCACCCACAGAACACGCATGCATCTTGTTAAAACAGCACACCCCATGTGTTGTGCACAATGACACAGTCCAGATCCAGTCTCTGTTGTTGCTATGCATTACCTTCAGAGGAGAACCAGCATCACCAAGTTAAAAATGTATGTTCTGCCCCGTATTTTCCAGAACAAGCAATATATCTGACCTTCCTCACCGAGAGATATTCTCTGAGAAGTAGGCCAAATGAGCAGACAGAGGACTATGTCCTAAACGAAAGAAGAGGACAAAGCCACAGCAAGAGACCTAAACAAAATGGATATAAGGAACATGCCTGACAGAAAATTTAAGATAACAATTATAAAGATACTCACTGGGGAAATGAAAAGAGGGAGGACATCAGAAGGGGGAACATCACTGAGACTCTTAACAAAGAGATATGAAAGAAATAATCAGAGATGTGGAACACAAGAAATGAAATGAAGAATATCCTAGATAGAATAATTAGCAGGATGGACGAAGCAGAGGAACAAATTAATGAACTAGAAGACAGTAATGGAAAGTAATCAAGCGGAACAAATGAGAGGAAAAAGAAGTATGCAAAAATGAGAAGAGACTTAGGGAATTCAGTGACTCCATCCAGTGTAACAACACCCACATTAGAGGGATCCCAGAAGGTGAAAAGGGGGAAAAGGGGGCAGAAAATCTATTTGAGCAAAGAAGAGCTGAAAACTTAACCTAATCTGGTGAAGGAAACCTATACAAATCCATAAGGCATAGAGATCCCCTCCCACAGAGTCAACCGAAGGAGGTCCACATCAAGACACATAGTAATCCAAATGGGAAAAGGTAGTGATAAAGAAAAAACATTTAAAGCAGCAAGATAAAAGAAGACAGGTAACATGCAAGGGAAAGCCCATAAAGCTATCAGCTGAGTTTTCAGCAGAAACTATGCAGGACAGAAGAAAGTGGCGTTAAATATTCAAAGTGCTGAATGAGAAAAATCTGCAGCAAGGAATAATTTATCCAGCAAGCCTATCCTTCAGAAAAGAAGGGGAGAAAAAGAGTTTCTTAGCCACACAAACTAAAAGAGTTCATGACCACTAAATTAACTACAAAAAATATTGAACGGGACACTATGAGTGGAAAAAAATCGTAAGTGAGAGTATGACAATAATGAATCAAGGAAGCAGTAAAAATAAGTATTTCTGTAAAAATCAGTTAAGGGATTCACAAAATAAAAGTATGTAAAATATGAAAACATATACCCTAACACATGAGGAGGAGTCAACAGTGGGTTTGAACTTAAACAGCATTCAACTTAATATAGACCGAAAAGGCTATATATAATCCAGGGGGTCACCACAAACCCAAAGCACTAATACACATGCAAAAGATAAAGGGAAAGAAATCCAAGAATATCATTAAAGAAAACGAGCAAACCATGAGAGAGAGAGCAAGAGAAGAAAGGGTCAGAGAAAAACTACACAAAAAACTATGAAACAAGTAACAAAACATCAATAAATACATGTCTAATGATAATCAGTTTGAATGTAAATGGACTAAATGCTCCAAGCAAAAGAGCATGACAGAGTTTGTCTATATATATAAAAGATTTCACACCTAAAGACACCTGCAGATGGAAATTAAGAGATGGAGAAACATTAATCATGCAAGTGGATGTCAAAAGAAGTCAGAGTAGCAATCCCTATATCAGACCAAATAGACTTTTTTAAAATTGAAATTGAATTAGCCAACATAGAGTACACCAGTAGTTTCAAATGTAGCGTTCCACAATTCATCAGTTGTGTATAACACCCAGTGTTCATCACATCACAGGCATTCCTTAATGCCCATCACACAGTTACCCCATCTCCCCAGCCACCTTTCCTCCAGCAACCCTCAGTTGGTTTCCAATAGTTAGGAACCTGTCATGGATTTTCTTCCTCTCTGGTTTCTTCGCATTCATTTTCCCTCCCTTCCCCTATGATCCTCTGTGCTGTTCCTTCTATTCCACATATGAGTAAAACCATATAATAATTGTTTTTCTCTGACTGACTTATTTTGCTCAGCATAATACCCTCCAGTGCCATCCACATCGATATGCTCAATATTGATCCTTTCTGATGGCTGAGTCATATTCCATTGTATATGTATATACCATGTTTTCTTTATCCATTTATCTGTCGATGGATGTCTTGGTTCCTTCCACGGTTTGGCTATTGTGGACAATGTTGCTATAAACATTCGGGGTGCAGTTGCCCCTTCAGATCACTACATTGGTAGCTTTGGGGTAAATAAAATTGCTGGGTTGTAAGGGAGCTCTGTTTTAAGTTCTTGAGGAACCTCCATATTGTTTTCCAAAGTGGCTGTACCAGTTTTCATTCCCACGTAGAAGTGTAAGAGAGTTCCCCTTTCTCCTCACCAACATTTGTTATTTCTCCGCTTGTTAATTTTTGCAATTCTGACTGGTGTGAAGTGGTATCTCACTGTCATTTGGATTTCTTTTTCCCCATGCCAAGTGATGTTGAGCAGTTTGTCATATGTCTGTTGGCCATTTGTGTGTCTTCTTTGGAGAAATATCTGTTCATATCTTCTGCCCATTTCTTGACTCGCTTATTTGTTTTTTGGGTGTTGAGTTTGGGTGTGGAACGGTAGTAAAGCTTACGGCACATTCATGATGCTTCCACACCCCCTTTTGGAAATGCTTCTCTCTCAAGGATACCTGAATATGTTAGTGGAGAGTTGCCGTATACGCAGACTTGCTTTTCCCAGGTGAGTGCATGGCACATTCCTTATTCCCTCACGCGCGCGCGCGCGCACACACACACACACACACACACACAGAGTTGAACATGTTTCTGTCTCGTCAGGAAAGAAGGTGTTCGTTGAGTGACGGTTTCTCACTGATGCTTTTGGGTTCTTGCTTTTATTCCCCCCGGAGAGTGAAGTGTAGGCGCTTTTTCCGTAGGCTTCCGTACACACCCTTGAGAAGCCTTCCGTCAGCCAGAAACAAGCCGTGAGTTGAAAGAGGCGTCCACGCAGACCTCCTTCTCAGAGCGAAGCCTTTCACACTTTTCCTTGTGAAGTAAACTAGAGAGATACAAATACTTTATCAATGATTGCTTTAACAAAAAAGGACTAAATATCCCAATCAGAAAACATAGACTGTAAAGAGGAAGCAAGACCCATCTCTATGCTGCCTACCAGAGAATCACTTCAGACCTAAAAATAAAAGCAGATTCGAAGTAATGGGAAACAAAACGATTTATGATGCAAATGGAAGTGAAAAGAAAGTTGGAGTCGTAATATTTTTATGAGACAAAATAAACTGAATTGTGGGGAAGATGGCAGAGTAGAAGGACCCTAAACTCACCTCATCCCACAGATACAACTAGATCACACTCACACCAGAGTCACCCAGAAATGGACCTTCAGATTTCCCAACAAAACTCTACAACTAAATGGAGAGAGGAAATCACATCAAAGATGGTAGGAAGGACAAGGACTCTGTAGGAATCTAAACCCCGTATTTCTGACCACCAGAGGGAGGGAACCACAGTCACAGAGGGGCCGGAAACAAACTACTACACCGGGGAGCCTCTAAAGCGTAGAGACATCCTCATAGCTTGTGGCTTTGAAAATCAGAAGGGATGACATTTGTGAGCGTATACAACCAGCAGACTTAAAGCTTGGAACTTTTAAAAATCAGCTGTCTCAGCTCTGAGAGAGCACAGAAGGTGATCGGAAGCTGAGATCTGTCCTTAAAGAGAAAGCACAGCAAACAGTCTGGAGAAGCTTGGGTGAAGCAGGTTGAAACGTGCTTGAGGATTAAACAAGGGAGACATAGTTCCTGAACTCAGAGTTTGCTAAGGGACTTGTCCAGGAACAAAGGAGCTGGCAGGTTCCATTTCCCTCTACGGCCCCTCATTATAAACACACACCTACCTGCAAGATCAAGCACAATCTAGCAATCACTAACTTGCATAAACCATGGCCCATCCCCACACCTACCACACCTGCTTCAGTCCCAGTGCTGTGGATACCCTCCCTGATAAGACCCACACAATCCTTGACAACAATATGTCTCCCCATCACCCACAGAACACGCATGCATCTTGTTAAAACAGCACACCCCATGTGTTGTGCACAATGACACAGTCCAGATCCAGTCTCTGTTGTTGCTATGCATTACCTTCAGAGGAGAACCAGCATCACCAAGTTAAAAATGTATGTTCTGCCCCGTATTTTCAAGAACAAGCAATATATCTGACCTTCCTCACCGAGAGATATTCTCTGAGAAGTAGGCCAAATGAGCAGACAGAGGACTATGTCCTAAACGAAAGAAGAGGACAAAGCCACAGCAAGAGACCTAAACAAAATGGATATAAGGAACATGCCTGACAGAAAATTTAAGATAACAATTATAAAGATACTCACTGGGGAAATGAAAAGAGGGAGGACATCAGAAGGGGGAACATCACTGAGACTCTTAACAAAGAGATATGAAAGAAATAATCAGAGATGTGGAACACAAGAAATGAAATGAAGAATATACTAGATAGAATAATTAGCAGGATGGACGAAGCAGAGGAACAAATTAATGAACTAGAAGACAGTAATGGAAAGTAATCAAGCGGAACAAATGAGAGGAAAAAGAAGTATGCAAAAATGAGAAGAGACTTAGGGAATTCAGTGACTCCATCCAGTGTAACAACACCCACATTAGAGGGATCCCAGAAGGTGAAAAGGGGGAAAAGGGGGCAGAAAATCTATTTGAGCAAAGAAGAGCTGAAAACTTAACCTAATCTGGTGAAGGAAACCTATACAAATCCATAAGGCATAGAGATCCCCTCCCACAGAGTCAACCGAAGGAGGTCCACATCAAGACACATAGTAATCCAAATGGGAAAAGGTAGTGATAAAGAAAAAACATTTAAAGCAGCAAGATAAAAGAAGACAGGTAACATGCAAGGGAAAGCCCATAAAGCTATCAGCTGAGTTTTCAGCAGAAACTATGCAGGACAGAAGAAAGTGGCGTTAAATATTCAAAGTGCTGAATGAGAAAAATCTACAGCAAGGAATAATTTATCCAGCAAGCCTATCCTTCAGAAAAGAAGGGGAGAAAAAGAGTTTCTTAGCCACACAAACTAAAAGAGTTCATGACCACTAAATTAACTACAAAAAATATTGAAGGGGACACTATGAGTGGAAAAAAACCGTAAGTGAGAGTATGACAATAATGAATCAAGGAAGCAGTAAAAATAAGTATTTCTGTAAAAATCAGTTAAGGGATTCACAAAATAAAAGTATGTAAAATATGAAAACATATACCCTAACACATGAGGAGGAGTCAACAGTGGGTTTGAACTTAAACAGCATTCAACTTAATATAGACCGAAAAGGCTATATATAATCCAGGGGGTCACCACAAACCCAAAGCACTAATACACATGCAAAAGATAAAGGGAAAGAAATCCAAGAATATCATTAAAGAAAACGAGCAAACCATGAGAGAGAGAGCAAGAGAAGAAAGGATCAGAGAAAAACTACACAAAAAACTATGAAACAAGTAACAAAACATCAATAAATACATGTCTAATGATAATCAGTTTGAATGTAAATGGACTAAATGCTCCAAGCAAAAGAGCATGACAGAGTTTGTCTATATATATAAAAGATTTCACACCTAAAGACACCTGCAGATGGAAATTAAGAGATGGAGAAACATTAATCATGCAAGTGGATGTCAAAAGAAGTCAGAGTAGCAATCCTTATATCAGACCAAATAGAGTTTTTTAAAATTGAAATTGAATTAGCCAACATAGAGTACACCAGTAGTTTCAAATGTAGCGTTCCACAATTCATCAGTTGTGTATAACACCCAGTGTTCATCACATCACAGGCATTCCTTAATGCCCATCACACAGTTACCCCATCTCCCCAGCCACCTTTCCTCCAGCAACCCTCAGTTGGTTTCCAATAGTTAGGAACCTGTCATGGATTTTCTTCCTCTCTGGTTTCTTCGCATTCATTTTCCCTCCCTTCCCCTATGATCCTCTGTGCTGTTCCTTCTATTCCACATATGAGTAAAACCATATAATAATTGTTTTTCTCTGACTGACTTATTTTGCTCAGCATAATACCCTCCAGTGCCACCCACATCGATATGCTCAATATTGATCCTTTCTGATGGCTGAGTCATATTCCATTGTATATGTATATACCATGTTTTCTTTATCCATTTATCTGTCGATGGATGTCTTGGTTCCTTCCACGGTTTGGCTATTGTGGACAATGTTGCTATAAACATTCGGGGTGCAGTTGCCCCTTCAGATCACTACATTGGTAGCTTTGGGGTAAATAAAATTGCTGGGTTGTATGGGAGCTCTGTTTTAAGTTCTTGAGGAACCTCCATATTGTTTTCCAAAGTGGCTGTACCAGTTTTCATTCCCACTTAGAAGTGTAAGAGAGTTCCCCTTTCTCCTCACCAACATTTGTTATTTCTCCGCTTGTTAATTTTTGCAATTCTGACTGGTGTGAAGTGGTATCTCATTGTCATTTGGATTTCTTTTTCCCCATGCCAAGTGATGTTGAGCAGTTTGTCATATATCTGTTGGCCATTTGTGTGTCTTCTTTGGAGAAATATCTGTTCATATCTTCTGCCCATTTCTTGACTCGCTTATTTGTTTTTTGGGTTTTGAGTTTGGGTGTTGAACGGTAGTAAAGCGTACGGCACATTCATGATGCTTCCACACCCACTTTTGGAAATGCTTCTCTCTCAAGGATACCTGAATATGTTAGTGGAGAGTTGCCGTATACGCAGACTTGCTTTTCCCAGGTGAGTGCATGGCACATTCCTTATTCCCTCACGCGCGCGCGCGCACACACACACACACACAAACACACACACACACACACACACACAGAGTTGAACATGTTTCTGTCTCGTCAGGAAAGAAGGTGTTGGTTGAGTGACGGTTTCTCACTGATGCTTTTGGGTTCTTGCTTTTATTCCCCCCGGAGAGTGAAGTGTAGGCGCTTTTTCCGTAGGCTTGCGTACACACCCTTGAGAAGCCTTCCGTCAGCCAGAAACAAGCCGTGAGTTGAAAGAGGCGTCCACGCAGACCTCCTTCTCAGAGCGAAGCCTTTCACACTTTTCCTTGTGAAGTAAACTAGAGAGATACAAATACTTTATCAATGATTGCTTTAACAAAAAAGGACTAAATATCCCAATCAGAAAACATAGACTGTAAAGAGGAAGCAAGACCCATCTCTATGCTGCCTACCAGAGAATCACTTCAGACCTAAAAATAAAAGCAGATTCGAAGTAATGGGAAACAAAACGATTTATGATGCAAATGGAAGTGAAAAGAAAGTTGGAGTCGTAATATTTTTATGAGACAAAATAAACTGAATTGTGGGGAAGATGGCAGAGTAGAAGGACCCTAAACTCACCTCATCCCACAGATACAACTAGATCACACTCACACCAGAGTCACCCAGAAATGGACCTTCAGATTTCCCAACAAAACTCTACAACTAAATGGAGAGAGGAAATCACATCAAAGATGGTAGGAAGGACAAGGACTCTGTAGGAATCTAAACCCCGTATTTCTGACCACCAGAGGGAGGGAACCACAGTCACAGAGGGGCCAGAAACAAACTACTACACCGGGGAGCCTCTAAAGCGTAGAGACATCCTCATAGCTTGTGGCTTTGAAAATCAGAAGGGATGACATTTGTGAGCGTATACAACCAGCAGACTTAAAGCTTGGAACTTTTAAAAATCAGCTGTCTCAGCTCTGAGAGAGCACAGAAGGTGATCGGAAGCTGAGATCTGTCCTTAAAAAGAAAGCACAGCAAACAACTGGAGAAACTTGGGTGAAGCAGGTTGAAACGTGCTTGAGGATTAAACAAGGGAGACATAGTTCCTGAACTCAGAGTTTGCTAAGGGACTTGTCCAGGAACAAAGGAGCTGGCAGGTGCCATTTCCCTCTACGGCCCCTCATTATAAACACACACCTACCTGCAAGATCAAGCACAATCTAGCAATCACTAACTTGCATAAACCATGGCCCATCCCCACACCTACCACACCTGCTTCAGTCCAGTGCTGTGGATACCCTCCCTGATAAGACCCACACAATCCTTGACAACAATATGTCTCCCCATCACCCACAGAACACGCATGCATCTTGTTAAAACAGCACACCCCATGTGTTGTGCACAATGACACAGTCCAGATCCAGTCTCTGTTGTTGCTATGCATTACCTTCAGAGGAGAACCAGCATCACCAAGTTAAAAATGTATGTTCTGCCCCGTATTTTCAAGAACAAGCAATATATCTGACCTTCCTCACCGAGAGATATTCTCTGAGAAGTAGGCCAAATGAGCAGACAGAGGACTATGTCCTAAACGAAAGAAGAGGACAAAGCCACAGCAAGAGACCTAAACAAAATGGATATAAGGAACATGCCTGACAGAAAATTTAAGATAACAATTATAAAGATACTCACTGGGGAAATGAAAAGAGGGAGGACATCAGAAGGGGGAACATCACTGAGACTCTTAACAAAGAGATATGAAAGAAATAATCAGAGATGTGGAACACAAGAAATGAAATGAAGAATATACTAGATAGAATAATTAGCAGGATGGACGAAGCAGAGGAACAAATTAATGAACTAGAAGACAGTAATGGAAAGTAATCAAGCGGAACAAATGAGAGGAAAAAGAAGTATGCAAAAATGAGAAGAGACTTAGGGAATTCAGTGACTCCATCCAGTGTAACAACACCCACATTAGAGGGATCCCAGAAGGTGAAAAGGGGGAAAAGGGGGCAGAAAATCTATTTGAGCAAAGAAGAGCTGAAAACTTAACCTAATCTGGTGAAGGAAACCTATACAAATCCATAAGGCATAGAGATCCCCTCCCACAAAGTCAACCGAAGGAGGTCCACATCAAGACACATAGTAATCCAAATGGGAAAAGGTAGTGATAAAGAAAAAACATTTAAAGCAGCAAGATAAAAGAAGACAGGTAACATGCAAGGGAAAGCCCATAAAGCTATCAGCTGAGTTTTCAGCAGAAACTATGCAGGACAGAAGAAAGTGGCGTTAAATATTCAAAGTGCTGAATGAGAAAAATCTGCAGCAAGGAATAATTTATCCAGCAAGCCTATCCTTCAGAAAAGAAGGGGAGAAAAAGAGTTTCTTAGCCACACAAACTAAAAGAGTTCATGACCACTAAATTAACTACAAAAAATATTGAAGGGGACACTATGAGTGGAAAAAAATCGTAAGTGAGAGTATGACAATAATGAATCAAGGAAGCAGTAAAAATAAGTATTTCTGTAAAAATCAGTTAAGGGATTCACAAAATAAAAGTATGTAAAATATGAAAACATATACCCTAACACATGAGGAGGAGTCAACAGTGGGTTTGAACTTAAACAGCATTCAACTTAATATAGACCGAAAAGGCTATATATAATCCAGGGGGTCACCACAAACCCAAAGCACTAATACACATGCAAAAGATAAAGGGAAAGAAATCCAAGAATATCATTAAAGAAAACGAGCAAACCATGAGAGAGAGAGCAAGAGAAGAAAGGATCAGAGAAAAACTACACAAAAAACTATGAAACAAGTAACAAAACATCAATAAATACATGTCTAATGATAATCAGTTTGAATGTAAATGGACTAAATGCTCCAAGCAAAAGAGCATGACAGAGTTTGTCTATATATATAAAAGATTTCACACCTAAAGACACCTGCAGATGGAAATTAAGAGATGGAGAAACATTAATCATGCAAGTGGATGTCAAAAGAAGTCAGAGTAGCAATCCTTATATCAGACCAAATAGACCTTTTTAAAATTGAAATTGAATTAGCCAACATAGAGTACACCAGTAGTTTCAAATGTAGCGTTCCACAATTCATCAGTTGTGTATAACACCCAGTGTTCATCACATCACAGGCATTCCTTAATGCCCATCACACAGTTACCCCATCTCCCCAGCCACCTTTCCTCCAGCAACCCTCAGTTGGTTTCCAATA
This sequence comes from Eumetopias jubatus, assembly GCF_037043125.1. NCBI lineage: Eukaryota > Metazoa > Chordata > Mammalia > Carnivora > Otariidae > Eumetopias > Eumetopias jubatus. Next base: position 1,257,616 of record NW_028274837.1, on the reverse strand, counting down.
GTTAGGAACCTGTCATGGATTTTCTTCCTCTCTGGTTTCTTCGCATTCATTTTCCCTCCCTTCCCCTATGATCCTCTGTGCTGTTCCTTCTATTCCACATATGAGTAAAACCATATAATAATTGTTTTTCTCTGACTGACTTATTTTGCTCAGCATAATACCCTCCAGTGCCATCCACATCGATATGCTCAATATTGATCCTTTCTGATGGCTGAGTCATATTCCATTGTATATGTATATACCATGTTTTCTTTATCCATTTATCTGTCGATGGATGTCTTGGTTCCTTCCATGGTTTGGCTATTGTGGACAATGTTGCTATAAACATTCGGGGTGCAGTTGCCCCTTCAGATCACTACATTGGTAGCTTTGGGGTAAATAAAATTGCTGGGTTGTAAGGGAGCTCTGTTTTAAGTTCTTGAGGAACCTCCATATTGTTTTCCAAAGTGGCTGTACCAGTTTTCATTCCCACGTAGAAGTGTAAGAGAGTTCCCCTTTCTCCTCACCAACATTTGTTATTTCTCCGCTTGTTAATTTTTGCAATTCTGACTGGTGTGAAGTGGTATCTCACTGTCATTTGGATTTCTTTTTCCCCATGCCAAGTGATGTTGAGCAGTTTGTCATATATCTGTTGGCCATTTGTGTGTCTTCTTTGGAGAAATATCTGTTCATATCTTCTGCCCATTTCTTGACTCGCTTATTTGTTTTTTGGGTGTTGAGTTTGGGTGTGGAACGGTAGTAAAGCTTACGGCACATTCATGATGCTTCCACACCCACTTTTGGAAATGCTTCTCTCTCAAGGATACCTGAATATGTTAGTGGAGAGTTGCCGTATACGCAGACTTGCTTTTCCCAGGTGAGTGCATGGCACATTCCTTATTCCCTCACGCGCGCGCGCGCGCACACACACACACACACACACACAGAGTTGAACATGTTTCTGTCTCGTCAGGAAAGAAGGTGTTCGTTGAGTGACGGTTTCTCACTGATGCTTTTGGGTTCTTGCTTTTATTCCCCCCGGAGAGTGAAGTGTAGGCGCTTTTTCCGTAGGCTTCCGTACACACCCTTGAGAAGCCTTCCGTCAGCCAGAAACAAGCCGTGAGTTGAAAGAGGCGTCCACGCAGACCTCCTTCTCAGAGCGAAGCCTTTCACACTTTTCCTTGTGAAGTAAACTAGAGAGATACAAATACTTTATCAATGATTGCTTTAACAAAAAAGGACTAAATATCCCAATCAGAAAACATAGACTGTAAAGAGGAAGCAAGACCCATCTCTATGCTGCCTACCAGAGAATCACTTCAGACCTAAAAATAAAAGCAGATTCGAAGTAATGGGAAACAAAACGATTTATGATGCAAATGGAAGTGAAAAGAAAGTTGGAGTCGTAATATTTTTATGAGACAAAATAAACTGAATTGTGGGGAAGATGGCAGAGTAGAAGGACCCTAAACTCACCTCATCCCACAGATACAACTAGATCACACTCACACCAGAGTCACCCAGAAATGGACCTTCAGATTTCCCAACAAAACTCTACAACTAAATGGAGAGAGGAAATCACATCAAAGATGGTAGGAAGGACAAGGACTCTGTAGGAATCTAAACCCCGTATTTCTGACCACCAGAGGGAGGGAACCACAGTCACAGAGGGGCCAGAAACAAACTACTACACCGGGGAGCCTCTAAAGCGTAGAGACATCCTCATAGCTTATGGCTTTGAAAATCAGAAGGGATGACATTTGTGAGCGTATACAACCAGCAGACTTAAAGCTTGGAACTTTTAAAAATCAGCTGTCTCAGCTCTGAGAGAGCACAGAAGGTGATCGGAAGCTGAGATCTGTCCTTAAAGAGAAAGCACAGCAAACAGTCTGGAGAAGCTTGGGTGAAGCAGGTTGAAACGTGCTTGAGGATTAAACAAGGGAGACATAGTTCCTGAACTCAGAGTTTGCTAAGGGACTTGTCCAGGAACAAAGGAGCTGGCAGGTTCCATTTCCCTCTACGGCCCCTCATTATAAACACACACCTACCTGCAAGATCAAGCACAATCTAGCAATCACTAACTTGCATAAACCATGGCCCATCCCCACACCTACCACACCTGCTTCAGTCCCAGTGCTGTGGATACCCTCCCTGATAAGACCCACACAATCCTTGACAACAATATGTCTCCCCATCACCCACAGAACACGCATGCATCTTGTTAAAACAGCACACCCCATGTGTTGTGCACAATGACACAGTCCAGATCCAGTCTCTGTTGTTGCTATGCATTACCTTCAGAGGAGAACCAGCATCACCAAGTTAAAAATGTATGTTCTGCCCCGTATTTTCCAGAACAAGCAATATATCTGACCTTCCTCACCGAGAGATATTCTCTGAGAAGTAGGCCAAATGAGCAGACAGAGGACTATGTCCTAAACGAAAGAAGAGGACAAAGCCACAGCAAGAGACCTAAACACAATGGATATAAGGAACATGCCTGACAGAAAATTTAAGATAACAATTATAAAGATACTCACTGGGGAAATGAAAAGAGGGAGGACATCAGAAGGGGGAACATCACTGAGACTCTTAACAAAGAGATATGAAAGAAATAATCAGAGATGTGGAACACAAGAAATGAAATTAAGAATATACTAGATAGAATAATTAGCAGGATGGACGAAGCAGAGGAACAAATTAATGAACTAGAAGACAGTAATGGAAAGTAATCAAGCGGAACAAATGAGAGGAAAAAGAAGTATGCAAAAATGAGAAGAGACTTAGGGAATTCAGTGACTCCATCCAGTGTAACAACACCCACATTAGAGGGATCCCAGAAGGTGAAAAGGGGGAAAAGGGGGCAGAAAATCTATTTGAGCAAAGAAGAGCTGAAAACTTAACCTAATCTGGTGAAGGAAACCTATACAAATCCATAAGGCATAGAGATCCCCTCCCACAGAGTCAACCGAAGGAGGTCCACATCAAGACACATAGTAATCCAAATGGGAAAAGGTAGTGATAAAGAAAAAACATTTAAAGCAGCAAGATAAAAGAAGACAGGTAACATGCAAGGGAAAGCCCATAAAGCTATCAGCTGAGTTTTCAGCAGAAACTATGCAGGACAGAAGAAAGTGGCGTTAAATATTCAAAGTGCTGAATGAGAAAAATCTGCAGCAAGGAATAATTTATCCAGCAAGCCTATCCTTCAGAAAAGAAGGGGAGGAAAAGAGTTTCTTAGCCACACAAACTAAAAGAGTTCATGACCACTAAATTAACTACAAAAAATATTGAACGGGACACTATGAGTGGAAAAAAATCGTAAGTGAGAGTATGACAATAATGAATCAAGGAAGCAGTAAAAATAAGTATTTCTGTAAAAATCAGTTAAGGGATTCACAAAATAAAAGTATGTAAAATATGAAAACATATACCCTAACACATGAGGAGGAGTCAACAGTGGGTTTGAACTTAAACAGCATTCAACTTAATATAGACCGAAAAGGCTATATATAATCCAGGGGGTCACCACAAACCCAAAGCACTAATACACATGCAAAAGATAAAGGGAAAGAAATCCAAGAATATCATTAAAGAAAACGAGCAAACCATGAGAGAGAGAGCAAGAGAAGAAAGGGTCAGAGAAAAACTACACAAAAAACTATGAAACAAGTAACAAAACATCAATAAATACATGTCTAATGATAATCAGTTTGAATGTAAATGGACTAAATGCTCCAAGCAAAAGAGCATGACAGAGTTTGTCTATATATATAAAAGATTTCACACCTAAAGACACCTGCAGATGGAAATTAAGAGATGGAGAAACATTAATCATGCAAGTGGATGTCAAAAGAAGTCAGAGTAGCAATCTCTATATCAGACCAAATAGACTTTTTTAAAATTGAAATTGAATTAGCCAACATAGAGTACACCAGTAGTTTCAAATGTAGCGTTCCACAATTCATCAGTTGTGTATAACACCCAGTGTTCATCACATCACAGGCATTCCTTAATGCCCATCACACAGTTACCCCATCTCCCCAGCCACCTTTCCTCCAGCAACCCTCAGTTGGTTTCCAATAGTTAGGAACCTGTCATGGATTTTCTTCCTCTCTGGTTTCTTCGCATTCATTTTCCCTCCCTTCCCCTATGATCCTCTGTGCTGTTCCTTCTATTCCACATATGAGTAAAACCATATAATAATTGTTTTTCTCTGACTGACTTATTTTGCTCAGCATAATACCCTCCAGTGCCATCCACATCGATATGCTCAATATTGATCCTTTCTGATGGCTGAGTCATATTCCATTGTATATGTATATACCATGTTTTCTTTATCCATTTATCTGTCGATGGATGTCTTGGTTCCTTCCACGGTTTGGGTATTGTGGACAATGTTGCTATAAACATTCGGGGTGCAGTTGCCCCTTCAGATCACTACATTGGTAGCTTTGGGGTAAATAAAATTGCTGGGTTGTAAGGGAGCTCTGTTTTAAGTTCTTGAGGAACCTCCATATTGTTTTCCAAAGTGGCTGTACCAGTTTTCATTCCCACGTAGAAGTGTAAGAGAGTTCCCCTTTCTCCTCACCAACATTTGTTATTTCTCCGCTTGTTAATTTTTGCAATTCTGACTGGTGTGAAGTGGTATCTCACTGTCATTTGGATTTCTTTTTCCCCATGCCAAGTGATGTTGAGCAGTTTGTCATATGTCTGTTGGCCATTTGTGTGTCTTCTTTGGAGAAATATCTGTTCATATCTTCTGCCCATTTCTTGACTCGCTTATTTGTTTTTTGGGTGTTGAGTTTGGGTGTGGAACGGTAGTAAAGCTTACGGCACATTCATGATGCTTCCACACCCCCTTTTGGAAATGCTTCTCTCTCAAGGATACCTGAATATGTTAGTGGAGAGTTGCCGTATACGCAGACTTGCTTTTCCCAGGTGAGTGCATGGCACATTCCTTATTCCCTCACGCGCGCGCGCGCGCACACACACACACACACACACACAGAGTTGAACATGTTTCTGTCTCGTCAGGAAAGAAGGTGTTCGTTGAGTGACGGATTCTCACTGATGCTTTTGGGTTCTTGCTTTTATTCCCCCCGGAGAGTGAAGTGTAGGCGCTTTTTCCGTAGGCTTCCGTACACACCCTTGAGAAGCCTTCCGTCAGCCAGAAACAAGCCGTGAGTTGAAAGAGGCGTCCACGCAGACCTCCTTCTCAGAGCGAAGCCTTTCACACTTTTCCTTGTGAAGTAAACTAGAGAGATACAAATACTTTATCAATGATTGCTTTAACAAAAAAGGACTAAATATCCCAATCAGAAAACATAGACTGTAAAGAGGAAGCAAGACCCATCTCTATGCTGCCTACCAGAGAATCACTTCAGACCTAAAAATAAAAGCAGATTCGAAGTAATGGGAAACAAAACGATTTATGATGCAAATGGAAGTGAAAAGAAAGTTGGAGTCGTAATATTTTTATGAGACAAAATAAACTGAATTGTGGGGAAGATGGCAGAGTAGAAGGACCCTAAACTCACCTCATCCCACAGATACAACTAGATCACACTCACACCAGAGTCACCCAGAAATGGACCTTCAGATTTCCCAACAAAACTCTACAACTAAATGGAGAGAGGAAATCACATCAAAGATGGTAGGAAGGACAAGGACTCTGTAGGAATCTAAACCCCGTATTTCTGACCACCAGAGGGAGGGAACCACAGTCACAGAGGGGCCGGAAACAAACTACTACACCGGGGAGCCTCTAAAGCGTAGAGACATCCTCATAGCTTGTGGCTTTGAAAATCAGAAGGGATGACATTTGTGAGCGTATACAACCAGCAGACTTAAAGCTTGGAACTTTTAAAAATCAGCTGTCTCAGCTCTGAGAGAGCACAGAAGGTGATCGGAAGCTGAGATCTGTCCTTAAAGAGAAAGCACAGCAAACAGTCTGGAGAAGCTTGGGTGAAGCAGGTTGAAACGTGCTTGAGGATTAAACAAGGGAGACATAGTTCCTGAACTCAGAGTTTGCTAAGGGACTTGTCCAGGAACAAAGGAGCTGGCAGGTTCCATTTCCCTCTACGGCCCCTCATTATAAACACACACCTACCTGCAAGATCAAGCACAATCTAGCAATCACTAACTTGCATAAACCATGGCCCATCCCCACACCTACCACACCTGCTTCAGTCCCAGTGCTGTGGATACCCTCCCTGATAAGACCCACACAATCCTTGACAACAATATGTCTCCCCATCACCCACAGAACACGCATGCATCTTGTTAAAACAGCACACCCCATGTGTTGTGCACAATGACACAGTCCAGATCCAGTCTCTGTTGTTGCTATGCATTACCTTCAGAGGAGAACCAGCATCACCAAGTTAAAAATGTATGTTCTGCCCCGTATTTTCAAGAACAAGCAATATATCTGACCTTCCTCACCGAGAGATATTCTCTGAGAAGTAGGCCAAATGAGCAGACAGAGGACTATGTCCTAAACGAAAGAAGAGGACAAAGCCACAGCAAGAGACCTAAACAAAATGGATATAAGGAACATGCCTGACAGAAAATTTAAGATAACAATTATAAAGATACTCACTGGGGAAATGAAAAGAGGGAGGACATCAGAAGGGGGAACATCACTGAGACTCTTAACAAAGAGATATGAAAGAAATAATCAGAGATGTGGAACACAAGAAATGAAATTAAGAATATACTAGATAGAATAATTAGCAGGATGGACGAAGCAGAGGAACAAATTAATGAACTAGAAGACAGTAATGGAAAGTAATCAAGCGGAACAAATGAGAGGAAAAAGAAGTATGCAAAAATGAGAAGAGACTTAGGGAATTCAGTGACTCCATCCAGTGTAACAACACCCACATTAGAGGGATCCCAGAAGGTGAAAAGGGGGAAAAGGGGGCAGAAAATCTATTTGAGCAAAGAAGAGCTGAAAACTTAACCTAATCTGGTGAAGGAAACCTATACAAATCCATAAGGCATAGAGATCCCCTCCCACAGAGTCAACCGAAGGAGGTCCACATCAAGACACATAGTAATCCAAATGGGAAAAGGTAGTGATAAAGAAAAAACATTTAAAGCAGCAAGATAAAAGAAGACAGGTAACATGCAAGGGAAAGCCCATAAAGCTATCAGCTGAGTTTTCAGCAGAAACTATGCAGGACAGAAGAAAGTGGCGTTAAATATTCAAAGTGCTGAATGAGAAAAATCTGCAGCAAGGAATAATTTATCCAGCAAGCCTATCCTTCAGAAAAGAAGGGGAGAAAAAGAGTTTCTTAGCCACACAAACTAAAAGAGTTCATGACCACTAAATTAACTACAAAAAATATTGAACGGGACACTATGAGTGGAAAAAAATCGTAAGTGAGAGTATGACAATAATGAATCAAGGAAGCAGTAAAAATAAGTATTTCTGTAAAAATCAGTTAAGGGATTCACAAAATAAAAGTATGTAAAATATGAAAACATATACCCTAACACATGAGGAGGAGTCAACAGTGGGTTTGAACTTAAACAGCATTCAACTTAATATAGACCGAAAAGGCTATATATAATCCAGGGGGTCACCACAAACCCAAAGCACTAATACACATGCAAAAGATAAAGGGAAAGAAATCCAAGAATATCATTAAAGAAAACGAGCAAACCATGAGAGAGAGAGCAAGAGAAGAAAGGGTCAGAGAAAAACTACACAAAAAACTATGAAACAAGTAACAAAACATCAATAAATACATGTCTAATGATAATCAGTTTGAATGTAAATGGACTAAATGCTCCAAGCAAAAGAGCATGACAGAGTTTGTCTATATATATAAAAGATTTCACACCTAAAGACACCTGCAGATGGAAATTAAGAGATGGAGAAACATTAATCATGCAAGTGGATGTCAAAAGAAGTCAGAGTAGCAATCCCTATATCAGACCAAATAGACTTTTTTAAAATTGAAATTGAATTAGCCAACATAGAGTACACCAGTAGTTTCAAATGTAGCGTTCCACAATTCATCAGTTGTGTATAACACCCAGTGTTCATCACATCACAGGCATTCCTTAATGCCCATCACACAGTTACCCCATCTCCCCAGCCACCTTTCCTCCAGCAACCCTCAGTTGGTTTCCAATAGTTAGGAACCTGTCATGGATTTTCTTCCTCTCTGGTTTCTTCGCATTCATTTTCCCTCCCTTCCCCTATGATCCTCTGTGCTGTTCCTTCTATTCCACATATGAGTAAAACCATATAATAATTGTTTTTCTCTGACTGACTTATTTTGCTCAGCATAATACCCTCCAGTGCCATCCACATCGATATGCTCAATATTGATCCTTTCTGATGGCTGAGTCATATTCCATTGTATATGTATATACCATGTTTTCTTTATCCATTTATCTGTCGATGGATGTCTTGGTTCCTTCCACGGTTTGGCTATTGTGGACAATGTTGCTATAAACATTCGGGGTGCAGTTGCCCCTTCAGATCACTACATTGGTAGCTTTGGGGTAAATAAAATTGCTGGGTTGTAAGGGAGCTCTGTTTTAAGTTCTTGAGGAACCTCCATATTGTTTTCCAAAGTGGCTGTACCAGTTTTCATTCCCACGTAGAAGTGTAAGAGAGTTCCCCTTTCTCCTCACCAACATTTGTTATTTCTCCGCTTGTTAATTTTTGCAATTCTGACTGGTGTGAAGTGGTATCTCACTGTCATTTGGATTTCTTTTTCCCCATGCCAAGTGATGTTGAGCAGTTTGTCATATGTCTGTTGGCCATTTGTGTGTCTTCTTTGGAGAAATATCTGTTCATATCTTCTGCCCATTTCTTGACTCGCTTATTTGTTTTTTGGGTGTTGAGTTTGGGTGTGGAACGGTAGTAAAGCTTACGGCACATTCATGATGCTTCCACACCCCCTTTTGGAAATGCTTCTCTCTCAAGGATACCTGAATATGTTAGTGGAGAGTTGCCGTATACGCAGACTTGCTTTTCCCAGGTGAGTGCATGGCACATTCCTTATTCCCTCACGCGCGCGCGCGCGCACACACACACACACACACACACACAGAGTTGAACATGTTTCTGTCTCGTCAGGAAAGAAGGTGTTCGTTGAGTGACGGTTTCTCACTGATGCTTTTGGGTTCTTGCTTTTATTCCCCCCGGAGAGTGAAGTGTAGGCGCTTTTTCCGTAGGCTTCCGTACACACCCTTGAGAAGCCTTCCGTCAGCCAGAAACAAGCCGTGAGTTGAAAGAGGCGTCCACGCAGACCTCCTTCTCAGAGCGAAGCCTTTCACACTTTTCCTTGTGAAGTAAACTAGAGAGATACAAATACTTTATCAATGATTGCTTTAACAAAAAAGGACTAAATATCCCAATCAGAAAACATAGACTGTAAAGAGGAAGCAAGACCCATCTCTATGCTGCCTACCAGAGAATCACTTCAGACCTAAAAATAAAAGCAGATTCGAAGTAATGGGAAACAAAACGATTTATGATGCAAATGGAAGTGAAAAGAAAGTTGGAGTCGTAATATTTTTATGAGACAAAATAAACTGAATTGTGGGGAAGATGGCAGAGTAGAAGGACCCTAAACTCACCTCATCCCACAGATACAACTAGATCACACTCACACCAGAGTCACCCAGAAATGGACCTTCAGATTTCCCAACAAAACTCTACAACTAAATGGAGAGAGGAAATCACATCAAAGATGGTAGGAAGGACAAGGACTCTGTAGGAATCTAAACCCCGTATTTCTGACCACCAGAGGGAGGGAACCACAGTCACAGAGGGGCCGGAAACAAACTACTACACCGGGGAGCCTCTAAAGCGTAGAGACATCCTCATAGCTTGTGGCTTTGAAAATCAGAAGGGATGACATTTGTGAGCGTATACAACCAGCAGACTTAAAGCTTGGAACTTTTAAAAATCAGCTGTCTCAGCTCTGAGAGAGCACAGAAGGTGATCGGAAGCTGAGATCTGTCCTTAAAGAGAAAGCACAGCAAACAGTCTGGAGAAGCTTGGGTGAAGCAGGTTGAAACGTGCTTGAGGATTAAACAAGGGAGACATAGTTCCTGAACTCAGAGTTTGCTAAGGGACTTGTCCAGGAACAAAGGAGCTGGCAGGTTCCATTTCCCTCTACGGCCCCTCATTATAAACACACACCTACCTGCAAGATCAAGCACAATCTAGCAATCACTAACTTGCATAAACCATGGCCCATCCCCACACCTACCACACCTGCTTCAGTCCCAGTGCTGTGGATACCCTCCCTGATAAGACCCACACAATCCTTGACAACAATATGTCTCCCCATCACCCACAGAACACGCATGCATCTTGTTAAAACAGCACACCCCATGTGTTGTGCACAATGACACAGTCCAGATCCAGTCTCTGTTGTTGCTATGCATTACCTTCAGAGGAGAACCAGCATCACCAAGTTAAAAATGTATGTTCTGCCCCGTATTTTCAAGAACAAGCAATATATCTGACCTTCCTCACCGAGAGATATTCTCTGAGAAGTAGGCCAAATGAGCAGACAGAGGACTATGTCCTAAACGAAAGAAGAGGACAAAGCCACAGCAAGAGACCTAAACAAAATGGATATAAGGAACATGCCTGACAGAAAATTTAAGATAACAATTATAAAGATACTCACTGGGGAAATGAAAAGAGGGAGGACATCAGAAGGGGGAACATCACTGAGACTCTTAACAAAGAGATATGAAAGAAATAATCAGAGATGTGGAACACAAGAAATGAAATGAAGAATATACTAGATAGAATAATTAGCAGGATGGACGAAGCAGAGGAACAAATTAATGAACTAGAAGACAGTAATGGAAAGTAATCAAGCGGAACAAATGAGAGGAAAAAGAAGTATGCAAAAATGAGAAGAGACTTAGGGAATTCAGTGACTCCATCCAGTGTAACAACACCCACATTAGAGGGATCCCAGAAGGTGAAAAGGGGGAAAAGGGGGCAGAAAATCTATTTGAGCAAAGAAGAGCTGAAAACTTAACCTAATCTGGTGAAGGAAACCTATACAAATCCATAAGGCATAGAGATCCCCTCCCACAGAGTCAACCGAAGGAGGTCCACATCAAGACACATAGTAATCCAAATGGGAAAAGGTAGTGATAAAGAAAAAACATTTAAAGCAGCAAGATAAAAGAAGACAGGTAACATGCAAGGGAAAGCCCATAAAGCTATCAGCTGAGTTTTCAGCAGAAACTATGCAGGACAGAAGAAAGTGGCGTTAAATATTCAAAGTGCTGAATGAGAAAAATCTACAGCAAGGAATAATTTATCCAGCAAGCCTATCCTTCAGAAAAGAAGGGGAGAAAAAGAGTTTCTTAGCCACACAAACTAAAAGAGTTCATGACCACTAAATTAACTACAAAAAATATTGAAGGGGACACTATGAGTGGAAAAAAACCGTAAGTGAGAGTATGACAATAATGAATCAAGGAAGCAGTAAAAATAAGTATTTCTGTAAAAATCAGTTAAGGGATTCACAAAATAAAAGTATGTAAAATATGAAAACATATACCCTAACACATGAGGAGGAGTCAACAGTGGGTTTGAACTTAAACAGCATTCAACTTAATATAGACCGAAAAGGCTATATATAATCCAGGGGGTCACCACAAACCCAAAGCACTAATACACATGCAAAAGATAAAGGGAAAGAAATCCAAGAATATCATTAAAGAAAACGAGCAAACCATGAGAGAGAGAGCAAGAGAAGAAAGGATCAGAGAAAAACTACACAAAAAACTATGAAACAAGTAACAAAACATCAATAAATACATGTCTAATGATAATCAGTTTGAATGTAAATGGACTAAATGCTCCAAGCAAAAGAGCATGACAGAGTTTGTCTATATATATAAAAGATTTCACACCTAAAGACACCTGCAGATGGAAATTAAGAGATGGAGAAACATTAATCATGCAAGTGGATGTCAAAAGAAGTCAGAGTAGCAATCCTTATATCAGACCAAATAGAGTTTTTTAAAATTGAAATTGAATTAGCCAACATAGAGTACACCAGTAGTTTCAAATGTAGCGTTCCACAATTCATCAGTTGTGTATAACACCCAGTGTTCATCACATCACAGGCATTCCTTAATGCCCATCACACAGTTACCCCATCTCCCCAGCCACCTTTCCTCCAGCAACCCTCAGTTGGTTTCCAATAGTTAGGAACCTGTCATGGATTTTCTTCCTCTCTGGTTTCTTCGCATTCATTTTCCCTCCCTTCCCCTATGATCCTCTGTGCTGTTCCTTCTATTCCACATATGAGTAAAACCATATAATAATTGTTTTTCTCTGACTGACTTATTTTGCTCAGCATAATACCCTCCAGTGCCACCCACATCGATATGCTCAATATTGATCCTTTCTGATGGCTGAGTCATATTCCATTGTATATGTATATACCATGTTTTCTTTATCCATTTATCTGTCGATGGATGTCTTGGTTCCTTCCACGGTTTGGCTATTGTGGACAATGTTGCTATAAACATTCGGGGTGCAGTTGCCCCTTCAGATCACTACATTGGTAGCTTTGGGGTAAATAAAATTGCTGGGTTGTATGGGAGCTCTGTTTTAAGTTCTTGAGGAACCTCCATATTGTTTTCCAAAGTGGCTGTACCAGTTTTCATTCCCACTTAGAAGTGTAAGAGAGTTCCCCTTTCTCCTCACCAACATTTGTTATTTCTCCGCTTGTTAATTTTTGCAATTCTGACTGGTGTGAAGTGGTATCTCATTGTCATTTGGATTTCTTTTTCCCCATGCCAAGTGATGTTGAGCAGTTTGTCATATATCTGTTGGCCATTTGTGTGTCTTCTTTGGAGAAATATCTGTTCATATCTTCTGCCCATTTCTTGACTCGCTTATTTGTTTTTTGGGTTTTGAGTTTGGGTGTTGAACGGTAGTAAAGCGTACGGCACATTCATGATGCTTCCACACCCACTTTTGGAAATGCTTCTCTCTCAAGGATACCTGAATATGTTAGTGGAGAGTTGCCGTATACGCAGACTTGCTTTTCCCAGGTGAGTGCATGGCACATTCCTTATTCCCTCACGCGCGCGCGCGCACACACACACACACACAAACACACACACACACACACACACACAGAGTTGAACATGTTTCTGTCTCGTCAGGAAAGAAGGTGTTGGTTGAGTGACGGTTTCTCACTGATGCTTTTGGGTTCTTGCTTTTATTCCCCCCGGAGAGTGAAGTGTAGGCGCTTTTTCCGTAGGCTTGCGTACACACCCTTGAGAAGCCTTCCGTCAGCCAGAAACAAGCCGTGAGTTGAAAGAGGCGTCCACGCAGACCTCCTTCTCAGAGCGAAGCCTTTCACACTTTTCCTTGTGAAGTAAACTAGAGAGATACAAATACTTTATCAATGATTGCTTTAACAAAAAAGGACTAAATATCCCAATCAGAAAACATAGACTGTAAAGAGGAAGCAAGACCCATCTCTATGCTGCCTACCAGAGAATCACTTCAGACCTAAAAATAAAAGCAGATTCGAAGTAATGGGAAACAAAACGATTTATGATGCAAATGGAAGTGAAAAGAAAGTTGGAGTCGTAATATTTTTATGAGACAAAATAAACTGAATTGTGGGGAAGATGGCAGAGTAGAAGGACCCTAAACTCACCTCATCCCACAGATACAACTAGATCACACTCACACCAGAGTCACCCAGAAATGGACCTTCAGATTTCCCAACAAAACTCTACAACTAAATGGAGAGAGGAAATCACATCAAAGATGGTAGGAAGGACAAGGACTCTGTAGGAATCTAAACCCCGTATTTCTGACCACCAGAGGGAGGGAACCACAGTCACAGAGGGGCCAGAAACAAACTACTACACCGGGGAGCCTCTAAAGCGTAGAGACATCCTCATAGCTTGTGGCTTTGAAAATCAGAAGGGATGACATTTGTGAGCGTATACAACCAGCAGACTTAAAGCTTGGAACTTTTAAAAATCAGCTGTCTCAGCTCTGAGAGAGCACAGAAGGTGATCGGAAGCTGAGATCTGTCCTTAAAAAGAAAGCACAGCAAACAACTGGAGAAACTTGGGTGAAGCAGGTTGAAACGTGCTTGAGGATTAAACAAGGGAGACATAGTTCCTGAACTCAGAGTTTGCTAAGGGACTTGTCCAGGAACAAAGGAGCTGGCAGGTGCCATTTCCCTCTACGGCCCCTCATTATAAACACACACCTACCTGCAAGATCAAGCACAATCTAGCAATCACTAACTTGCATAAACCATGGCCCATCCCCACACCTACCACACCTGCTTCAGTCCAGTGCTGTGGATACCCTCCCTGATAAGACCCACACAATCCTTGACAACAATATGTCTCCCCATCACCCACAGAACACGCATGCATCTTGTTAAAACAGCACACCCCATGTGTTGTGCACAATGACACAGTCCAGATCCAGTCTCTGTTGTTGCTATGCATTACCTTCAGAGGAGAACCAGCATCACCAAGTTAAAAATGTATGTTCTGCCCCGTATTTTCAAGAACAAGCAATATATCTGACCTTCCTCACCGAGAGATATTCTCTGAGAAGTAGGCCAAATGAGCAGACAGAGGACTATGTCCTAAACGAAAGAAGAGGACAAAGCCACAGCAAGAGACCTAAACAAAATGGATATAAGGAACATGCCTGACAGAAAATTTAAGATAACAATTATAAAGATACTCACTGGGGAAATGAAAAGAGGGAGGACATCAGAAGGGGGAACATCACTGAGACTCTTAACAAAGAGATATGAAAGAAATAATCAGAGATGTGGAACACAAGAAATGAAATGAAGAATATACTAGATAGAATAATTAGCAGGATGGACGAAGCAGAGGAACAAATTAATGAACTAGAAGACAGTAATGGAAAGTAATCAAGCGGAACAAATGAGAGGAAAAAGAAGTATGCAAAAATGAGAAGAGACTTAGGGAATTCAGTGACTCCATCCAGTGTAACAACACCCACATTAGAGGGATCCCAGAAGGTGAAAAGGGGGAAAAGGGGGCAGAAAATCTATTTGAGCAAAGAAGAGCTGAAAACTTAACCTAATCTGGTGAAGGAAACCTATACAAATCCATAAGGCATAGAGATCCCCTCCCACAAAGTCAACCGAAGGAGGTCCACATCAAGACACATAGTAATCCAAATGGGAAAAGGTAGTGATAAAGAAAAAACATTTAAAGCAGCAAGATAAAAGAAGACAGGTAACATGCAAGGGAAAGCCCATAAAGCTATCAGCTGAGTTTTCAGCAGAAACTATGCAGGACAGAAGAAAGTGGCGTTAAATATTCAAAGTGCTGAATGAGAAAAATCTGCAGCAAGGAATAATTTATCCAGCAAGCCTATCCTTCAGAAAAGAAGGGGAGAAAAAGAGTTTCTTAGCCACACAAACTAAAAGAGTTCATGACCACTAAATTAACTACAAAAAATATTGAAGGGGACACTATGAGTGGAAAAAAATCGTAAGTGAGAGTATGACAATAATGAATCAAGGAAGCAGTAAAAATAAGTATTTCTGTAAAAATCAGTTAAGGGATTCACAAAATAAAAGTATGTAAAATATGAAAACATATACCCTAACACATGAGGAGGAGTCAACAGTGGGTTTGAACTTAAACAGCATTCAACTTAATATAGACCGAAAAGGCTATATATAATCCAGGGGGTCACCACAAACCCAAAGCACTAATACACATGCAAAAGATAAAGGGAAAGAAATCCAAGAATATCATTAAAGAAAACGAGCAAACCATGAGAGAGAGAGCAAGAGAAGAAAGGATCAGAGAAAAACTACACAAAAAACTATGAAACAAGTAACAAAACATCAATAAATACATGTCTAATGATAATCAGTTTGAATGTAAATGGACTAAATGCTCCAAGCAAAAGAGCATGACAGAGTTTGTCTATATATATAAAAGATTTCACACCTAAAGACACCTGCAGATGGAAATTAAGAGATGGAGAAACATTAATCATGCAAGTGGATGTCAAAAGAAGTCAGAGTAGCAATCCTTATATCAGACCAAATAGACCTTTTTAAAATTGAAATTGAATTAGCCAACATAGAGTACACCAGTAGTTTCAAATGTAGCGTTCCACAATTCATCAGTTGTGTATAACACCCAGTGTTCATCACATCACAGGCATTCCTTAATGCCCATCACACAGTTACCCCATCTCCCCAGCCACCTTTCCTCCAGCAACCCTCAGTTGGTTTCCAATAGTTAGGAACCTGTCATGGATTTTCTTCCTCTCTGGTTTCTTCGCATTCATTTTCCCTCCCTTCCCCTATGATCCTCTGTGCTGTTCCTTCTATTCCACATATGAGTAAAACCATATAATAATTGTTTTTCTCTGACTGACTTATTTTGCTCAGCATAATACCCTCCAGTGCCATCCACATCGATATGCTCAATATTGATCCTTTCTGATGGCTGAGTCATATTCCATTGTATATGTATATACCATGTTTTCTTTATCCATTTATCTGTCGATGGATGTCTTGGTTCCTTCCATGGTTTGGCTATTGTGGACAATGTTGCTATAAACATTCGGGGTGCAGTTGCCCCTTCAGATCACTACATTGGTAGCTTTGGGGTAAATAAAATTGCTGGGTTGTAAGGGAGCTCTGTTTTAAGTTCTTGAGGAACCTCCATATTGTTTTCCAAAGTGGCTGTACCAGTTTTCATTCCCACGTAGAAGTGTAAGAGAGTTCCCCTTTCTCCTCACCAACATTTGTTATTTCTCCGCTTGTTAATTTTTGCAATTCTGACTGGTGTGAAGTGGTATCTCACTGTCATTTGGATTTCTTTTTCCCCATGCCAAGTGATGTTGAGCAGTTTGTCATATATCTGTTGGCCATTTGTGTGTCTTCTTTGGAGAAATATCTGTTCATATCTTCTGCCCATTTCTTGACTCGCTTATTTGTTTTTTGGGTGTTGAGTTTGGGTGTGGAACGGTAGTAAAGCTTACGGCACATTCATGATGCTTCCACACCCACTTTTGGAAATGCTTCTCTCTCAAGGATACCTGAATATGTTAGTGGAGAGTTGCCGTATACGCAGACTTGCTTTTCCCAGGTGAGTGCATGGCACATTCCTTATTCCCTCACGCGCGCGCGCGCGCACACACACACACACACACACACAGAGTTGAACATGTTTCTGTCTCGTCAGGAAAGAAGGTGTTCGTTGAGTGACGGTTTCTCACTGATGCTTTTGGGTTCTTGCTTTTATTCCCCCCGGAGAGTGAAGTGTAGGCGCTTTTTCCGTAGGCTTCCGTACACACCCTTGAGAAGCCTTCCGTCAGCCAGAAACAAGCCGTGAGTTGAAAGAGGCGTCCACGCAGACCTCCTTCTCAGAGCGAAGCCTTTCACACTTTTCCTTGTGAAGTAAACTAGAGAGATACAAATACTTTATCAATGATTGCTTTAACAAAAAAGGACTAAATATCCCAATCAGAAAACATAGACTGTAAAGAGGAAGCAAGACCCATCTCTATGCTGCCTACCAGAGAATCACTTCAGACCTAAAAATAAAAGCAGATTCGAAGTAATGGGAAACAAAACGATTTATGATGCAAATGGAAGTGAAAAGAAAGTTGGAGTCGTAATATTTTTATGAGACAAAATAAACTGAATTGTGGGGAAGATGGCAGAGTAGAAGGACCCTAAACTCACCTCATCCCACAGATACAACTAGATCACACTCACACCAGAGTCACCCAGAAATGGACCTTCAGATTTCCCAACAAAACTCTACAACTAAATGGAGAGAGGAAATCACATCAAAGATGGTAGGAAGGACAAGGACTCTGTAGGAATCTAAACCCCGTATTTCTGACCACCAGAGGGAGGGAACCACAGTCACAGAGGGGCCAGAAACAAACTACTACACCGGGGAGCCTCTAAAGCGTAGAGACATCCTCATAGCTTATGGCTTTGAAAATCAGAAGGGATGACATTTGTGAGCGTATACAACCAGCAGACTTAAAGCTTGGAACTTTTAAAAATCAGCTGTCTCAGCTCTGAGAGAGCACAGAAGGTGATCGGAAGCTGAGATCTGTCCTTAAAGAGAAAGCACAGCAAACAGTCTGGAGAAGCTTGGGTGAAGCAGGTTGAAACGTGCTTGAGGATTAAACAAGGGAGACATAGTTCCTGAACTCAGAGTTTGCTAAGGGACTTGTCCAGGAACAAAGGAGCTGGCAGGTTCCATTTCCCTCTACGGCCCCTCATTATAAACACACACCTACCTGCAAGATCAAGCACAATCTAGCAATCACTAACTTGCATAAACCATGGCCCATCCCCACACCTACCACACCTGCTTCAGTCCCAGTGCTGTGGATACCCTCCCTGATAAGACCCACACAATCCTTGACAACAATATGTCTCCCCATCACCCACAGAACACGCATGCATCTTGTTAAAACAGCACACCCCATGTGTTGTGCACAATGACACAGTCCAGATCCAGTCTCTGTTGTTGCTATGCATTACCTTCAGAGGAGAACCAGCATCACCAAGTTAAAAATGTATGTTCTGCCCCGTATTTTCCAGAACAAGCAATATATCTGACCTTCCTCACCGAGAGATATTCTCTGAGAAGTAGGCCAAATGAGCAGACAGAGGACTATGTCCTAAACGAAAGAAGAGGACAAAGCCACAGCAAGAGACCTAAACACAATGGATATAAGGAACATGCCTGACAGAAAATTTAAGATAACAATTATAAAGATACTCACTGGGGAAATGAAAAGAGGGAGGACATCAGAAGGGGGAACATCACTGAGACTCTTAACAAAGAGATATGAAAGAAATAATCAGAGATGTGGAACACAAGAAATGAAATGAAGAATATACTAGATAGAATAATTAGCAGGATGGACGAAGCAGAGGAACAAATTAATGAACTAGAAGACAGTAATGGAAAGTAATCAAGCGGAACAAATGAGAGGAAAAAGAAGTATGCAAAAATGAGAAGAGACTTAGGGAATTCAGTGACTCCATCCAGTGTAACAACACCCACATTAGAGGGATCCCAGAAGGTGAAAAGGGGGAAAAGGGGGCAGAAAATCTATTTGAGCAAAGAAGAGCTGAAAACTTAACCTAATCTGGTGAAGGAAACCTATACAAATCCATAAGGCATAGAGATCCCCTCCCACAAAGTCAACCGAAGGAGGTCCACATCAAGACACATATTAATCCAAATGGGAAAAGGTAGTGATAAAGAAAAAACATTTAAAGCAGCAAGATAAAAGAAGACAGGTAACATGCAAGGGAAAGCCCATAAAGCTATCAGCTGAGTTTTCAGCAGAAACTATGCAGGACAGAAGAAAGTGGCGTTAAATATTCAAAGTGCTGAATGAGAAAAATCTGCAGCAAGGAATAATTTATCCAGCAAGCCTATCCTTCAGAAAAGAAGGGGAGAAAAAGAGTTTCTTAGCCACACAAACTAAAAGAGTTCATGACCACTAAATTAACTACAAAAAATATTGAAGGGGACACTATGAGTGGAAAAAAATCGTAAGTGAGAGTATGACAATAATGAATCAAGGAAGCAGTAAAAATAAGTATTTCTGTAAAAATCAGTTAAGGGATTCACAAAATTAAAGGATGTAAAATATGAAAACATATACCCTAACACATGAGGAGGAGTCAACAGTGGGTTTGAACTTAAACAGCATTCAACTTAATATAGACCGAAAAGGCTATATATAATCCAGGGGGTCACCACAAACCCAAAGCACTAATACACATGCAAAAGATAAAGGGAAAGAAATCCAAGAATATCATTAAAGAAAACGAGCAAACCATGAGAGAGAGAGCAAGAGAAGAAAGGATCAGAGAAAAACTACACAAAAAACTATGAAACAAGTAACAAAACATCAATAAATACATGTCTAATGATAATCAGTTTGAATGTAAATGGACTAAATGCTCCAAGCAAAAGAGCATGACAGAGTTTGTCTATATATATAAAAGATTTCACACCTAAAGACACCTGCAGATGGAAATTAAGAGATGGAGAAACATTAATCATGCAAGTGGATGTCAAAAGAAGTCAGAGTAGCAATCCTTATATCAGACCAAATAGACTTTTTTAAAATTGAAATTGAATTAGCCAACATAGAGTACACCAGTAGTTTCAAATGTAGCGTTCCACAATTCATCAGTTGTGTATAACACCCAGTGTTCATCACATCACAGGCATTCCTTAATGCCCATCACACAGTTACCCCATCTCCCCAGCCACCTTTCCTCCAGCAACCCTCAGTTGGTTTCCAATAGTTAGGAACCTGTCATGGATTTTCTTCCTCTCTGGTTTCTTCGCATTCATTTTCCCTCCCTTCCCCTATGATCCTCTGTGCTGTTCCTTCTATTCCACATATGAGTAAAACCATATAATAATTGTTTTTCTCTGACTGACTTATTTTGCTCAGCATAATACCCTCCAGTGCCATCCACATCGATATGCTCAATATTGATCCTTTCTGATGGCTGAGTCATATTCCATTGTATATGTATATACCATGTTTTCTTTATCCATTTATCTGTCGATGGATGTCTTGGTTCCTTCCACGGTTTGGCTATTGTGGACAATGTTGCTATAAACATTCGGGGTGCAGTTGCCCCTTCAGATCACTACATTGGTAGCTTTGGGGTAAATAAAATTGCTGGGTTGTAAGGGAGCTCTGTTTTAAGTTCTTGAGGAACCTCCATATTGTTTTCCAAAGTGGCTGTACCAGTTTTCATTCCCACGTAGAAGTGTAAGAGAGTTCCCCTTTCTCCTCACCAACATTTGTTATTTCTCCGCTTGTTAATTTTTGCAATTCTGACTGGTGTGAAGTGGTATCTCACTGTCATTTGGATTTCTTTTTCCCCATGCCAAGTGATGTTGAGCAGTTTGTCATATGTCTGTTGGCCATTTGTGTGTCTTCTTTGGAGAAATATCTGTTCATATCTTCTGCCCATTTCTTGACTCGCTTATTTGTTTTTTGGGTGTTGAGTTTGGGTGTGGAACGGTAGTAAAGCTTACGGCACATTCATGATGCTTCCACACCCCCTTTTGGAAATGCTTCTCTCTCAAGGATACCTGAATATGTTAGTGGAGAGTTGCCGTATACGCAGACTTGCTTTTCCCAGGTGAGTGCATGGCACATTCCTTATTCCCTCACGCGCGCGCGCGCGCACACACACACACACACACACACAGAGTTGAACATGTTTCTGTCTCGTCAGGAAAGAAGGTGTTCGTTGAGTGACGGTTTCTCACTGATGCTTTTGGGTTCTTGCTTTTATTCCCCCCGGAGAGTGAAGTGTAGGCGCTTTTTCCGTAGGCTTCCGTACACACCCTTGAGAAGCCTTCCGTCAGCCAGAAACAAGCCGTGAGTTGAAAGAGGCGTCCACGCAGACCTCCTTCTCAGAGCGAAGCCTTTCACACTTTTCCTTGTGAAGTAAACTAGAGAGATACAAATACTTTATCAATGATTGCTTTAACAAAAAAGGACTAAATATCCCAATCAGAAAACATAGACTGTAAAGAGGAAGCAAGACCCATCTCTATGCTGCCTACCAGAGAATCACTTCAGACCTAAAAATAAAAGCAGATTCGAAGTAATGGGAAACAAAACGATTTATGATGCAAATGGAAGTGAAAAGAAAGTTGGAGTCGTAATATTTTTATGAGACAAAATAAACTGAATTGTGGGGAAGATGGCAGAGTAGAAGGACCCTAAACTCACCTCATCCCACAGATACAACTAGATCACACTCACACCAGAGTCACCCAGAAATGGACCTTCAGATTTCCCAACAAAACTCTACAACTAAATGGAGAGAGGAAATCACATCAAAGATGGTAGGAAGGACAAGGACTCTGTAGGAATCTAAACCCCGTATTTCTGACCACCAGAGGGAGGGAACCACAGTCACAGAGGGGCCAGAAACAAACTACTACACCGGGGAGCCTCTAAAGCGTAGAGACATCCTCATAGCTTATGGCTTTGAAAATCAGAAGGGATGACATTTGTGAGCGTATACAACCAGCAGACTTAAAGCTTGGAACTTTTAAAAATCAGCTGTCTCAGCTCTGAGAGAGCACAGAAGGTGATCGGAAGCTGAGATCTGTCCTTAAAGAGAAAGCACAGCAAACAGTCTGGAGAAGCTTGGGTGAAGCAGGTTGAAACGTGCTTGAGGATTAAACAAGGGAGACATAGTTCCTGAACTCAGAGTTTGCTAAGGGACTTGTCCAGGAACAAAGGAGCTGGCAGGTTCCATTTCCCTCTACGGCCCCTCATTATAAACACACACCTACCTGCAAGATCAAGCACAATCTAGCAATCACTAACTTGCATAAACCATGGCCCATCCCCACACCTACCACACCTGCTTCAGTCCCAGTGCTGTGGATACCCTCCCTGATAAGACCCACACAATCCTTGACAACAATATGTCTCCCCATCACCCACAGAACACGCATGCATCTTGTTAAAACAGCACACCCCATGTGTTGTGCACAATGACACAGTCCAGATCCAGTCTCTGTTGTTGCTATGCATTACCTTCAGAGGAGAACCAGCATCACCAAGTTAAAAATGTATGTTCTGCCCCGTATTTTCCAGAACAAGCAATATATCTGACCTTCCTCACCGAGAGATATTCTCTGAGAAGTAGGCCAAATGAGCAGACAGAGGACTATGTCCTAAACGAAAGAAGAGGACAAAGCCACAGCAAGAGACCTAAACAAAATGGATATAAGGAACATGCCTGACAGAAAATTTAAGATAACAATTATAAAGATACTCACTGGGGAAATGAAAAGAGGGAGGACATCAGAAGGGGGAACATCACTGAGACTCTTAACAAAGAGATATGAAAGAAATAATCAGAGATGTGGAACACAAGAAATGAAATGAAGAATATACTAGATAGAATAATTAGCAGGATGGACGAAGCAGAGGAACAAATTAATGAACTAGAAGACAGTAATGGAAAGTAATCAAGCGGAACAAATGAGAGGAAAAAGAAGTATGCAAAAATGAGAAGAGACTTAGGGAATTCAGTGACTCCATCCAGTGTAACAACACCCACATTAGAGGGATCCCAGAAGGTGAAAAGGGGGAAAAGGGGGCAGAAAACCTATTTGAGCAAAGAAGAGCTGAAAACTTAACCTAATCTGGTGAAGGAAACCTATACAAATCCATAAGGCATAGAGATCCCCTCCCACAAAGTCAACCGAAGGAGGTCCACATCAAGACACATAGTAATCCAAATGGGAAAAGGTAGTGATAAAGAAAAAACATTGAAAGCAGCAAGATAAAAGAAGACAGGTAACATGCAAGGGAAAGCCCATAAAGCTATCAGCTGAGTTTTCAGCAGAAACTATGCAGGACAGAAGAAAGTGGCGTTAAATATTCAAAGTGCTGAATGAGAAAAATCTGCAGCAAGGAATAATTTATCCAGCAAGCCTATCCTTCAGAAAAGAAGGGGAGAAAAAGAGTTTCTTAGCCACACAAACTAAAAGAGTTCATGACCACTAAATTAACTACAAAAAATATTGAAGGGGACACTATGAGTGGAAAAAAATCGTAAGTGAGAGTATGACAATAATGAATCAAGGAAGCAGTAAAAATAAGTATTTCTGTAAAAATCAGTTAAGGGATTCACAAAATAAAAGTATGTAAAATATGAAAACATATACCCTAACACATGAGGAGGAGTCAACAGTGGGTTTGAACTTAAACAGCATTCAACTTAATATAGACCGAAAAGGCTATATATAATCCAGGGGGTCACCACAAACCCAAAGCACTAATACACATGCAAAAGATAAAGGGAAAGAAATCCAAGAATACAATTAAAGAAAACGAGCAAACCATGAGAGAGAGAGCAAGAGAAGAAAGGATCAGAGAAAAACTACACAAAAAACTATGAAACAAGTAACAAAACATCAATAAATACATGTCTAATGATAATCAGTTTGAATGTAAATGGACTAAATGCTCCAAGCAAAAGAGCATGACAGAGTTTGTCTATATATATAAAAGATTTCACACCTAAAGACACCTGCAGATGGAAATTAAGAGATGGAGAAACATTAATCATGCAAGTGGATGTCAAAAGAAGTCAGAGTAGCAATCCCTATATCAGACCAAATAGACTTTTTTAAAATTGAAATTGAATTAGCCAACATAGAGTACACCAGTAGTTTCAAATGTAGCGTTCCACAATTCATCAGTTGTGTATAACACCCAGTGTTCATCACATCACAGGCATTCCTTAATGCCCATCACACAGTTACCCCATCTCCCCAGCCACCTTTCCTCCAGCAACCCTCAGTTGGTTTCCAATAGTTAGGAACCTGTCATGGATTTTCTTCCTCTCTGGTTTCTTCGCATTCATTTTCCCTCCCTTCCCCTATGATCCTCTGTGCTGTTCCTTCTATTCCACATATGAGTAAAACCATATAATAATTGTTTTTCTCTGACTGACTTATTTTGCTCAGCATAATACCCTCCAGTGCCATTCACATCGATATGCTCAATATTGATCCTTTCTGATGGCTGAGTCATATTCCATTGTATATGTATATACCATGTTTTCTTTATCCATTTATCTGTCGATGGATGTCTTGGTTCCTTCCACGGTTTGGCTATTGTGGACAATGTTGCTATAAACATTCGGGGTGCAGTTGCCCCTTCAGATCACTACATTGGTAGCTTTGGGGTAAATAAAATTGCTGGGTTGTAAGGGAGCTCTGTTTTAAGTTCTTGAGGAACCTCCATATTGTTTTCCAAAGTGGCTGTACCAGTTTTCATTCCCACTTAGAAGTGTAAGAGAGTTCCCCTTTCTCCTCACCAACATTTGTTATTTCTCCGCTTGTTAATTTTTGCAATTCTGACTGGTGTGAAGTGGTATCTCACTGTCATTTGGATTTCTTTTTCCCCATGCCAAGTGATGTTGAGCAGTTTGTCATATGTCTGTTGGCCATTTGTGTGTCTTCTTTGGAGAAATATCTGTTCATATCTTCTGCCCATTTCTTGACTCGCTTATTTGTTTTTTGGGTGTTGAGTTTGGGTGTTGAACGGTAGTAAAGCTTACGGCACATTCATGATGCTTCCACACCCACCTTTGGAAATGCTTCTCTCTCAAGGATACCTGAATATGTTAGTGGAGAGTTGCCGTATACGCAGACTTGCTTTTCCCAGGTGAGTGCATGGCACATTCCTTATTCCCTCACGCGCGCGCGCGCACACACACACACACACACACACACACACACACACAGAGTTGAACATGTTTCTGTCTCGTCAGGAAAGAAGGTGTTCGTTGAGTGACGGTTTCTCACTGATGCTTTTGGGTTCTTGCTTTTATTCCCCCCGGAGAGTGAAGTGTAGGCGCTTTTTCCGTAGGCTTCCATACACACCCTTGAGAAGCCTTCCGTCAGCCAGAAACAAGCCGTGAGTTGAAAGAGGCGTCCACGCAGACCTCCTTCTCAGAGCGAAGCCTTTCACACTTTTCCTTGTGAAGTAAACTAGAGAGATACAAATACTTTATCAATGATTGCTTTAACAAAAAAGGACTAAATATCCCAATCAGAAAACATAGACTGTAAAGAGGAAGCAAGACCCATCTCTATGCTGCCTACCAGAGAATCACTTCAGACCTAAAAATAAAAGCAGATTCGAAGTAATGGGAAACAAAACGATTTATGATGCAAATGGAAGTGAAAAGAAAGTTGGAGTCGTAATATTTTTATGAGACAAAATAAACTGAATTGTGGGGAAGATGGCAGAGTAGAAGGACCCTAAACTCACCTCATCCCACAGATACAACTAGATCACACTCACACCAGAGTCACCCAGAAATGGACCTTCAGATTTCCCAACAAAACTCTACAACTAAATGGAGAGAGGAAATCACATCAAAGATGGTAGGAAGGACAAGGACTCTGTAGGAATCTAAACCCCGTATTTCTGACCACCAGAGGGAGGGAACCACAGTCACAGAGGGGCCAGAAACAAACTACTACACCGGGGAGCCTCTAAAGCGTAGAGACATCTTCATAGCTTATGGCTTTGAAAATCAGAAGGGATGACATTTGTGAGCGTATACAACCAGCAGACTTAAAGCTTGGAACTTTTAAAAATCAGCTGTCTCAGCTCTGAGAGAGCAAAGAAGGTGATCGGAAGCTGAGATCTGTCCTTAAAGAGAAAGCACAGCAAACAGTCTGGAGAAGCTTGGGTGAAGCAGGTTGAAACGTGCTTGAGGATTAAACAAGGGAGTCATAGTTCCTGAACTCAGAGTTTGCTAAGGGACTTGTCCAGGAACAAAGGAGATGGCAGGTTCCATTTCCCTCTACGGCCCCTCATTATAAACACACACCTACCTGCAAGATCAAGCACAATCTAGCAATCACTAACTTGCATAAACCATGGCACATCCCCACACCTACCACACCTGCTTCAGTCCCAGTGCTGTGGATACCCTCCCTGATAAGACCCACACAATCCTTGACAACAATATGTCTCCCCATCACCCACAGAACACGCATGCATCTTGTTAAAACAGCACACCCCATGTGTTGTGCACAATGACACAGTCCAGATCCAGTCTCTGTTGTTGCTATGCATTACCTTCAGAGGAGAACCAGCATCACCAAGTTAAAAATGTATGTTCTGCCCCGTATTTTCCAGAACAAGCAATATATCTGACCTTCCTCACCGAGAGATATTCTCTGAGAAGTAGGCCAAATGAGCAGACAGAGGACTATGTCCTAAACGAAAGAAGAGGACAAAGCCACAGCAAGAGACCTAAACAAAATGGATATAAGGAACATGCCTGACAGAAAATTTAAGATAACAATTATAAAGATACTCACTGGGGAAATGAAAAGAGGGAGGACATCAGAAGGGGGAACATCACTGAGACTCTTAACAAAGAGATATGAAAGAAATAATCAGAGATGTGGAACACAAGAAATGAAATTAAGAATATACTAGATAGAATAATTAGCAGGATGGACGAAGCAGAGGAACAAATTAATGAACTAGAAGACAGTAATGGAAAGTAATCAAGCGGAACAAATGAGAGGAAAAAGAAGTATGCAAAAATGAGAAGAGACTTAGGGAATTCAGTGACTCCATCCAGTGTAACAACACCCACATTAGAGGGATCCCAGAAGGTGAAAAGGGGGAAAAGGGGGCAGAAAATCTATTTGAGCAAAGAAGAGCTGAAAACTTAACCTAATCTGGTGAAGGAAACCTATACAAATCCATAAGGCATAGAGATCCCCTCTCACAAAGTCAACCGAAGGAGGTCCACATCAAGACACATAGTAATCCAAATGGGAAAAGGTAGTGATAAAGAAAAAACATTTAAAGCAGCAAGATAAAAGAAGACAGGTAACATGCAAGGGAAAGCCCATAAAGCTATCAGCTGAGTTTTCAGCAGAAACTATGCAGGACAGAAGAAAGTGGCGTTAAATATTCAAAGTGCTGAATGAGAAAAATCTGCAGCAAGGAATAATTTATCCAGCAAGCCTATCCTTCAGAAAAGAAAGGGAGCAAAAGAGTTTCTTAGCCACACAAACTAAAAGAGTTCATGACCACTAAATTAACTACAAAAAATATTGAAGGGGACACTATGAGTGGAAAAAAATCGTAAGTGAGAGTATGACAATAATGAATCAAGGAAGCAGTAAAAATAAGTATTTCTGTAAAAATCAGTTAAGGGATTCACAAAATAAAAGTATGTAAAATATGAAAACATATACCCTAACACATGAGGAGGAGTCAACAGTGGGTTTGAACTTAAACAGCATTCAACTTAATATAGACCGAAAAGGCTATATATAATCCAGGGGGTCACCACAAACCCAAAGCACTAATACACATGCAAAAGATAAAGGGAAAGAAATCCAAGAATATCATTAAAGAAAACGAGCAAACCATGAGAGAGAGAGCAAGAGAAGAAAGGATCAGAGAAAAACTACACAAAAAACTATGAAACAAGTAACAAAACATCAATAAATACATGTCTAATGATAATCAGTTTGAATGTAAATGGACTAAATGCTCCAAGCAAAAGAGCATGACAGAGTTTGTCTATATATATAAAAGATTTCACACCTAAAGACACCTGCAGATGGAAATTAAGAGATGGAGAAACATTAATCATGCAAGTGGATGTCAAAAGAAGTCAGAGTAGCAATCCTTATATCAGACCAAATAGACTTTTTTAAAATTGAAATTGAATTAGCCAACATAGAGTACACCAGTAGTTTCAAATGTAGCGTTCCACAATTCATCAGTTGTGTATAACACCCAGTGTTCATCACATCACAGGCATTCCTTAATGCCCATCACACAGTTACCCCATCTCCCCAGCCACCTTTCCTCCAGCAACCCTCAGTTGGTTTCCAATAGTTAGGAACCTGTCATGGATTTTCTTCCTCTCTGGTTTCTTCGCATTCATTTTCCCTCCCTTCCCCTATGATCCTCTGTGCTGTTCCTTCTATTCCACATATGAGTAAAACCATATAATAATTGTTTTTCTCTGACTGACTTATTTTGCTCAGCATAATACCCTCCAGTGCCATCCACATCGATATGCTAAATATTGATCCTTTCTGATGGCTGAGTCATATTCCATTGTATATGTATATACCATGTTTTCTTTATCCATTTATCTGTCGATGGATGTCTTGGTTCCTTCCACGGTTTGGCTATTGTGGACAATGTTGCTATAAACATTCGGGGTGCAGTTGCCCCTTCAGATCACTACATTGGTAGCTTTGGGGTAAATAAAATTGCTGGGTTGTAAGGGAGCTCTGTTTTAAGTTCTTGAGGAACCTCCATATTGTTTTCCAAAGTGGCTGTACCACTTTTCATTCCCACGTAGAAGTGTAAGAGAGTTCCCCTTTCTCCTCACCAACATTTGTTATTTCTCCGCTTGTTAATTTTTGCAATTCTGACTGGTGTGAAGTGGTATCTCACTGTCATTTGGATTTCTTTTTCCCCATGCCAAGTGATGTTGAGCAGTTTGTCATATGTCTGTTGGCCATTTGTGTGTCTTCTTTGGAGAAATATCTGTTCATATCTTCTGCCCATTTCTTGACTCGCTTATTTGTTTTTTGGGTGTTGAGTTTGGGTGTGGAACGGTAGTAAAGCTTACGGCACATTCATGATGCTTCCACACCCACTTTTGGAAATGCTTCTCTCTCAAGGATACCTGAATATGTTAGTGGAGAGTTGCCGTATACGCAGACTTGCTTTTCCCAGGTGAGTGCATGGCACATTCCTTATTCCCTCACGCGCGCGCGCGCGCACACACACACACACACACACACACACACAGAGTTGAACATGTTTCTGTCTCGTCAGGAAAGAAGGTGTTCGTTGAGTGACGGTTTCTCACTGATGCTTTTGGGTTCTTGCTTTTATTCCCCCCGGAGAGTGAAGTGTAGGCGCTTTTTCCGTAGGCTTCCGTACACACCCTTGAGAAGCCTTCCGTCAGCCAGAAACAAGCCGTGAGTTGAAAGAGGCGTCCACGCAGACCTCCTTCTCAGAGCGAAGCCTTTCACACTTTTCCTTGTGAAGTAAACTAGAGAGATACAAATACTTTATCAATGATTGCTTTAACAAAAAAGGACTAAATATCCCAATCAGAAAACATAGACTGTAAAGAGGAAGCAAGACCCATCTCTATGCTGCCTACCAGAGAATCACTTCAGACCTAAAAATAAAAGCAGATTCGAAGTAATGGGAAACAAAACGATTTATGATGCAAATGGAAGTGAAAAGAAAGTTGGAGTCGTAATATTTTTATGAGACAAAATAAACTGA
Organism: Eumetopias jubatus; assembly: GCF_037043125.1. Lineage (NCBI taxonomy): Eukaryota > Metazoa > Chordata > Mammalia > Carnivora > Otariidae > Eumetopias > Eumetopias jubatus. The sequence goes on along the minus strand of NW_028274837.1, from coordinate 1,227,720 downwards.
ATTGTGGGGAAGATGGCAGAGTAGAAGGACCCTAAACTCACCTCATCCCACAGATACAACTAGATCACACTCACACCAGAGTCACCCAGAAATGGACCTTCAGATTTCCCAACAAAACTCTACAACTAAATGGAGAGAGGAAATCACATCAAAGATGGTAGGAAGGACAAGGACTCTGTAGGAATCTAAACCCCGTATTTCTGACCACCAGAGGGAGGGAACCACAGTCACAGAGGGGCCAGAAACAAACTACTACACCGGGGAGCCTCTAAAGCGTAGAGACATCCTCATAGCTTATGGCTTTGAAAATCAGAAGGGATGACATTTGTGAGCGTATACAACCAGCAGACTTAAAGCTTGGAACTTTTAAAAATCAGCTGTCTCAGCTCTGAGAGAGCACAGAAGGTGATCGGAAGCTGAGATCTGTCCTTAAAGAGAAAGCACAGCAAACAGTCTGGAGAAGCTTGGGTGAAGCAGGTTGAAACGTGCTTGAGGATTAAACAAGGGAGACATAGTTCCTGAACTCAGAGTTTGCTAAGGGACTTGTCCAGGAACAAAGGAGCTGGCAGGTTCCATTTCCCTCTACGGCCCCTCATTATAAACACACACCTACCTGCAAGATCAAGCACAATCTAGCAATCACTAACTTGCATAAACCATGGCCCATCCCCACACCTACCACACCTGCTTCAGTCCCAGTGCTGTGGATACCCTCCCTGATAAGACCCACACAATCCTTGACAACAATATGTCTCCCCATCACCCACAGAACACGCATGCATCTTGTTAAAACAGCACACCCCATGTGTTGTGCACAATGACACAGTCCAGATCCAGTCTCTGTTGTTGCTATGCATTACCTTCAGAGGAGAACCAGCATCACCAAGTTAAAAATGTATGTTCTGCCCCGTATTTTCCAGAACAAGCAATATATCTGACCTTCCTCACCGAGAGATATTCTCTGAGAAGTAGGCCAAATGAGCAGACAGAGGACTATGTCCTAAACGAAAGAAGAGGACAAAGCCACAGCAAGAGACCTAAACAAAATGGATATAAGGAACATGCCTGACAGAAAATTTAAGATAACAATTATAAAGATACTCACTGGGGAAATGAAAAGAGGGAGGACATCAGAAGGGGGAACATCACTGAGACTCTTAACAAAGAGATATGAAAGAAATAATCAGAGATGTGGAACACAAGAAATGAAATTAAGAATATACTAGATAGAATAATTAGCAGGATGGACGAAGCAGAGGAATAAATTAATGAACTAGAAGACAGTAATGGAAAGTAAACAAGCGGAACAATAGAGAGGAAAAAGAAGTATGCAAAAATGAGAAGAGACTTAGGGAATTCAGTGACTCCATCCAGTGTAACAACACCCACATTAGAGGGATCCCAGAAGGTGAAAAGGGGGAAAAGGGGGCAGAAAATCTATTTGAGCAAAGAAGAGCTGAAAACTTAACCTAATCTGGTGAAGGAAACCTATACAAATCCATAAGGCATAGAGATCCCCTCCCACAAAGTCAACCGAAGGAGGTCCACATCAAGACACATAGTAATCCAAATGGGAAAAGGTAGTGATAAAGAAAAAACATTTAAAGCAGCAAGATAAAAGAAGACAGGTAACATGCAAGGGAAAGCCCATAAAGCTATCAGCTGAGTTTTCAGCAGAAACTATGCAGGACAGAAGAAAGTGGCGTTAAATATTCAAAGTGCTGAATGAGAAAAATCTGCAGCAAGGAATAATTTATCCAGCAAGCCTATCCTTCAGAAAAGAAGGGGAGAAAAAGAGTTTCTTAGCCACACAAACTAAAAGAGTTCATGACCACTAAATTAACTACAAAAAATATTGAAGGGGACACTATGAGTGGAAAAAAATCGTAAGTGAGAGTATGACAATAATGAATCAAGGAAGCAGTAAAAATAAGTATTTCTGTAAAAATCAGTTAAGGGATTCACAAAATAAAAGTATGTAAAATATGAAAACATATACCCTAACACATGAGGAGGAGTCAACAGTGGGTTTGAACTTAAACAGCATTCAACTTAATATAGACCGAAAAAGCTATATATAATCCAGGGGGTCACCACAAACCCAAAGCACTAATACACATGCAAAAGATAAAGGGAAAGAAATCCAAGAATACAATTAAAGAAAACGAGCAAACCATGAGAGAGAGAGCAAGAGAAGAAAGGATCAGAGAAAAACTACACAAAAAACTATGAAACAAGTAACAAAACATCAATAAATACATGTCTAATGATAATCAGTTTGAATGTAAATGGACTAAATGCTCCAAGCAAAAGAGCATGACAGAGTTTGTCTATATATATAAAAGATTTCACACCTAAAGACACCTGCAGATGGAAATTAAGAGATGGAGAAACATTAATCATGCAAGTGGATGTCAAAAGAAGTCAGAGTAGCAATCCCTATATCAGACCAAATAGACTTTTTTAAAATTGAAATTGAATTAGCCAACATAGAGTACACCAGTAGTTTCAAATGTAGCGTTCCACAATTCATCAGTTGTGTATAACACCCAGTGTTCATCACATCACAGGCATTCCTTAATGCCCATCACACAGTTACCCCATCTCCCCAGCCACCTTTCCTCCAGCAACCCTCAGTTGGTTTCCAATAGTTAGGAACCTGTCATGGATTTTCTTCCTCTCTGGTTTCTTCGCATTCATTTTCCCTCCCTTCCCCTATGATCCTCTGTGCTGTTCCTTCTATTCCACATATGAGTAAAACCATATAATAATTGTTTTTCTCTGACTGACTTATTTTGCTCAGCATAATACCCTCCAGTGCCATTCACATCGATATGCTCAATATTGATCCTTTCTGATGGCTGAGTCATATTCCATTGTATATGTATATACCATGTTTTCTTTATCCATTTATCTGTCGATGGATGTCTTGGTTCCTTCCACGGTTTGGCTATTGTGGACAATGTTGCTATAAACATTCGGGGTGCAGTTGCCCCTTCAGATCACTACATTGGTAGCTTTGGGGTAAATAAAATTGCTGGGTTGTAAGGGAGCTCTGTTTTAAGTTCTTGAGGAACCTCCATATTGTTTTCCAAAGTGGCTGTACCAGTTTTCATTCCCACTTAGAAGTGTAAGAGAGTTCCCCTTTCTCCTCACCAACATTTGTTATTTCTCCGCTTGTTAATTTTTGCAATTCTGACTGGTGTGAAGTGGTATCTCACTGTCATTTGGATTTCTTTTTCCCCATGCCAAGTGATGTTGAGCAGTTTGTCATATGTCTGTTGGCCATTTGTGTGTCTTCTTTGGAGAAATATCTGTTCATATCTTCTGCCCATTTCTTGACTCGCTTATTTGTTTTTTGGGTGTTGAGTTTGGGTGTTGAACGGTAGTAAAGCTTACGGCACATTCATGATGCTTCCACACCCACCTTTGGAAATGCTTCTCTCTCAAGGATACCTGAATATGTTAGTGGAGAGTTGCCGTATACGCAGACTTGCTTTTCCCAGGTGAGTGCATGGCACATTCCTTATTCCCTCACGCGCGCGCGCGCACACACACACACACACACACACACACACACACACACAGAGTTGAACATGTTTCTGTCTCGTCAGGAAAGAAGGTGTTCGTTGAGTGACGGTTTCTCACTGATGCTTTTGGGTTCTTGCTTTTATTCCCCCCGGAGAGTGAAGTGTAGGCGCTTTTTCCGTAGGCTTCCATACACACCCTTGAGAAGCCTTCCGTCAGCCAGAAACAAGCCGTGAGTTGAAAGAGGCGTCCACGCAGACCTCCTTCTCAGAGCGAAGCCTTTCACACTTTTCCTTGTGAAGTAAACTACAGAGATACAAATACTTTATCAATGATTGCTTTAACAAAAAAGGACTAAATATCCCAATCAGAAAACATAGACTGTAAAGAGGAAGCAAGACCCATCTCTATGCTGCCTACCAGAGAATCACTTCAGACCTAAAAATAAAAGCAGATTCGAAGTAATGGGAAACAAAACGATTTATGATGCAAATGGAAGTGAAAAGAAAGTTGGAGTCGTAATATTTTTATGAGACAAAATAAACTGAATTGTGGGGAAGATGGCAGAGTAGAAGGACCCTAAACTCACCTCATCCCACAGATACAACTAGATCACACTCACACCAGAGTCACCCAGAAATGGACCTTCAGATTTCCCAACAAAACTCTACAACTAAATGGAGAGAGGAAATCACATCAAAGATGGTAGGAAGGACAAGGACTCTGTAGGAATCTAAACCCCGTATTTCTGACCACCAGAGGGAGGGAACCACAGTCACAGAGGGGCCAGAAACAAACTACTACACCGGGGAGCCTCTAAAGCGTAGAGACATCTTCATAGCTTATGGCTTTGAAAATCAGAAGGGATGACATTTGTGAGCGTATACAACCAGCAGACTTAAAGCTTGGAACTTTTAAAAATCAGCTGTCTCAGCTCTGAGAGAGCAAAGAAGGTGATCGGAAGCTGAGATCTGTCCTTAAAGAGAAAGCACAGCAAACAGTCTGGAGAAGCTTGGGTGAAGCAGGTTGAAACGTGCTTGAGGATTAAACAAGGGAGACATAGTTCCTGAACTCAGAGTTTGCTAAGGGACTTGTCCAGGAACAAAGGAGATGGCAGGTTCCATTTCCCTCTACGGCCCCTCATTATAAACACACACCTACCTGCAAGATCAAGCACAATCTAGCAATCACTAACTTGCATAAACCATGGCACATCCCCACACCTACCACACCTGCTTCAGTCCCAGTGCTGTGGATACCCTCCCTGATAAGACCCACACAATCCTTGACAACAATATGTCTCCCCATCACCCACAGAACACGCATGCATCTTGTTAAAACAGCACACCCCATGTGTTGTGCACAATGACACAGTCCAGATCCAGTCTCTGTTGTTGCTATGCATTACCTTCAGAGGAGAACCAGCATCACCAAGTTAAAAATGTATGTTCTGCCCCGTATTTTCCAGAACAAGCAATATATCTGACCTTCCTCACCGAGAGATATTCTCTGAGAAGTAGGCCAAATGAGCAGACAGAGGACTATGTCCTAAACGAAAGAAGAGGACAAAGCCACAGCAAGAGACCTAAACAAAATGGATATAAGGAACATGCCTGACAGAAAATTTAAGATAACAATTATAAAGATACTCACTGGGGAAATGAAAAGAGGGAGGACATCAGAAGGGGGAACATCACTGAGACTCTTAACAAAGAGATATGAAAGAAATAATCAGAGATGTGGAACACAAGAAATGAAATTAAGAATATACTAGATAGAATAATTAGCAGGATGGACGAAGCAGAGGAACAAATTAATGAACTAGAAGACAGTAATGGAAAGTAATCAAGCGGAACAAATGAGAGGAAAAAGAAGTATGCAAAAATGAGAAGAGACTTAGGGAATTCAGTGACTCCATCCAGTGTAACAACACCCACATTAGAGGGATCCCAGAAGGTGAAAAGGGGGAAAAGGGGGCAGAAAATCTATTTGAGCAAAGAGGAGCTGAAAACTTAACCTAATCTGGTGAAGGAAACCTATACAAATCCATAAGGCATAGAGATCCCCTCTCACAAAGTCAACCGAAGGAGGTCCACATCAAGACACATAGTAATCCAAATGGGAAAAGGTAGTGATAAAGAAAAAACATTTAAAGCAGCAAGATAAAAGAAGACAGGTAACATGCAAGGGAAAGCCCATAAAGCTATCAGCTGAGTTTTCAGCAGAAACTATGCAGGACAGAAGAAAGTGGCGTTAAATATTCAAAGTGCTGAATGAGAAAAATCTGCAGCAAGGAATAATTTATCCAGCAAGCCTATCCTTCAGAAAAGAAAGGGAGAAAAAGAGTTTCTTAGCCACACAAACTAAAAGAGTTCATGACCACTAAATTAACTACAAAAAATATTGAAGGGGACACTATGAGTGGAAAAAAATCGTAAGTGAGAGTATGACAATAATGAATCAAGGAAGCAGTAAAAATAAGTATTTCTGTAAAAATCAGTTAAGGGATTCACAAAATAAAAGTATGTAAAATATGAAAACATATACCCTAACACATGAGGAGGAGTCAACAGTGGGTTTGAACTTAAACAGCATTCAACTTAATATAGACCGAAAAGGCTATATATAATCCAGGGGGTCACCACAAACCCAAAGCACTAATACACATGCAAAAGATAAAGGGAAAGAAATCCAAGAATATCATTAAAGAAAACGAGCAAACCATGAGAGAGAGAGCAAGAGAAGAAAGGATCAGAGAAAAACTACACAAAAAACTATGAAACAAGTAACAAAACATCAATAAATACATGTCTAATGATAATCAGTTTGAATGTAAATGGACTAAATGCTCCAAGCAAAAGAGCATGACAGAGTTTGTCTATATATATAAAAGATTTCACACCTAAAGACACCTGCAGATGGAAATTAAGAGATGGAGAAACATTAATCATGCAAGTGGATGTCAAAAGAAGTCAGAGTAGCAATCCTTATATCAGACCAAATAGACTTTTTTAAAATTGAAATTGAATTAGCCAACATAGAGTACACCAGTAGTTTCAAATGTAGCGTTCCACAATTCATCAGTTGTGTATAACACCCAGTGTTCATCACATCACAGGCATTCCTTAATGCCCATCACACAGTTACCCCATCTCCCCAGCCACCTTTCCTCCAGCAACCCTCAGTTGGTTTCCAATAGTTAGGAACCTGTCATGGATTTTCTTCCTCTCTGGTTTCTTCGCATTCATTTTCCCTCCCTTCCCCTATGATCCTCTGTGCTGTTCCTTCTATTCCACATATGAGTAAAACCATATAATAATTGTTTTTCTCTGACTGACTTATTTTGCTCAGCATAATACCCTCCAGTGCCATCCACATCGATATGCTAAATATTGATCCTTTCTGATGGCTGAGTCATATTCCATTGTATATGTATATACCATGTTTTCTTTATCCATTTATCTGTCGATGGATGTCTTGGTTCCTTCCACGGTTTGGCTATTGTGGACAATGTTGCTATAAACATTCGGGGTGCAGTTGCCCCTTCAGATCACTACATTGGTAGCTTTGGGGTAAATAAAATTGCTGGGTTGTAAGGGAGCTCTGTTTTAAGTTCTTGAGGAACCTCCATATTGTTTTCCAAAGTGGCTGTACCACTTTTCATTCCCACGTAGAAGTGTAAGAGAGTTCCCCTTTCTCCTCACCAACATTTGTTATTTCTCCGCTTGTTAATTTTTGCAATTCTGACTGGTGTGAAGTGGTATCTCACTGTCATTTGGATTTCTTTTTCCCCATGCCAAGTGATGTTGAGCAGTTTGTCATATGTCTGTTGGCCATTTGTGTGTCTTCTTTGGAGAAATATCTGTTCATATCTTCTGCCCATTTCTTGACTCGCTTATTTGTTTTTTGGGTGTTGAGTTTGGGTGTGGAACGGTAGTAAAGCTTACGGCACATTCATGATGCTTCCACACCCACTTTTGGAAATGCTTCTCTCTCAAGGATACCTGAATATGTTAGTGGAGAGTTGCCGTATACGCAGACTTGCTTTTCCCAGGTGAGTGCATGGCACATTCCTTATTCCCTCACGCGCGCGCGCGCGCACACACACACACACACACACACAGAGTTGAACATGTTTCTGTCTCGTCAGGAAAGAAGGTGTTCGTTGAGTGACGGTTTCTCACTGATGCTTTTGGGTTCTTGCTTTTATTCCCCCCGGAGAGTGAAGTGTAGGCGCTTTTTCCGTAGGCTTCCGTACACACCCTTGAGAAGCCTTCCGTCAGCCAGAAACAAGCCGTGAGTTGAAAGAGGCGTCCACGCAGACCTCCTTCTCAGAGCGAAGCCTTTCACACTTTTCCTTGTGAAGTAAACTAGAGAGATACAAATACTTTATCAATGATTGCTTTAACAAAAAAGGACTAAATATCCCAATCAGAAAACATAGACTGTAAAGAGGAAGCAAGACCCATCTCTATGCTGCCTACCAGAGAATCACTTCAGACCTAAAAATAAAAGCAGATTCGAAGTAATGGGAAACAAAACGATTTATGATGCAAATGGAAGTGAAAAGAAAGTTGGAGTCGTAATATTTTTATGAGACAAAATAAACTGAATTGTGGGGAAGATGGCAGAGTAGAAGGACCCTAAACTCACCTCATCCCACAGATACAACTAGATCACACTCACACCAGAGTCACCCAGAAATGGACCTTCAGATTTCCCAACAAAACTCTACAACTAAATGGAGAGAGGAAATCACATCAAAGATGGTAGGAAGGACAAGGACTCTGTAGGAATCTAAACCCCGTATTTCTGACCACCAGAGGGAGGGAACCACAGTCACAGAGGGGCCAGAAACAAACTACTACACCGGGGAGCCTCTAAAGCGTAGAGACATCCTCATAGCTTATGGCTTTGAAAATCAGAAGGGATGACATTTGTGAGCGTATACAACCAGCAGACTTAAAGCTTGGAACTTTTAAAAATCAGCTGTCTCAGCTCTGAGAGAGCACAGAAGGTGATCGGAAGCTGAGATCTGTCCTTAAAGAGAAAGCACAGCAAACAGTCTGGAGAAGCTTGGGTGAAGCAGGTTGAAACGTGCTTGAGGATTAAACAAGGGAGACATAGTTCCTGAACTCAGAGTTTGCTAAGGGACTTGTCCAGGAACAAAGGAGCTGGCAGGTTCCATTTCCCTCTACGGCCCCTCATTATAAACACACACCTACCTGCAAGATCAAGCACAATCTAGCAATCACTAACTTGCATAAACCATGGCCCATCCCCACACCTACCACACCTGCTTCAGTCCCAGTGCTGTGGATACCCTCCCTGATAAGACCCACACAATCCTTGACAACAATATGTCTCCCCATCACCCACAGAACACGCATGCATCTTGTTAAAACAGCACACCCCATGTGTTGTGCACAATGACACAGTCCAGATCCAGTCTCTGTTGTTGCTATGCATTACCTTCAGAGGAGAACCAGCATCACCAAGTTAAAAATGTATGTTCTGCCCCGTATTTTCCAGAACAAGCAATATATCTGACCTTCCTCACCGAGAGATATTCTCTGAGAAGTAGGCCAAATGAGCAGACAGAGGACTATGTCCTAAACGAAAGAAGAGGACAAAGCCACAGCAAGAGACCTAAACAAAATGGATATAAGGAACATGCCTGACAGAAAATTTAAGATAACAATTATAAAGATACTCACTGGGGAAATGAAAAGAGGGAGGACATCAGAAGGGGGAACATCACTGAGACTCTTAACAAAGAGATATGAAAGAAATAATCAGAGATGTGGAACACAAGAAATGAAATTAAGAATATACTAGATAGAATAATTAGCAGGATGGACGAAGCAGAGGAATAAATTAATGAACTAGAAGACAGTAATGGAAAGTAATCAAGCGGAACAAATGAGAGGAAAAAGAAGTATGCAAAAATGAGAAGAGACTTAGGGAATTCAGTGACTCCATCCAGTGTAACAACACCCACATTAGAGGGATCCCAGAAGGTGAAAAGGGGGAAAAGGGGGCAGAAAACCTATTTGAGCAAAGAAGAGCTGAAAACTTAACCTAATCTGGTGAAGGAAACCTATACAAATCCATAAGGCATAGAGATCCCCTCCCACAAAGTCAACCGAAGGAGGTCCACATCAAGACACATAGTAATCCAAATGGGAAAAGGTAGTGATAAAGAAAAAACATTTAAAGCAGCAAGATAAAAGAAGACAGGTAACATGCAAGGGAAAGCCCATAAAGCTATCAGCTGAGTTTTCAGCAGAAACTATGCAGGACAGAAGAAAGTGGCGTTAAATATTCAAAGTGCTGAATGAGAAAAATCTGCAGCAAGGAATAATTTATCCAGCAAGCCTATCCTTCAGAAAAGAAGGGGAGAAAAAGAGTTTCTTAGCCACACAAACTAAAAGAGTTCATGACCACTAAATTAACTACAAAAAATATTGAAGGGGACACTATGAGTGGAAAAAAACCGTAAGTGAGAGTATGACAATAATGAATCAAGGAAGCAGTAAAAATAAGTATTTCTGTAAAAATCAGTTAAGGGATTCACAAAATAAAAGTATGTAAAATATGAAAACATATACCCTAACACATGAGGAGGAGTCAACAGTGGGTTTGAACTTAAACAGCATTCAACTTAATATAGACCGAAAAGGCTATATATAATCCAGGGGGTCACCACAAACCCAAAGCACTAATACACATGCAAAAGATAAAGGGAAAGAAATCCAAGAATACAATTAAAGAAAACGAGCAAACCATGAGAGAGAGAGCAAGAGAAGAAAGGATCAGAGAAAAACTACACAAAAAACTATGAAACAAGTAACAAAACATCAATAAATACATGTCTAATGATAATCAGTTTGAATGTAAATGGACTAAATGCTCCAAGCAAAAGAGCATGACAGAGTTTGTCTATATATATAAAAGATTTCACACCTAAAGACACCTGCAGATGGAAATTAAGAGATGGAGAAACATTAATCATGCAAGTGGATGTCAAAAGAAGTCAGAGTAGCAATCCCTATATCAGACCAAATAGACTTTTTTAAAATTGAAATTGAATTAGCCAACATAGAGTACACCAGTAGTTTCAAATGTAGCGTTCCACAATTCATCAGTTGTGTATAACACCCAGTGTTCATCACATCACAGGCATTCCTTAATGCCCATCACACAGTTACCCCATCTCCCCAGCCACCTTTCCTCCAGCAACCCTCAGTTGGTTTCCAATAGTTAGGAACCTGTCATGGATTTTCTTCCTCTCTGGTTTCTTCGCATTCATTTTCCCTCCCTTCCCCTATGATCCTCTGTGCTGTTCCTTCTATTCCACATATGAGTAAAACCATATAATAATTGTTTTCCTCTGACTGACTTATTTTGCTCAGCATAATACCCTCCAGTGCCATTCACATCGATATGCTCAATATTGATCCTTTCTGATGGCTGAGTCATATTCCATTGTATATGTATATACCATGTTTTCTTTATCCATTTATCTGTCGATGGATGTCTTGGTTCCTTCCACGGTTTGGCTATTGTGGACAATGTTGCTATAAACATTCGGGGTGCAGTTGCCCCTTCAGATCACTACATTGGTAGCTTTGGGGTAAATAAAATTGCTGGGTTGTAAGGGAGCTCTGTTTTAAGTTCTTGAGGAACCTCCATATTGTTTTCCAAAGTGGCTGTACCAGTTTTCATTCCCACTTAGAAGTGTAAGAGAGTTCCCCTTTCTCCTCACCAACATTTGTTATTTCTCCGCTTGTTAATTTTTGCAATTCTGACTGGTGTGAAGTGGTATCTCACTGTCATTTGGATTTCTTTTTCCCCATGCCAAGTGATGTTGAGCAGTTTGTCATATGTCTGTTGGCCATTTGTGTGTCTTCTTTGGAGAAATATCTGTTCATATCTTCTGCCCATTTCTTGACTCGCTTATTTGTTTTTTGGGTGTTGAGTTTGGGTGTTGAACGGTAGTAAAGCTTACGGCACATTCATGATGCTTCCACACCCACCTTTGGAAATGCTTCTCTCTCAAGGATACCTGAATATGTTAGTGGAGAGTTGCCGTATACGCAGACTTGCTTTTCCCAGGTGAGTGCATGGCACATTCCTTATTCCCTCACGCGCGCGCGCGCACACACACACACACACACACACACACACACACACACAGAGTTGAACATGTTTCTGTCTCGTCAGGAAAGAAGGTGTTCGTTGAGTGACGGTTTCTCACTGATGCTTTTGGGTTCTTGCTTTTATTCCCCCCGGAGAGTGAAGTGTAGGCGCTTTTTCCGTAGGCTTCCATACACACCCTTGAGAAGCCTTCCGTCAGCCAGAAACAAGCCGTGAGTTGAAAGAGGCGTCCACGCAGACCTCCTTCTCAGAGCGAAGCCTTTCACACTTTTCCTTGTGAAGTAAACTACAGAGATACAAATACTTTATCAATGATTGCTTTAACAAAAAAGGACTAAATATCCCAATCAGAAAACATAGACTGTAAAGAGGAAGCAAGACCCATCTCTATGCTGCCTACCAGAGAATCACTTCAGACCTAAAAATAAAAGCAGATTCGAAGTAATGGGAAACAAAACGATTTATGATGCAAATGGAAGTGAAAAGAAAGTTGGAGTCGTAATATTTTTATGAGACAAAATAAACTGAATTGTGGGGAAAATGGCAGAGTAGAAGGACCCTAAACTCACCTCATCCCACAGATACAACTAGATCACACTCACACCAGAGTCACCCAGAAATGGACCTTCAGATTTCCCAACAAAACTCTACAACTAAATGGAGAGAGGAAATCACATCAAAGATGGTAGGAAGGACAAGGACTCTGTAGGAATCTAAACCCCGTATTTCTGACCACCAGAGGGAGGGAACCACAGTCACAGAGGGGCCAGAAACAAACTACTACACCGGGGAGCCTCTAAAGCGTAGAGACATCTTCATAGCTTATGGCTTTGAAAATCAGAAGGGATGGCATTTGTGAGCGTATACAACCAGCAGACTTAAAGCTTGGAACTTTTAAAAATCAGCTGTCTCAGCTCTGAGAGAGCAAAGAAGGTGATCGGAAGCTGAGATCTGTCCTTAAAGAGAAAGCACAGCAAACAGTCTGGAGAAGCTTGGGTGAAGCAGGTTGAAACGTGCTTGAGGATTAAACAAGGGAGACATAGTTCCTGAACTCAGAGTTTGCTAAGGGACTTGTCCAGGAACAAAGGAGATGGCAGGTTCCATTTCCCTCTACGGCCCCTCATTATAAACACACACCTACCTGCAAGATCAAGCACAATCTAGCAATCACTAACTTGCATAAACCATGGCACATCCCCACACCTACCACACCTGCTTCAGTCCCAGTGCTGTGGATACCCTCCCTGATAAGACCCACACAATCCTTGACAACAATATGTCTCCCCATCACCCACAGAACACGCATGCATCTTGTTAAAACAGCACACCCCATGTGTTGTGCACAATGACACAGTCCAGATCCAGTCTCTGTTGTTGCTATGCATTACCTTCAGAGGAGAACCAGCATCACCAAGTTAAAAATGTATGTTCTGCCCCGTATTTTCCAGAACAAGCAATATATCTGACCTTCCTCACCGAGAGATATTCTCTGAGAAGTAGGCCAAATGAGCAGACAGAGGACTATGTCCTAAACGAAAGAAGAGGACAAAGCCACAGCAAGAGACCTAAACAAAATGGATATAAGGAACATGCCTGACAGAAAATTTAAGATAACAATTATAAAGATACTCACTGGGGAAATGAAAAGAGGGAGGACATCAGAAGGGGGAACATCACTGAGACTCTTAACAAAGAGATATGAAAGAAATAATCAGAGATGTGGAACACAAGAAATGAAATTAAGAATATACTAGATAGAATAATTAGCAGGATGGACGAAGCAGAGGAACAAATTAATGAACTAGAAGACAGTAATGGAAAGTAATCAAGCGGAACAAATGAGAGGAAAAAGAAGTATGCAAAAATGAGAAGAGACTTAGGGAATTCAGTGACTCCATCCAGTGTAACAACACCCACATTAGAGGGATCCCAGAAGGTGAAAAGGGGGAAAAGGGGGCAGAAAATCTATTTGAGCAAAGAGGAGCTGAAAACTTAACCTAATCTGGTGAAGGAAACCTATACAAATCCATAAGGCATAGAGATCCCCTCTCACAAAGTCAACCGAAGGAGGTCCACATCAAGACACATAGTAATCCAAATGGGAAAAGGTAGTGATAAAGAAAAAACATTTAAAGCAGCAAGATAAAAGAAGACAGGTAACATGCAAGGGAAAGCCCATAAAGCTATCAGCTGAGTTTTCAGCAGAAACTATGCAGGACAGAAGAAAGTGGCGTTAAATATTCAAAGTGCTGAATGAGAAAAATCTGCAGCAAGGAATAATTTATCCAGCAAGCCTATCCTTCAGAAAAGAAAGGGAGAAAAAGAGTTTCTTAGCCACACAAACTAAAAGAGTTCATGACCACTAAATTAACTACAAAAAATATTGAAGGGGACACTATGAGTGGAAAAAAATCGTAAGTGAGAGTATGACAATAATGAATCAAGGAAGCAGTAAAAATAAGTATTTCTGTAAAAATCAGTTAAGGGATTCACAAAATAAAAGTATGTAAAATATGAAAACATATACCCTAACACATGAGGAGGAGTCAACAGTGGGTTTGAACTTAAACAGCATTCAACTTAATATAGACCGAAAAGGCTATATATAATCCAGGGGGTCACCACAAACCCAAAGCACTAATACACATGCAAAAGATAAAGGGAAAGAAATCCAAGAATATCATTAAAGAAAACGAGCAAACCATGAGAGAGAGAGCAAGAGAAGAAAGGATCAGAGAAAAACTACACAAAAAACTATGAAACAAGTAACAAAACATCAATAAATACATGTCTAATGATAATCAGTTTGAATGTAAATGGACTAAATGCTCCAAGCAAAAGAGCATGACAGAGTTTGTCTATATATATAAAAGATTTCACACCTAAAGACACCTGCAGATGGAAATTAAGAGATGGAGAAACATTAATCATGCAAGTGGATGTCAAAAGAAGTCAGAGTAGCAATCCTTATATCAGACCAAATAGACTTTTTTAAAATTGAAATTGAATTAGCCAACATAGAGTACACCAGTAGTTTCAAATGTAGCGTTCCACAATTCATCAGTTGTGTATAACACCCAGTGTTCATCACATCACAGGCATTCCTTAATGCCCATCACACAGTTACCCCATCTCCCCAGCCACCTTTCCTCCAGCAACCCTCAGTTGGTTTCCAATAGTTAGGAACCTGTCATGGATTTTCTTCCTCTCTGGTTTCTTCGCATTCATTTTCCCTCCCTTCCCCTATGATCCTCTGTGCTGTTCCTTCTATTCCACATATGAGTAAAACCATATAATAATTGTTTTTCTCTGACTGACTTATTTTGCTCAGCATAATACCCTCCAGTGCCATCCACATCGATATGCTAAATATTGATCCTTTCTGATGGCTGAGTCATATTCCATTGTATATGTATATACCATGTTTTCTTTATCCATTTATCTGTCGATGGATGTCTTGGTTCCTTCCACGGTTTGGCTATTGTGGACAATGTTGCTATAAACATTCGGGGTGCAGTTGCCCCTTCAGATCACTACATTGGTAGCTTTGGGGTAAATAAAATTGCTGGGTTGTAAGGGAGCTCTGTTTTAAGTTCTTGAGGAACCTCCATATTGTTTTCCAAAGTGGCTGTACCAGTTTTCATTCCCACGTAGAAGTGTAAGAGAGTTCCCCTTTCTCCTCACCAACATTTGTTATTTCTCCGCTTGTTAATTTTTGCAATTCTGACTGGTGTGAAGTGGTATCTCACTGTCATTTGGATTTCTTTTTCCCCATGCCAAGTGATGTTGAGCAGTTTGTCATATGTCTGTTGGCCATTTGTGTGTCTTCTTTGGAGAAATATCTGTTCATATCTTCTGCCCATTTCTTGACTCGCTTATTTGTTTTTTGGGTGTTGAGTTTGGGTGTGGAACGGTAGTAAAGCTTACGGCACATTCATGATGCTTCCACACCCACTTTTGGAAATGCTTCTCTCTCAAGGATACCTGAATATGTTAGTGGAGAGTTGCCGTATACGCAGACTTGCTTTTCCCAGGTGAGTGCATGGCACATTCCTTATTCCCTCACGCGCGCGCGCGCGCACACACACACACACACACACACAGAGTTGAACATGTTTCTGTCTCGTCAGGAAAGAAGGTGTTCGTTGAGTGACGGTTTCTCACTGATGCTTTTGGGTTCTTGCTTTTATTCCCCCCGGAGAGTGAAGTGTAGGCGCTTTTTCCGTAGGCTTCCGTACACACCCTTGAGAAGCCTTCCGTCAGCCAGAAACAAGCCGTGAGTTGAAAGAGGCGTCCACGCAGACCTCCTTCTCAGAGCGAAGCCTTTCACACTTTTCCTTGTGAAGTAAACTAGAGAGATACAAATACTTTATCAATGATTGCTTTAACAAAAAAGGACTAAATATCCCAATCAGAAAACATAGACTGTAAAGAGGAAGCAAGACCCATCTCTATGCTGCCTACCAGAGAATCACTTCAGACCTAAAAATAAAAGCAGATTCGAAGTAATGGGAAACAAAACGATTTATGATGCAAATGGAAGTGAAAAGAAAGTTGGAGTCGTAATATTTTTATGAGACAAAATAAACTGAATTGTGGGGAAGATGGCAGAGTAGAAGGACCCTAAACTCACCTCATCCCACAGATACAACTAGATCACACTCACACCAGAGTCACCCAGAAATGGACCTTCAGATTTCCCAACAAAACTCTACAACTAAATGGAGAGAGGAAATCACATCAAAGATGGTAGGAAGGACAAGGACTCTGTAGGAATCTAAACCCCGTATTTCTGACCACCAGAGGGAGGGAACCACAGTCACAGAGGGGCCAGAAACAAACTACTACACCGGGGAGCCTCTAAAGCGTAGAGACATCCTCATAGCTTATGGCTTTGAAAATCAGAAGGGATGACATTTGTGAGCGTATACAACCAGCAGACTTAAAGCTTGGAACTTTTAAAAATCAGCTGTCTCAGCTCTGAGAGAGCACAGAAGGTGATCGGAAGCTGAGATCTGTCCTTAAAGAGAAAGCACAGCAAACAGTCTGGAGAAGCTTGGGTGAAGCAGGTTGAAACGTGCTTGAGGATTAAACAAGGGAGACATAGTTCCTGAACTCAGAGTTTGCTAAGGGACTTGTCCAGGAACAAAGGAGCTGGCAGGTTCCATTTCCCTCTACGGCCCCTCATTATAAACACACACCTACCTGCAAGATCAAGCACAATCTAGCAATCACTAACTTGCATAAACCATGGCCCATCCCCACACCTACCACACCTGCTTCAGTCCCAGTGCTGTGGATACCCTCCCTGATAAGACCCACACAATCCTTGACAACAATATGTCTCCCCATCACCCACAGAACACGCATGCATCTTGTTAAAACAGCACACCCCATGTGTTGTGCACAATGACACAGTCCAGATCCAGTCTCTGTTGTTGCTATGCATTACCTTCAGAGGAGAACCAGCATCACCAAGTTAAAAATGTATGTTCTGCCCCGTATTTTCCAGAACAAGCAATATATCTGACCTTCCTCACCGAGAGATATTCTCTGAGAAGTAGGCCAAATGAGCAGACAGAGGACTATGTCCTAAACGAAAGAAGAGGACAAAGCCACAGCAAGAGACCTAAACACAATGGATATAAGGAACATGCCTGACAGAAAATTTAAGATAACAATTATAAAGATACTCACTGGGGAAATGAAAAGAGGGAGGACATCAGAAGGGGGAACATCACTGAGACTCTTAACAAAGAGATATGAAAGAAATAATCAGAGATGTGGAACACAAGAAATGAAATTAAGAATATACTAGATAGAATAATTAGCAGGATGGACGAAGCAGAGGAATAAATTAATGAACTAGAAGACAGTAATGGAAAGTAATCAAGCGGAACAAATGAGAGGAAAAAGAAGTATGCAAAAATGAGAAGAGACTTAGGGAATTCAGTGACTCCATCCAGTGTAACAACACCCACATTAGAGGGATCCCAGAAGGTGAAAAGGGGGAAAAGGGGGCAGAAAACCTATTTGAGCAAAGAAGAGCTGAAAACTTAACCTAATCTGGTGAAGGAAACCTATACAAATCCATAAGGCATAGAGATCCCCTCCCACAAAGTCAACCGAAGGAGGTCCACATCAAGACACATAGTAATCCAAATGGGAAAAGGTAGTGATAAAGAAAAAACATTTAAAGCAGCAAGATAAAAGAAGACAGGTAACATGCAAGGGAAAGCCCATAAAGCTATCAGCTGAGTTTTCAGCAGAAACTATGCAGGACAGAAGAAAGTGGCGTTAAATATTCAAAGTGCTGAATGAGAAAAATCTGCAGCAAGGAATAATTTATCCAGCAAGCCTATCCTTCAGAAAAGAAGGGGAGAAAAAGAGTTTCTTAGCCACACAAACTAAAAGAGTTCATGACCACTAAATTAACTACAAAAAATATTGAAGGGGACACTATGAGTGGAAAAAAACCGTAAGTGAGAGTATGACAATAATGAATCAAGGAAGCAGTAAAAATAAGTATTTCTGTAAAAATCAGTTAAGGGATTCACAAAATAAAAGTATGTAAAATATGAAAACATATACCCTAACACATGAGGAGGAGTCAACAGTGGGTTTGAACTTAAACAGCATTCAACTTAATATAGACCGAAAAGGCTATATATAATCCAGGGGGTCACCACAAACCCAAAGCACTAATACACATGCAAAAGATAAAGGGAAAGAAATCCAAGAATACAATTAAAGAAAACGAGCAAACCATGAGAGAGAGAGCAAGAGAAGAAAGGATCAGAGAAAAACTACACAAAAAACTATGAAACAAGTAACAAAACATCAATAAATACATGTCTAATGATAATCAGTTTGAATGTAAATGGACTAAATGCTCCAAGCAAAAGAGCATGACAGAGTTTGTCTATATATATAAAAGATTTCACACCTAAAGACACCTGCAGATGGAAATTAAGAGATGGAGAAACATTAATCATGCAAGTGGATGTCAAAAGAAGTCAGAGTAGCAATCCCTATATCAGACCAAATAGACTTTTTTAAAATTGAAATTGAATTAGCCAACATAGAGTACACCAGTAGTTTCAAATGTAGCGTTCCACAATTCATCAGTTGTGTATAACACCCAGTGTTCATCACATCACAGGCATTCCTTAATGCCCATCACACAGTTACCCCATCTCCCCAGCCACCTTTCCTCCAGCAACCCTCAGTTGGTTTCCAATAGTTAGGAACCTGTCATGGATTTTCTTCCTCTCTGGTTTCTTCGCATTCATTTTCCCTCCCTTCCCCTATGATCCTCTGTGCTGTTCCTTCTATTCCACATATGAGTAAAACCATATAATAATTGTTTTCCTCTGACTGACTTATTTTGCTCAGCATAATACCCTCCAGTGCCATTCACATCGATATGCTCAATATTGATCCTTTCTGATGGCTGAGTCATATTCCATTGTATATGTATATACCATGTTTTCTTTATCCATTTATCTGTCGATGGATGTCTTGGTTCCTTCCACGGTTTGGCTATTGTGGACAATGTTGCTATAAACATTCGGGGTGCAGTTGCCCCTTCAGATCACTACATTGGTAGCTTTGGGGTAAATAAAATTGCTGGGTTGTAAGGGAGCTCTGTTTTAAGTTCTTGAGGAACCTCCATATTGTTTTCCAAAGTGGCTGTACCAGTTTTCATTCCCACGTAGAAGTGTAAGAGAGTTCCCCTTTCTCCTCACCAACATTTGTTATTTCTCCGCTTGTTAATTTTTGCAATTCTGACTGGTGTGAAGTGGTATCTCACTGTCATTTGGATTTCTTTTTCCCCATGCCAAGTGATGTTGAGCAGTTTGTCATATGTCTGTTGGCCATTTGTGTGTCTTCTTTGGAGAAATATCTGTTCATATCTTCTGCCCATTTCTTGACTCGCTTATTTGTTTTTTGGGTGTTGAGTTTGGGTGTTGAACGGTAGTAAAGCTTACGGCACATTCATGATGCTTCCACACCCACCTTTGGAAATGCTTCTCTCTCAAGGATACCTGAATATGTTAGTGGAGAGTTGCCGTATACGCAGACTTGCTTTTCCCAGGTGAGTGCATGGCACATTCCTTATTCCCTCACGCGCGCGCGCGCACACACACACACACACACACACACACACACACACACACACAGAGTTGAACATGTTTCTGTCTCGTCAGGAAAGAAGGTGTTCGTTGAGTGACGGTTTCTCACTGATGCTTTTGGGTTCTTGCTTTTATTCCCCCCGGAGAGTGAAGTGTAGGCGCTTTTTCCGTAGGCTTCCATACACACCCTTGAGAAGCCTTCCGTCAGCCAGAAACAAGCCGTGAGTTGAAAGAGGCGTCCACGCAGACCTCCTTCTCAGAGCGAAGCCTTTCACACTTTTCCTTGTGAAGTAAACTACAGAGATACAAATACTTTATCAATGATTGCTTTAACAAAAAAGGACTAAATATCCCAATCAGAAAACATAGACTGTAAAGAGGAAGCAAGACCCATCTCTATGCTGCCTACCAGAGAATCACTTCAGACCTAAAAATAAAAGCAGATTCGAAGTAATGGGAAACAAAACGATTTATGATGCAAATGGAAGTGAAAAGAAAGTTGGAGTCGTAATATTTTTATGAGACAAAATAAACTGAATTGTGGGGAAAATGGCAGAGTAGAAGGACCCTAAACTCACCTCATCCCACAGATACAACTAGATCACACTCACACCAGAGTCACCCAGAAATGGACCTTCAGATTTCCCAACAAAACTCTACAACTAAATGGAGAGAGGAAATCACATCAAAGATGGTAGGAAGGACAAGGACTCTGTAGGAATCTAAACCCCGTATTTCTGACCACCAGAGGGAGGGAACCACAGTCACAGAGGGGCCAGAAACAAACTACTACACCGGGGAGCCTCTAAAGCGTAGAGACATCTTCATAGCTTATGGCTTTGAAAATCAGAAGGGATGGCATTTGTGAGCGTATAAAACCAGCAGACTTAAAGCTTGGAACTTTTAAAAATCAGCTGTCTCAGCTCTGAGAGAGCAAAGAAGGTGATCGGAAGCTGAGATCTGTCCTTAAAGAGAAAGCACAGCAAACAGTCTGGAGAAGCTTGGGTGAAGCAGGTTGAAACGTGCTTGAGGATTAAACAAGGGAGACATAGTTCCTGAACTCAGAGTTTGCTAAGGGACTTGTCCAGGAACAAAGGAGATGGCAGGTTCCATTTCCCTCTACGGCCCCTCATTATAAACACACACCTACCTGCAAGATCAAGCACAATCTAGCAATCACTAACTTGCATAAACCATGGCACATCCCCACACCTACCACACCTGCTTCAGTCCCAGTGCTGTGGATACCCTCCCTGATAAGACCCACACAATCCTTGACAACAATATGTCTCCCCATCACCCACAGAACACGCATGCATCTTGTTAAAACAGCACACCCCATGTGTTGTGCACAATGACACAGTCCAGATCCAGTCTCTGTTGTTGCTATGCATTACCTTCAGAGGAGAACCAGCATCACCAAGTTAAAAATGTATGTTCTGCCCCGTATTTTCCAGAACAAGCAATATATCTGACCTTCCTCACCGAGAG
Source organism: Eumetopias jubatus (assembly GCF_037043125.1). Taxonomy (NCBI): domain Eukaryota; kingdom Metazoa; phylum Chordata; class Mammalia; order Carnivora; family Otariidae; genus Eumetopias; species Eumetopias jubatus. The sequence continues at coordinate 1,206,406 of NW_028274837.1, read as the reverse complement.
ATATTCTCTGAGAAGTAGGCCAAATGAGCAGACAGAGGACTATGTCCTAAACGAAAGAAGAGGACAAAGCCACAGCAAGAGACCTAAACAAAATGGATATAAGGAACATGCCTGACAGAAAATTTAAGATAACAATTATAAAGATACTCACTGGGGAAATGAAAAGAGGGAGGACATCAGAAGGGGGAACATCACTGAGACTCTTAACAAAGAGATATGAAAGAAATAATCAGAGATGTGGAACACAAGAAATGAAATTAAGAATATACTAGATAGAATAATTAGCAGGATGGACGAAGCAGAGGAACAAATTAATGAACTAGAAGACAGTAATGGAAAGTAATCAAGCGGAACAAATGAGAGGAAAAAGAAGTATGCAAAAATGAGAAGAGACTTAGGGAATTCAGTGACTCCATCCAGTGTAACAACACCCACATTAGAGGGATCCCAGAAGGTGAAAAGGGGGAAAAGGGGGCAGAAAATCTATTTGAGCAAAGAGGAGCTGAAAACTTAACCTAATCTGGTGAAGGAAACCTATACAAATCCATAAGGCATAGAGATCCCCTCTCACAAAGTCAACCGAAGGAGGTCCACATCAAGACACATAGTAATCCAAATGGGAAAAGGTAGTGATAAAGAAAAAACATTTAAAGCAGCAAGATAAAAGAAGACAGGTAACATGCAAGGGAAAGCCCATAAAGCTATCAGCTGAGTTTTCAGCAGAAACTATGCAGGACAGAAGAAAGTGGCGTTAAATATTCAAAGTGCTGAATGAGAAAAATCTGCAGCAAGGAATAATTTATCCAGCAAGCCTATCCTTCAGAAAAGAAAGGGAGAAAAAGAGTTTCTTAGCCACACAAACTAAAAGAGTTCATGACCACTAAATTAACTACAAAAAATATTGAAGGGGACACTATGAGTGGAAAAAAATCGTAAGTGAGAGTATGACAATAATGAATCAAGGAAGCAGTAAAAATAAGTATTTCTGTAAAAATCAGTTAAGGGATTCACAAAATAAAAGTATGTAAAATATGAAAACATATACCCTAACACATGAGGAGGAGTCAACAGTGGGTTTGAACTTAAACAGCATTCAACTTAATATAGACCGAAAAGGCTATATATAATCCAGGGGGTCACCACAAACCCAAAGCACTAATACACATGCAAAAGATAAAGGGAAAGAAATCCAAGAATATCATTAAAGAAAACGAGCAAACCATGAGAGAGAGAGCAAGAGAAGAAAGGGTCAGAGAAAAACTACACAAAAAACTATGAAACAAGTAACAAAACATCAATAAATACATGTCTAATGATAATCAGTTTGAATGTAAATGGACTAAATGCTCCAAGCAAAAGAGCATGACAGAGTTTGTCTATATATATAAAAGATTTCACACCTAAAGACACCTGCAGATGGAAATTAAGAGATGGAGAAACATTAATCATGCAAGTGGATGTCAAAAGAAGTCAGAGTAGCAATCCTTATATCAGACCAAATAGACTTTTTTAAAATTGAAATTGAATTAGCCAACATAGAGTACACCAGTAGTTTCAAATGTAGCGTTCCACAATTCATCAGTTGTGTATAACACCCAGTGTTCATCACATCACAGGCATTCCTTAATGCCCATCACACAGTTACCCCATCTCCCCAGCCACCTTTCCTCCAGCAACCCTCAGTTGGTTTCCAATAGTTAGGAACCTGTCATGGATTTTCTTCCTCTCTGGTTTCTTCGCATTCATTTTCCCTCCCTTCCCCTATGATCCTCTGTGCTGTTCCTTCTATTCCACATATGAGTAAAACCATATAATAATTGTTTTTCTCTGACTGACTTATTTTGCTCAGCATAATACCCTCCAGTGCCATCCACATCGATATGCTCAATATTGATCCTTTCTGATGGCTGAGTCATATTCCATTGTATATGTATATACCATGTTTTCTTTATCCATTTATCTGTCGATGGATGTCTTGGTTCCTTCCACGGTTTGGCTATTGTGGACAATGTTGCTATAAACATTCGGGGTGCAGTTGCCCCTTCAGATCACTACATTGGTAGCTTTGGGGTAAATAAAATTGCTGGGTTGTAAGGGAGCTCTGTTTTAAGTTCTTGAGGAACCTCCATATTGTTTTCCAAAGTGGCTGTACCAGTTTTCATTCCCACGTAGAAGTGTAAGAGAGTTCCCCTTTCTCCTCACCAACATTTGTTATTTCTCCGCTTGTTAATTTTTGCAATTCTGACTGGTGTGAAGTGGTATCTCACTGTCATTTGGATTTCTTTTTCCCCATGCCAAGTGATGTTGAGCAGTTTGTCATATGTCTGTTGGCCATTTGTGTGTCTTCTTTGGAGAAATATCTGTTCATATCTTCTGCCCATTTCTTGACTCGCTTATTTGTTTTTTGGGTGTTGAGTTTGGGTGTGGAACGGTAGTAAAGCTTACGGCACATTCATGATGCTTCCACACCCACTTTTGGAAATGCTTCTCTCTCAAGGATACCTGAATATGTTAGTGGAGAGTTGCCGTATACGCAGACTTGCTTTTCCCAGGTGAGTGCATGGCACATTCCTTATTCCCTCACGCGCGCGCGCGCGCACACACACACACACACACACACACAGAGTTGAACATGTTTCTGTCTCGTCAGGAAAGAAGGTGTTCGTTGAGTGACGGTTTCTCACTGATGCTTTTGGGTTCTTGCTTTTATTCCCCCCGGAGAGTGAAGTGTAGGCGCTTTTTCCGTAGGCTTCCGTACACACCCTTGAGAAGCCTTCCGTCAGCCAGAAACAAGCCGTGAGTTGAAAGAGGCGTCCACGCAGACCTCCTTCTCAGAGCGAAGCCTTTCACACTTTTCCTTGTGAAGTAAACTAGAGAGATACAAATACTTTATCAATGATTGCTTTAACAAAAAAGGACTAAATATCCCAATCAGAAAACATAGACTGTAAAGAGGAAGCAAGACCCATCTCTATGCTGCCTACCAGAGAATCACTTCAGACCTAAAAATAAAAGCAGATTCGAAGTAATGGGAAACAAAACGATTTATGATGCAAATGGAAGTGAAAAGAAAGTTGGAGTCGTAATATTTTTATGAGACAAAATAAACTGAATTGTGGGGAAGATGGCAGAGTAGAAGGACCCTAAACTCACCTCATCCCACAGATACAACTAGATCACACTCACACCAGAGTCACCCAGAAATGGACCTTCAGATTTCCCAACAAAACTCTACAACTAAATGGAGAGAGGAAATCACATCAAAGATGGTAGGAAGGACAAGGACTCTGTAGGAATCTAAACCCCGTATTTCTGACCACCAGAGGGAGGGAACCACAGTCACAGAGGGGCCAGAAACAAACTACTACACCGGGGAGCCTCTAAAGCGTAGAGACATCCTCATAGCTTATGGCTTTGAAAATCAGAAGGGATGACATTTGTGAGCGTATACAACCAGCAGACTTAAAGCTTGGAACTTTTAAAAATCAGCTGTCTCAGCTCTGAGAGAGCACAGAAGGTGATCGGAAGCTGAGATCTGTCCTTAAAGAGAAAGCACAGCAAACAGTCTGGAGAAGCTTGGGTGAAGCAGGTTGAAACGTGCTTGAGGATTAAACAAGGGAGACATAGTTCCTGAACTCAGAGTTTGCTAAGGGACTTGTCCAGGAACAAAGGAGCTGGCAGGTTCCATTTCCCTCTACGGCCCCTCATTATAAACACACACCTACCTGCAAGATCAAGCACAATCTAGCAATCACTAACTTGCATAAACCATGGCCCATCCCCACACCTACCACACCTGCTTCAGTCCCAGTGCTGTGGATACCCTCCCTGATAAGACCCACACAATCCTTGACAACAATATGTCTCCCCATCACCCACAGAACACGCATGCATCTTGTTAAAACAGCACACCCCATGTGTTGTGCACAATGACACAGTCCAGATCCAGTCTCTGTTGTTGCTATGCATTACCTTCAGAGGAGAACCAGCATCACCAAGTTAAAAATGTATGTTCTGCCCCGTATTTTCCAGAACAAGCAATATATCTGACCTTCCTCACCGAGAGATATTCTCTGAGAAGTAGGCCAAATGAGCAGACAGAGGACTATGTCCTAAACGAAAGAAGAGGACAAAGCCACAGCAAGAGACCTAAACAAAATGGATATAAGGAACATGCCTGACAGAAAATTTAAGATAACAATTATAAAGATACTCACTGGGGAAATGAAAAGAGGGAGGACATCAGAAGGGGGAACATCACTGAGACTCTTAACAAAGAGATATGAAAGAAATAATCAGAGATGTGGAACACAAGAAATGAAATGAAGAATATACTAGATAGAATAATTAGCAGGATGGACGAAGCAGAGGAACAAATTAATGAACTAGAAGACAGTAATGGAAAGTAATCAAGCGGAACAAATGAGAGGAAAAAGAAGTATGCAAAAATGAGAAGAGACTTAGGGAATTCAGTGACTCCATCCAGTGTAACAACACCCACATTAGAGGGATCCCAGAAGGTGAAAAGGGGGAAAAGGGGGCAGAAAACCTATTTGAGCAAAGAAGAGCTGAAAACTTAACCTAATCTGGTGAAGGAAACCTATACAAATCCATAAGGCATAGAGATCCCCTCCCACAAAGTCAACCGAAGGAGGTCCACATCAAGACACATAGTAATCCAAATGGGAAAAGGTAGTGATAAAGAAAAAACATTTAAAGCAGCAAGATAAAAGAAGACAGGTAACATGCAAGGGAAAGCCCATAAAGCTATCAGCTGAGTTTTCAGCAGAAACTATGCAGGACAGAAGAAAGTGGCGTTAAATATTCAAAGTGCTGAATGAGAAAAATCTGCAGCAAGGAATAATTTATCCAGCAAGCCTATCCTTCAGAAAAGAAGGGGAGAAAAAGAGTTTCTTAGCCACACAAACTAAAAGAGTTCATGACCACTAAATTAACTACAAAAAATATTGAAGGGGACACTATGAGTGGAAAAAAATCGTAAGTGAGAGTATGACAATAATGAATCAAGGAAGCAGTAAAAATAAGTATTTCTGTAAAAATCAGTTAAGGGATTCACAAAATAAAAGTATGTAAAATATGAAAACATATACCCTAACACATGAGGAGGAGTCAACAGTGGGTTTGAACTTAAACAGCATTCAACTTAATATAGACCGAAAAGGCTATATATAATCCAGGGGGTCACCACAAACCCAAAGCACTAATACACATGCAAAAGATAAAGGGAAAGAAATCCAAGAATACAATTAAAGAAAACGAGCAAACCATGAGAGAGAGAGCAAGAGAAGAAAGGATCAGAGAAAAACTACACAAAAAACTATGAAACAAGTAACAAAACATCAATAAATACATGTCTAATGATAATCAGTTTGAATGTAAATGGACTAAATGCTCCAAGCAAAAGAGCATGACAGAGTTTGTCTATATATATAAAAGATTTCACACCTAAAGACACCTGCAGATGGAAATTAAGAGATGGAGAAACATTAATCATGCAAGTGGATGTCAAAAGAAGTCAGAGTAGCAATCCCTATATCAGACCAAATAGACTTTTTTAAAATTGAAATTGAATTAGCCAACATAGAGTACACCAGTAGTTTCAAATGTAGCGTTCCACAATTCATCAGTTGTGTATAACACCCAGTGTTCATCACATCACAGGCATTCCTTAATGCCCATCACACAGTTACCCCATCTCCCCAGCCACCTTTCCTCCAGCAACCCTCAGTTGGTTTCCAATAGTTAGGAACCTGTCATGGATTTTCTTCCTCTCTGGTTTCTTCGCATTCATTTTCCCTCCCTTCCCCTATGATCCTCTGTGCTGTTCCTTCTATTCCACATATGAGTAAAACCATATAATAATTGTTTTCCTCTGACTGACTTATTTTGCTCAGCATAATACCCTCCAGTGCCATTCACATCGATATGCTCAATATTGATCCTTTCTGATGGCTGAGTCATATTCCATTGTATATGTATATACCATGTTTTCTTTATCCATTTATCTGTCGATGGATGTCTTGGTTCCTTCCACGGTTTGGCTATTGTGGACAATGTTGCTATAAACATTCGGGGTGCAGTTGCCCCTTCAGATCACTACATTGGTAGCTTTGGGGTAAATAAAATTGCTGGGTTGTAAGGGAGCTCTGTTTTAAGTTCTTGAGGAACCTCCATATTGTTTTCCAAAGTGGCTGTACCAGTTTTCATTCCCACTTAGAAGTGTAAGAGAGTTCCCCTTTCTCCTCACCAACATTTGTTATTTCTCCGCTTGTTAATTTTTGCAATTCTGACTGGTGTGAAGTGGTATCTCACTGTCATTTGGATTTCTTTTTCCCCATGCCAAGTGATGTTGAGCAGTTTGTCATATGTCTGTTGGCCATTTGTGTGTCTTCTTTGGAGAAATATCTGTTCATATCTTCTGCCCATTTCTTGACTCACTTATTTGTTTTTTGGGTGTTGAGTTTGGGTGTTGAACGGTAGTAAAGCTTACGGCACATTCATGATGCTTCCACACCCACCTTTGGAAATGCTTCTCTCTCAAGGATACCTGAATATGTTAGTGGAGAGTTGCCGTATACGCAGACTTGCTTTTCCCAGGTGAGTGCATGGCACATTCCTTATTCCCTCACGCGCGCGCGCGCACACACACACACACACACACACACACACACACACACACAGAGTTGAACATGTTTCTGTCTCGTCAGGAAAGAAGGTGTTCGTTGAGTGACGGTTTCTCACTGATGCTTTTGGGTTCTTGCTTTTATTCCCCCCGGAGAGTGAAGTGTAGGCGCTTTTTCCGTAGGCTTCCATACACACCCTTGAGAAGCCTTCCGTCAGCCAGAAACAAGCCGTGAGTTGAAAGAGGCGTCCACGCAGACCTCCTTCTCAGAGCGAAGCCTTTCACACTTTTCCTTGTGAAGTAAACTACAGAGATACAAATACTTTATCAATGATTGCTTTAACAAAAAAGGACTAAATATCCCAATCAGAAAACATAGACTGTAAAGAGGAAGCAAGACCCATCTCTATGCTGCCTACCAGAGAATCACTTCAGACCTAAAAATAAAAGCAGATTCGAAGTAATGGGAAACAAAACGATTTATGATGCAAATGGAAGTGAAAAGAAAGTTGGAGTCGTAATATTTTTATGAGACAAAATAAACTGAATTGTGGGGAAAATGGCAGAGTAGAAGGACCCTAAACTCACCTCATCCCACAGATACAACTAGATCACACTCACACCAGAGTCACCCAGAAATGGACCTTCAGATTTCCCAACAAAACTCTACAACTAAATGGAGAGAGGAAATCACATCAAAGATGGTAGGAAGGACAAGGACTCTGTAGGAATCTAAACCCCGTATTTCTGACCACCAGAGGGAGGGAACCACAGTCACAGAGGGGCCAGAAACAAACTACTACACCGGGGAGCCTCTAAAGCGTAGAGACATCTTCATAGCTTATGGCTTTGAAAATCAGAAGGGATGGCATTTGTGAGCGTATACAACCAGCAGACTTAAAGCTTGGAACTTTTAAAAATCAGCTGTCTCAGCTCTGAGAGAGCAAAGAAGGTGATCGGAAGCTGAGATCTGTCCTTAAAGAGAAAGCACAGCAAACAGTCTGGAGAAGCTTGGGTGAAGCAGGTTGAAACGTGCTTGAGGATTAAACAAGGGAGACATAGTTCCTGAACTCAGAGTTTGCTAAGGGACTTGTCCAGGAACAAAGGAGATGGCAGGTTCCATTTCCCTCTACGGCCCCTCATTATAAACACACACCTACCTGCAAGATCAAGCACAATCTAGCAATCACTAACTTGCATAAACCATGGCACATCCCCACACCTACCACACCTGCTTCAGTCCCAGTGCTGTGGATACCCTCCCTGATAAGACCCACACAATCCTTGACAACAATATGTCTCCCCATCACCCACAGAACACGCATGCATCTTGTTAAAACAGCACACCCCATGTGTTGTGCACAATGACACAGTCCAGATCCAGTCTCTGTTGTTGCTATGCATTACCTTCAGAGGAGAACCAGCATCACCAAGTTAAAAATGTATGTTCTGCCCCGTATTTTCCAGAACAAGCAATATATCTGACCTTCCTCACCGAGAGATATTCTCTGAGAAGTAGGCCAAATGAGCAGACAGAGGACTATGTCCTAAACGAAAGAAGAGGACAAAGCCACAGCAAGAGACCTAAACAAAATGGATATAAGGAACATGCCTGACAGAAAATTTAAGATAACAATTATAAAGATACTCACTGGGGAAATGAAAAGAGGGAGGACATCAGAAGGGGGAACATCACTGAGACTCTTAACAAAGAGATATGAAAGAAATAATCAGAGATGTGGAACACAAGAAATGAAATGAAGAATATACTAGATAGAATAATTAGCAGGATGGACGAAGCAGAGGAACAAATTAATGAACTAGAAGACAGTAATGGAAAGTAATCAAGCGGAACAAATGAGAGGAAAAAGAAGTATGCAAAAATGAGAAGAGACTTAGGGAATTCAGTGACTCCATCCAGTGTAACAACACCCACATTAGAGGGATCCCAGAAGGTGAAAAGGGGGAAAAGGGGGCAGAAAATCTATTTGAGCAAAGAGGAGCTGAAAACTTAACCTAATCTGGTGAAGGAAACCTATACAAATCCATAAGACATAGAGATCCCCTCTCACAAAGTCAACCGAAGGAGGTCCACATCAAGACACATAGTAATCCAAATGGGAAAAGGTAGTGATAAAGAAAAAACATTTAAAGCAGCAAGATAAAAGAAGACAGGTAACATGCAAGGGAAAGCCCATAAAGCTATCAGCTGAGTTTTCAGCAGAAACTATGCAGGACAGAAGAAAGTGGCGTTAAATATTCAAAGTGCTGAATGAGAAAAATCTGCAGCAAGGAATAATTTATCCAGCAAGCCTATCCTTCAGAAAAGAAAGGGAGAAAAAGAGTTTCTTAGCCACACAAACTAAAAGAGTTCATGACCACTAAATTAACTACAAAAAATATTGAAGGGGACACTATGAGTGGAAAAAAATCGTAAGTGAGAGTATGACAATAATGAATCAAGGAAGCAGTAAAAATAAGTATTTCTGTAAAAATCAGTTAAGGGATTCACAAAATAAAAGTATGTAAAATATGAAAACATATACCCTAACACATGAGGAGGAGTCAACAGTGGGTTTGAACTTAAACAGCATTCAACTTAATATAGACCGAAAAGGCTATATATAATCCAGGGGGTCACCACAAACCCAAAGCACTAATACACATGCAAAAGATAAAGGGAAAGAAATCCAAGAATATCATTAAAGAAAACGAGCAAACCATGAGAGAGAGAGCAAGAGAAGAAAGGATCAGAGAAAAACTACACAAAAAACTATGAAACAAGTAACAAAACATCAATAAATACATGTCTAATGATAATCAGTTTGAATGTAAATGGACTAAATGCTCCAAGCAAAAGAGCATGACAGAGTTTGTCTATATATATAAAAGATTTCACACCTAAAGACACCTGCAGATGGAAATTAAGAGATGGAGAAACATTAATCATGCAAGTGGATGTCAAAAGAAGTCAGAGTAGCAATCCTTATATCAGACCAAATAGACTTTTTTAAAATTGAAATTGAATTAGCCAACATAGAGTACACCAGTAGTTTCAAATGTAGCGTTCCACAATTCATCAGTTGTGTATAACACCCAGTGTTCATCACATCACAGGCATTCCTTAATGCCCATCACACAGTTACCCCATCTCCCCAGCCACCTTTCCTCCAGCAACCCTCAGTTGGTTTCCAATAGTTAGGAACCTGTCATGGATTTTCTTCCTCTCTGGTTTCTTCGCATTCATTTTCCCTCCCTTCCCCTATGATCCTCTGTGCTGTTCCTTCTATTCCACATATGAGTAAAACCATATAATAATTGTTTTTCTCTGACTGACTTATTTTGCTCAGCATAATACCCTCCAGTGCCATCCACATCGATATGCTAAATATTGATCCTTTCTGATGGCTGAGTCATATTCCATTGTATATGTATATACCATGTTTTCTTTATCCATTTATCTGTCGATGGATGTCTTGGTTCCTTCCACGGTTTGGCTATTGTGGACAATGTTGCTATAAACATTCGGGGTGCAGTTGCCCCTTCAGATCACTACATTGGTAGCTTTGGGGTAAATAAAATTGCTGGGTTGTAAGGGAGCTCTGTTTTAAGTTCTTGAGGAACCTCCATATTGTTTTCCAAAGTGGCTGTACCACTTTTCATTCCCACGTAGAAGTGTAAGAGAGTTCCCCTTTCTCCTCACCAACATTTGTTATTTCTCCGCTTGTTAATTTTTGCAATTCTGACTGGTGTGAAGTGGTATCTCACTGTCATTTGGATTTCTTTTTCCCCATGCCAAGTGATGTTGAGCAGTTTGTCATATGTCTGTTGGCCATTTGTGTGTCTTCTTTGGAGAAATATCTGTTCATATCTTCTGCCCATTTCTTGACTCGCTTATTTGTTTTTTGGGTGTTGAGTTTGGGTGTGGAACGGTAGTAAAGCTTACGGCACATTCATGATGCTTCCACACCCACTTTTGGAAATGCTTCTCTCTCAAGGATACCTGAATATGTTAGTGGAGAGTTGCCGTATACGCAGACTTGCTTTTCCCAGGTGAGTGCATGGCACATTCCTTATTCCCTCACGCGCGCGCGCGCGCACACACACACACACACACACACAGAGTTGAACATGTTTCTGTCTCGTCAGGAAAGAAGGTGTTCGTTGAGTGACGGTTTCTCACTGATGCTTTTGGGTTCTTGCTTTTATTCCCCCCGGAGAGTGAAGTGTAGGCGCTTTTTCCGTAGGCTTCCGTACACACCCTTGAGAAGCCTTCCGTCAGCCAGAAACAAGCCGTGAGTTGAAAGAGGCGTCCACGCAGACCTCCTTCTCAGAGCGAAGCCTTTCACACTTTTCCTTGTGAAGTAAACTAGAGAGATACAAATACTTTATCAATGATTGCTTTAACAAAAAAGGACTAAATATCCCAATCAGAAAACATAGACTGTAAAGAGGAAGCAAGACCCATCTCTATGCTGCCTACCAGAGAATCACTTCAGACCTAAAAATAAAAGCAGATTCGAAGTAATGGGAAACAAAACGATTTATGATGCAAATGGAAGTGAAAAGAAAGTTGGAGTCGTAATATTTTTATGAGACAAAATAAACTGAATTGTGGGGAAGATGGCAGAGTAGAAGGACCCTAAACTCACCTCATCCCACAGATACAACTAGATCACACTCACACCAGAGTCACCCAGAAATGGACCTTCAGATTTCCCAACAAAACTCTACAACTAAATGGAGAGAGGAAATCACATCAAAGATGGTAGGAAGGACAAGGACTCTGTAGGAATCTAAACCCCGTATTTCTGACCACCAGAGGGAGGGAACCACAGTCACAGAGGGGCCAGAAACAAACTACTACACCGGGGAGCCTCTAAAGCGTAGAGACATCCTCATAGCTTATGGCTTTGAAAATCAGAAGGGATGACATTTGTGAGCGTATACAACCAGCAGACTTAAAGCTTGGAACTTTTAAAAATCAGCTGTCTCAGCTCTGAGAGAGCACAGAAGGTGATCGGAAGCTGAGATCTGTCCTTAAAGAGAAAGCACAGCAAACAGTCTGGAGAAGCTTGGGTGAAGCAGGTTGAAACGTGCTTGAGGATTAAACAAGGGAGACATAGTTCCTGAACTCAGAGTTTGCTAAGGGACTTGTCCAGGAACAAAGGAGCTGGCAGGTTCCATTTCCCTCTACGGCCCCTCATTATAAACACACACCTACCTGCAAGATCAAGCACAATCTAGCAATCACTAACTTGCATAAACCATGGCCCATCCCCACACCTACCACACCTGCTTCAGTCCCAGTGCTGTGGATACCCTCCCTGATAAGACCCACACAATCCTTGACAACAATATGTCTCCCCATCACCCACAGAACACGCATGCATCTTGTTAAAACAGCACACCCCATGTGTTGTGCACAATGACACAGTCCAGATCCAGTCTCTGTTGTTGCTATGCATTACCTTCAGAGGAGAACCAGCATCACCAAGTTAAAAATGTATGTTCTGCCCCGTATTTTCCAGAACAAGCAATATATCTGACCTTCCTCACCGAGAGATATTCTCTGAGAAGTAGGCCAAATGAGCAGACAGAGGACTATGTCCTAAACGAAAGAAGAGGACAAAGCCACAGCAAGAGACCTAAACAAAATGGATATAAGGAACATGCCTGACAGAAAATTTAAGATAACAATTATAAAGATACTCACTGGGGAAATGAAAAGAGGGAGGACATCAGAAGGGGGAACATCACTGAGACTCTTAACAAAGAGATATGAAAGAAATAATCAGAGATGTGGAACACAAGAAATGAAATGAAGAATATACTAGATAGAATAATTAGCAGGATGGACGAAGCAGAGGAACAAATTAATGAACTAGAAGACAGTAATGGAAAGTAATCAAGCGGAACAAATGAGAGGAAAAAGAAGTATGCAAAAATGAGAAGAGACTTAGGGAATTCAGTGACTCCATCCAGTGTAACAACACCCACATTAGAGGGATCCCAGAAGGTGAAAAGGGGGAAAAGGGGGCAGAAAATCTATTTGAGCAAAGAAGAGCTGAAAACTTAACCTAATCTGGTGAAGGAAACCTATACAAATCCATAAGGCATAGAGATCCCCTCCCACAAAGTCAACCGAAGGAGGTCCACATCAAGACACATAGTAATCCAAATGGGAAAAGGTAGTGATAAAGAAAAAACATTTAAAGCAGCAAGATAAAAGAAGACAGGTAACATGCAAGGGAAAGCCCATAAAGCTATCAGCTGAGTTTTCAGCAGAAACTATGCAGGACAGAAGAAAGTGGCGTTAAATATTCAAAGTGCTGAATGAGAAAAATCTGCAGCAAGGAATAATTTATCCAGCAAGCCTATCCTTCAGAAAAGAAGGGGAGAAAAAGAGTTTCTTAGCCACACAAACTAAAAGAGTTCATGACCACTAAATTAACTACAAAAAATATTGAAGGGGACACTATGAGTGGAAAAAAATCGTAAGTGAGAGTATGACAATAATGAATCAAGGAAGCAGTAAAAATAAGTATTTCTGTAAAAATCAGTTAAGGGATTCACAAAATAAAAGTATGTAAAATATGAAAATATATACCCTAACACATGAGGAGGAGTCAACAGTGGGTTTGAACTTAAACAGCATTCAACTTAATATAGACCGAAAAGGCTATATATAATCCAGGGGGTCACCACAAACCCAAAGCACTAATACACATGCAAAAGATAAAGGGAAAGAAATCCAAGAATACAATTAAAGAAAACGAGCAAACCATGAGAGAGAGAGCAAGAGAAGAAAGGGTCAGAGAAAAACTACACAAAAAACTATGAAACAAGTAACAAAACATCAATAAATACATGTCTAATGATAATCAGTTTGAATGTAAATGGACTAAATGCTCCAAGCAAAAGAGCATGACAGAGTTTGTCTATATATATAAAAGATTTCACACCTAAAGACACCTGCAGATGGAAATTAAGAGATGGAGAAACATTAATCATGCAAGTGGATGTCAAAAGAAGTCAGAGTAGCAATCCTTATATCAGACCAAATAGACTTTTTTAAAATTGAAATTGAATTAGCCAACATAGAGTACACCAGTAGTTTCAAATGTAGCGTTCCACAATTCATCAGTTGTGTATAACACCCAGTGTTCATCACATCACAGGCATTCCTTAATGCCCATCACACAGTTACCCCATCTCCCCAGCCACCTTTCCTCCAGCAACCCTCAGTTGGTTTCCAATAGTTAGGAACCTGTCATGGATTTTCTTCCTCTCTGGTTTCTTCGCATTCATTTTCCCTCCCTTCCCCTATGATCCTCTGTGCTGTTCCTTCTATTCCACATATGAGTAAAACCATATAATAATTGTTTTTCTCTGACTGACTTATTTTGCTCAGCATAATACCCTCCAGTGCCATCCACATCGATATGCTCAATATTGATCCTTTCTGATGGCTGAGTCATATTCCATTGTATATGTATATACCATGTTTTCTTTATCCATTTATCTGTCGATGGATGTCTTGGTTCCTTCCACGGTTTGGCTATTGTGGACAATGTTGCTATAAACATTCGGGGTGCAGTTGCCCCTTCAGATCACTACATTGGTAGCTTTGGGGTAAATAAAATTGCTGGGTTGTAAGGGAGCTCTGTTTTAAGTTCTTGAGGAACCTCCATATTGTTTTCCAAAGTGGCTGTACCAGTTTTCATTCCCACGTAGAAGTGTAAGAGAGTTCCCCTTTCTCCTCACCAACATTTGTTATTTCTCCGCTTGTTAATTTTTGCAATTCTGACTGGTGTGAAGTGGTATCTCACTGTCATTTGGATTTCTTTTTCCCCATGCCAAGTGATGTTGAGCAGTTTGTCATATGTCTGTTGGCCATTTGTGTGTCTTCTTTGGAGAAATATCTGTTCATATCTTCTGCCCATTTCTTGACTCGCTTATTTGTTTTTTGGGTGTTGAGTTTGGGTGTGGAACGGTAGTAAAGCTTACGGCACATTCATGATGCTTCCACACCCACTTTTGGAAATGCTTCTCTCTCAAGGATACCTGAATATGTTAGTGGAGAGTTGCCGTATACGCAGACTTGCTTTTCCCAGGTGAGTGCATGGCACATTCCTTATTCCCTCACGCGCGCGCGCGCGCACACACACACACACACACACACAGAGTTGAACATGTTTCTGTCTCGTCAGGAAAGAAGGTGTTCGTTGAGTGACGGTTTCTCACTGATGCTTTTGGGTTCTTGCTTTTATTCCCCCCGGAGAGTGAAGTGTAGGCGCTTTTTCCGTAGGCTTCCGTACACACCCTTGAGAAGCCTTCCGTCAGCCAGAAACAAGCCGTGAGTTGAAAGAGGCGTCCACGCAGACCTCCTTCTCAGAGCGAAGCCTTTCACACTTTTCCTTGTGAAGTAAACTAGAGAGATACAAATACTTTATCAATGATTGCTTTAACAAAAAAGGACTAAATATCCCAATCAGAAAACATAGACTGTAAAGAGGAAGCAAGACCCATCTCTATGCTGCCTACCAGAGAATCACTTCAGACCTAAAAATAAAAGCAGATTCGAAGTAATGGGAAACAAAACGATTTATGATGCAAATGGAAGTGAAAAGAAAGTTGGAGTCGTAATATTTTTATGAGACAAAATAAACTGAATTGTGGGGAAGATGGCAGAGTAGAAGGACCCTAAACTCACCTCATCCCACAGATACAACTAGATCACACTCACACCAGAGTCACCCAGAAATGGACCTTCAGATTTCCCAACAAAACTCTACAACTAAATGGAGAGAGGAAATCACATCAAAGATGGTAGGAAGGACAAGGACTCTGTAGGAATCTAAACCCCGTATTTCTGACCACCAGAGGGAGGGAACCACAGTCACAGAGGGGCCGGAAACAATCTACTACACCGGGGAGCCTCTAAAGCGTAGAGACATCCTCATAGCTTATGGCTTTGAAAATCAGAAGGGATGACATTTGTGAGCGTATACAACCAGCAGACTTAAAGCTTGGAACTTTTAAAAATCAGCTGTCTCAGCTCTGAGAGAGCACAGAAGGTGATCGGAAGCTGAGATCTGTCCTTAAAGAGAAAGCACAGCAAACAGTCTGGAGAAGCTTGGGTGAAGCAGGTTGAAACGTGCTTGAGGATTAAACAAGGGAGACATAGTTCCTGAACTCAGAGTTTGCTAAGGGACTTGTCCAGGAACAAAGGAGCTGGCAGGTTCCATTTCCCTCTACGGCCCCTCATTATAAACACACACCTACCTGCAAGATCAAGCACAATCTAGCAATCACTAACTTGCATAAACCATGGCCCATCCCCACACCTACCACACCTGCTTCAGTCCCAGTGCTGTGGATACCCTCCCTGATAAGACCCACACAATCCTTGACAACAATATGTCTCCCCATCACCCACAGAACACGCATGCATCTTGTTAAAACAGCACACCCCATGTGTTGTGCACAATGACACAGTCCAGATCCAGTCTCTGTTGTTGCTATGCATTACCTTCAGAGGAGAACCAGCATCACCAAGTTAAAAATGTATGTTCTGCCCCGTATTTTCAAGAACAAGCAATATATCTGACCTTCCTCACCGAGAGATATTCTCTGAGAAGTAGGCCAAATGAGCAGACAGAGGACTATGTCCTAAAGGAAAGAAGAGGACAAAGCCACAGCAAGAGACCTAAACAAAATGGATATAAGGAACATGCCTGACAGAAAATTTAAGATAACAATTATAAAGATACTCACTGGGGAAATGAAAAGAGGGAGGACATCAGAAGGGGGAACATCACTGAGACTCTTAACAAAGAGATATGAAAGAAATAATCAGAGATGTGGAACACAAGAAATGAAATGAAGAATATACTAGATAGAATAATTAGCAGGATGGACGAAGCAGAGGAACAAATTAATGAACTAGAAGACAGTAATGGAAAGTAATCAAGCGGAACAAATGAGAGGAAAAAGAAGTATGCAAAAATGAGAAGAGACTTAGGGAATTCAGTGACTCCATCCAGTGTAACAACACCCACATTAGAGGGATCCCAGAAGGTGAAAAGGGGGAAAAGGGGGCAGAAAATCTATTTGAGCAAAGAAGAGCTGAAAACTTAACCTAATCTGGTGAAGGAAACCTATACAAATCCATAAGGCATAGAGATCCCCTCTCACAAAGTCAACCGAAGGAGGTCCACATCAAGACACATAGTAATCCAAATGGGAAAAGGTAGTGATAAAGAAAAAACATTTAAAGCAGCAAGATAAAAGAAGACAGGTAACATGCAAGGGAAAGCCCATAAAGCTATCAGCTGAGTTTTCAGCAGAAACTATGCAGGACAGAAGAAAGTGGCGTTAAATATTCAAAGTGCTGAATGAGAAAAATCTGCAGCAAGGAATAATTTATCCAGCAAGCCTATCCTTCAGAAAAGAAAGGGAGAAAAAGAGTTTCTTAGCCACACAAACTAAAAGAGTTCATGACCACTAAATTAACTACAAAAAATATTGAAGGGGACACTATGAGTGGAAAAAAATCGTAAGTGAGAGTATGACAATAATGAATCAAGGAAGCAGTAAAAATAAGTATTTCTGTAAAAATCAGTTAAGGGATTCACAAAATAAAAGTATGTAAAATATGAAAACATATACCCTAACACATGAGGAGGAGTCAACAGTGGGTTTGAACTTAAACAGCATTCAACTTAATATAGACCGAAAAGGCTATATATAATCCAGGGGGTCACCACAAACCCAAAGCACTAATACACATGCAAAAGATAAAGGGAAAGAAATCCAAGAATATCATTAAAGAAAACGAGCAAACCATGAGAGAGAGAGCAAGAGAAGAAAGGATCAGAGAAAAACTACACAAAAAACTATGAAACAAGTAACAAAACATCAATAAATACATGTCTAATGATAATCAGTTTGAATGTAAATGGACTAAATGCTCCAAGCAAAAGAGCATGACAGAGTTTGTCTATATATATAAAAGATTTCACACCTAAAGACACCTGCAGATGGAAATTAAGAGATGGAGAAACATTAATCATGCAAGTGGATGTCAAAAGAAGTCAGAGTAGCAATCCTTATATCAGACCAAATAGACTTTTTTAAAATTGAAATTGAATTAGCCAACATAGAGTACACCAGTAGTTTCAAATGTAGCGTTCCACAATTCATCAGTTGTGTATAACACCCAGTGTTCATCACATCACAGGCATTCCTTAATGCCCATCACACAGTTACCCCATCTCCCCAGCCACCTTTCCTCCAGCAACCCTCAGTTGGTTTCCAATAGTTAGGAACCTGTCATGGATTTTCTTCCTCTCTGGTTTCTTCGCATTCATTTTCCCTCCCTTCCCCTATGATCCTCTGTGCTGTTCCTTCTATTCCACATATGAGTAAAACCATATAATAATTGTTTTTCTCTGACTGACTTATTTTGCTCAGCATAATACCCTCCAGTGCCATCCACATCGATATGCTAAATATTGATCCTTTCTGATGGCTGAGTCATATTCCATTGTATATGTATATACCATGTTTTCTTTATCCATTTATCTGTCGATGGATGTCTTGGTTCCTTCCACGGTTTGGCTATTGTGGACAATGTTGCTATAAACATTCGGGGTGCAGTTGCCCCTTCAGATCACTACATTGGTAGCTTTGGGGTAAATAAAATTGCTGGGTTGTAAGGGAGCTCTGTTTTAAGTTCTTGAGGAACCTCCATATTGTTTTCCAAAGTGGCTGTACCAGTTTTCATTCCCACGTAGAAGTGTAAGAGAGTTCCCCTTTCTCCTCACCAACATTTGTTATTTCTCCGCTTGTTAATTTTTGCAATTCTGACTGGTGTGAAGTGGTATCTCACTGTCATTTGGATTTCTTTTTCCCCATGCCAAGTGATGTTGAGCAGTTTGTCATATGTCTGTTGGCCATTTGTGTGTCTTCTTTGGAGAAATATCTGTTCATATCTTCTGCCCATTTCTTGACTCGCTTATTTGTTTTTTGGGTGTTGAGTTTGGGTGTGGAACGGTAGTAAAGCTTACGGCACATTCATGATGCTTCCACACCCACTTTTGGAAATGCTTCTCTCTCAAGGACACCTGAATATGTTAGTGGAGAGTTGCCGTATACGCAGACTTGCTTTTCCCAGGTGAGTGCATGGCACATTCCTTATTCCCTCACGCGCGCGCGCGCGCACACACACACACACACACACACAGAGTTGAACATGTTTCTGTCTCGTCAGGAAAGAAGGTGTTCGTTGAGTGACGGTTTCTCACTGATGCTTTTGGGTTCTTGCTTTTATTCCCCCCGGAGAGTGAAGTGTAGGCGCTTTTTCCGTAGGCTTCCGTACACACCCTTGAGAAGCCTTCCGTCAGCCAGAAACAAGCCGTGAGTTGAAAGAGGCGTCCACGCAGACCTCCTTCTCAGAGCGAAGCCTTTCACACTTTTCCTTGTGAAGTAAACTAGAGAGATACAAATACTTTATCAATGATTGCTTTAACAAAAAAGGACTAAATATCCCAATCAGAAAACATAGACTGTAAAGAGGAAGCAAGACCCATCTCTATGCTGCCTACCAGAGAATCACTTCAGACCTAAAAATAAAAGCAGATTCGAAGTAATGGGAAACAAAACGATTTATGATGCAAATGGAAGTGAAAAGAAAGTTGGAGTCGTAATATTTTTATGAGACAAAATAAACTGAATTGTGGGGAAGATGGCAGAGTAGAAGGACCCTAAACTCACCTCATCCCACAGATACAACTAGATCACACTCACACCAGAGTCACCCAGAAATGGACCTTCAGATTTCCCAACAAAACTCTACAACTAAATGGAGAGAGGAAATCACATCAAAGATGGTAGGAAGGACAAGGACTCTGTAGGAATCTAAACCCCGTATTTCTGACCACCAGAGGGAGGGAACCACAGTCACAGAGGGGCCAGAAACAAACTACTACACCGGGGAGCCTCTAAAGCGTAGAGACATCCTCATAGCTTATGGCTTTGAAAATCAGAAGGGATGACATTTGTGAGCGTATACAACCAGCAGACTTAAAGCTTGGAACTTTTAAAAATCAGCTGTCTCAGCTCTGAGAGAGCACAGAAGGTGATCGGAAGCTGAGATCTGTCCTTAAAGAGAAAGCACAGCAAACAGTCTGGAGAAGCTTGGGTGAAGCAGGTTGAAACGTGCTTGAGGATTAAACAAGGGAGACATAGTTCCTGAACTCAGAGTTTGCTAAGGGACTTGTCCAGGAACAAAGGAGCTGGCAGGTTCCATTTCCCTCTACGGCCCCTCATTATAAACACACACCTACCTGCAAGATCAAGCACAATCTAGCAATCACTAACTTGCATAAACCATGGCCCATCCCCACACCTACCACACCTGCTTCAGTCCCAGTGCTGTGGATACCCTCCCTGATAAGACCCACACAATCCTTGACAACAATATGTCTCCCCATCACCCACAGAACACGCATGCATCTTGTTAAAACAGCACACCCCATGTGTTGTGCACAATGACACAGTCCAGATCCAGTCTCTGTTGTTGCTATGCATTACCTTCAGAGGAGAACCAGCATCACCAAGTTAAAAATGTATGTTCTGCCCCGTATTTTCCAGAACAAGCAATATATCTGACCTTCCTCACCGAGAGATATTCTCTGAGAAGTAGGCCAAATGAGCAGACAGAGGACTATGTCCTAAACGAAAGAAGAGGACAAAGCCACAGCAAGAGACCTAAACAAAATGGATATAAGGAACATGCCTGACAGAAAATTTAAGATAACAATTATAAAGATACTCACTGGGGAAATGAAAAGAGGGAGGACATCAGAAGGGGGAACATCACTGAGACTCTTAACAAAGAGATATGAAAGAAATAATCAGAGATGTGGAACACAAGAAATGAAATGAAGAATATACTAGATAGAATAATTAGCAGGATGGACGAAGCAGAGGAACAAATTAATGAACTAGAAGACAGTAATGGAAAGTAATCAAGCGGAACAAATGAGAGGAAAAAGAAGTATGCAAAAATGAGAAGAGACTTAGGGAATTCAGTGACTCCATCCAGTGTAACAACACCCACATTAGAGGGATCCCAGAAGGTGAAAAGGGGGAAAAGGGGGCAGAAAATCTATTTGAGCAAAGAAGAGCTGAAAACTTAACCTAATCTGGTGAAGGAAACCTATACAAATCCATAAGGCATAGAGATCCCCTCCCACAAAGTCAACCGAAGGAGGTCCACATCAAGACACATAGTAATCCAAATGGGAAAAGGTAGTGATAAAGAAAAAACATTTAAAGCAGCAAGATAAAAGAAGACAGGTAACATGCAAGGGAAAGCCCATAAAGCTATCAGCTGAGTTTTCAGCAGAAACTATGCAGGACAGAAGAAAGTGGCGTTAAATATTCAAAGTGCTGAATGAGAAAAATCTGCAGCAAGGAATAATTTATCCAGCAAGCCTATCCTTCAGAAAAGAAGGGGAGAAAAAGAGTTTCTTAGCCACACAAACTAAAAGAGTTCATGACCACTAAATTAACTACAAAAAATATTGAAGGGGACACTATGAGTGGAAAAAAACCGTAAGTGAGAGTATGACAATAATGAATCAAGGAAGCAGTAAAAATAAGTATTTCTGTAAAAATCAGTTAAGGGATTCACAAAATAAAAGTATGTAAAATATGAAAACATATACCCTAACACATGAGGAGGAGTCAACAGTGGGTTTGAACTTAAACAGCATTCAACTTAATATAGACCGAAAAGGCTATATATAATCCAGGGGGTCACCACAAACCCAAAGCACTAATACACATGCAAAAGATAAAGGGAAAGAAATCCAAGAATATCATTAAAGAAAACGAGCAAACCATGAGAGAGAGAGCAAGAGAAGAAAGGGTCAGAGAAAAACTACACAAAAAACTATGAAACAAGTAACAAAACATCAATAAATACATGTCTAATGATAATCAGTTTGAATGTAAATGGACTAAATGCTCCAAGCAAAAGAGCATGACAGAGTTTGTCTATATATATAAAAGATTTCACACCTAAAGACACCTGCAGATGGAAATTAAGAGATGGAGAAACATTAATCATGCAAGTGGATGTCAAAAGAAGTCAGAGTAGCAATCCTTATATCAGACCAAATAGACTTTTTTAAAATTGAAATTGAATTAGCCAACATAGAGTACACCAGTAGTTTCAAATGTAGCGTTCCACAATTCATCAGTTGTGTATAACACCCAGTGTTCATCACATCACAGGCATTCCTTAATGCCCATCACACAGTTACCCCATCTCCCCAGCCACCTTTCCTCCAGCAACCCTCAGTTGGTTTCCAATAGTTAGGAACCTGTCATGGATTTTCTTCCTCTCTGGTTTCTTCGCATTCATTTTCCCTCCCTTCCCCTATGATCCTCTGTGCTGTTCCTTCTATTCCACATATGAGTAAAACCATATAATAATTGTTTTTCTCTGACTGACTTATTTTGCTCAGCATAATACCCTCCAGTGCCATCCACATCGATATGCTCAATATTGATCCTTTCTGATGGCTGAGTCATATTCCATTGTATATGTATATACCATGTTTTCTTTATCCATTTATCTGTCGATGGATGTCTTGGTTCCTTCCACGGTTTGGCTATTGTGGACAATGTTGCTATAAACATTCGGGGTGCAGTTGCCCCTTCAGATCACTACATTGGTAGCTTTGGGGTAAATAAAATTGCTGGGTTGTAAGGGAGCTCTGTTTTAAGTTCTTGAGGAACCTCCATATTGTTTTCCAAAGTGGCTGTACCAGTTTTCATTCCCACGTAGAAGTGTAAGAGAGTTCCCCTTTCTCCTCACCAACATTTGTTATTTCTCCGCTTGTTAATTTTTGCAATTCTGACTGGTGTGAAGTGGTATCTCACTGTCATTTGGATTTCTTTTTCCCCATGCCAAGTGATGTTGAGCAGTTTGTCATATGTCTGTTGGCCATTTGTGTGTCTTCTTTGGAGAAATATCTGTTCATATCTTCTGCCCATTTCTTGACTCGCTTATTTGTTTTTTGGGTGTTGAGTTTGGGTGTGGAACGGTAGTAAAGCTTACGGCACATTCATGATGCTTCCACACCCACTTTTGGAAATGCTTCTCTCTCAAGGATACCTGAATATGTTAGTGGAGAGTTGCCGTATACGCAGACTTGCTTTTCCCAGGTGAGTGCATGGCACATTCCTTATTCCCTCACGCGCGCGCGCGCGCACACACACACACACACACACACACAGAGTTGAACATGTTTCTGTCTCGTCAGGAAAGAAGGTGTTCGTTGAGTGACGGTTTCTCACTGATGCTTTTGGGTTCTTGCTTTTATTCCTCCCGGAGAGTGAAGTGTAGGCGCTTTTTCCGTAGGCTTGCGTACACACCCTTGAGAAGCCTTCCGTCAGCCAGAAACAAGCCGTGAGTTGAAAGAGGCGTCCACGCAGACCTCCTTCTCAGAGCGAAGCCTTTCACACTTTTCCTTGTGAAGTAAACTAGAGAGATACAAATACTTTATCAATGATTGCTTTAACAAAAAAGGACTAAATATCCCAATCAGAAAACATAGACTGTAAAGAGGAAGCAAGACCCATCTCTATGCTGCCTACCAGAGAATCACTTCAGACCTAAAAATAAAAGCAGATTCGAAGTAATGGGAAACAAAACGATTTATGATGCAAATGGAAGTGAAAAGAAAGTTGGAGTCGTAATATTTTTATGAGACAAAATAAACTGAATTGTGGGGAAGATGGCAGAGTAGAAGGACCCTAAACTCACCTCATCCCACAGATACAACTAGATCACACTCACACCAGAGTCACCCAGAAATGGACCTTCAGATTTCCCAACAAAACTCTACAACTAAATGGAGAGAGGAAATCACATCAAAGATGGTAGGAAGGACAAGGACTCTGTAGGAATCTAAACCCCGTATTTCTGACCACCAGAGGGAGGGAACCACAGTCACAGAGGGGCCAGAAACAAACTACTACACCGGGGAGCCTCTAAAGCGTAGAGACATCCTCATAGCTTGTGGCTTTGAAAATCAGAAGGGATGACATTTGTGAGCGTATACAACCAGCAGACTTAAAGCTTGGAACTTTTAAAAATCAGCTGTCTCAGCTCTGAGAGAGCACAGAAGGTGATCGGAAGCTGAGATCTGTCCTTAAAGAGAAAGCACAGCAAACAGTCTGGAGAAACTTGGGTGAAGCAGGTTGAAACGTGCTTGAGGATTAAACAAGGGAGACATAGTTCCTGAACTCAGAGTTTGCTAAGGGACTTGTCCAGGAACAAAGGAGCTGGCAGGTGCCATTTCCCTCTACGGCCCCTCATTATAAACACACACCTACCTGCAAGATCAAGCACAATCTAGCAATCACTAACTTGCATAAACCATGGCCCATCCCCACACCTACCACACCTGCTTCAGTCCAGTGCTGTGGATACCCTCCCTGATAAGACCCACACAATCCTTGACAACAATATGTCTCCCCATCACCCACAGAACACGCATGCATCTTGTTAAAACAGCACACCCCATGTGTTGTGCACAATGACACAGTCCAGATCCAGTCTCTGTTGTTGCTATGCATTACCTTCAGAGGAGAACCAGCATCACCAAGTTAAAAATGTATGTTCTGCCCCGTATTTTCAAGAACAAGCAATATATCTGACCTTCCTCACCGAGAGATATTCTCTGAGAAGTAGGCCAAATGAGCAGACAGAGGACTATGTCCTAAACGAAAGAAGAGGACAAAGCCACAGCAAGAGACCTAAACAAAATGGATATAAGGAACATGCCTGACAGAAAATTTAAGATAACAATTATAAAGATACTCACTGGGGAAATGAAAAGAGGGAGGACATCAGAAGGGGGAACATCACTGAGACTCTTAACAAAGAGATATGAAAGAAATAATCAGAGATGTGGAACACAAGAAATGAAATGAAGAATATACTAGATAGAATAATTAGCAGGATGGACGAAGCAGAGGAACAAATTAATGAACTAGAAGACAGTAATGGAAAGTAATCAAGCGGAACAAATGAGAGGAAAAAGAAGTATGCAAAAATGAGAAGAGACTTAGGGAATTCAGTGACTCCATCCAGTGTAACAACACCCACATTAGAGGGATCCCAGAAGGTGAAAAGGGGGAAAAGGGGGCAGAAAATCTATTTGAGCAAAGAAGAGCTGAAAACTTAACCTAATCTGGTGAAGGAAACCTATACAAATCCATAAGGCATAGAGATCCCCTCCCACAAAGTCAACCGAAGGAGGTCCACATCAAGACACATAGTAATCCAAATGGGAAAAGGTAGTGATAAAGAAAAAACATTTAAAGCAGCAAGATAAAAGAAGACAGGTAACATGCAAGGGAAAGCCCATAAAGCTATCAGCTGAGTTTTCAGCAGAAACTATGCAGGACAGA
This sequence comes from Eumetopias jubatus, assembly GCF_037043125.1. Taxonomy (NCBI): domain Eukaryota; kingdom Metazoa; phylum Chordata; class Mammalia; order Carnivora; family Otariidae; genus Eumetopias; species Eumetopias jubatus. The sequence continues at coordinate 1,181,265 of NW_028274837.1, read as the reverse complement.
AGAAAGTGGCGTTAAATATTCAAAGTGCTGAATGAGAAAAATCTGCAGCAAGGAATAATTTATCCAGCAAGCCTATCCTTCAGAAAAGAAAGGGAGAAAAAGAGTTTCTTAGCCACACAAACTAAAAGAGTTCATGACCACTAAATTAACTACAAAAAATATTGAAGGGGACACTATGAGTGGAAAAAAATCGTAAGTGAGAGTATGACAATAATGAATCAAGGAAGCAGTAAAAATAAGTATTTCTGTAAAAATCAGTTAAGGGATTCACAAAATAAAAGTATGTAAAATATGAAAACATATACCCTAACACATGAGGAGGAGTCAACAGTGGGTTTGAACTTAAACAGCATTCAACTTAATATAGACCGAAAAGGCTATATATAATCCAGGGGGTCACCACAAACCCAAAGCACTAATACACATGCAAAAGATAAAGGGAAAGAAATCCAAGAATATCATTAAAGAAAACGAGCAAACCATGAGAGAGAGAGCAAGAGAAGAAAGGATCAGAGAAAAACTACACAAAAAACTATGAAACAAGTAACAAAACATCAATAAATACATGTCTAATGATAATCAGTTTGAATGTAAATGGACTAAATGCTCCAAGCAAAAGAGCATGACAGAGTTTGTCTATATATATAAAAGATTTCACACCTAAAGACACCTGCAGATGGAAATTAAGAGATGGAGAAACATTAATCATGCAAGTGGATGTCAAAAGAAGTCAGAGTAGCAATCCTTATATCAGACCAAATAGACTTTTTTAAAATTGAAATTGAATTAGCCAACATAGAGTACACCAGTAGTTTCAAATGTAGCGTTCCACAATTCATCAGTTGTGTATAACACCCAGTGTTCATCACATCACAGGCATTCCTTAATGCCCATCACACAGTTACCCCATCTCCCCAGCCACCTTTCCTCCAGCAACCCTCAGTTGGTTTCCAATAGTTAGGAACCTGTCATGGATTTTCTTCCTCTCTGGTTTCTTCGCATTCATTTTCCCTCCCTTCCCCTATGATCCTCTGTGCTGTTCCTTCTATTCCACATATGAGTAAAACCATATAATAATTGTTTTTCTCTGACTGACTTATTTTGCTCAGCATAATACCCTCCAGTGCCATCCACATCGATATGCTCAATATTGATCCTTTCTGATGGCTGAGTCATATTCCATTGTATATGTATATACCATGTTTTCTTTATCCATTTATCTGTCGATGGATGTCTTGGTTCCTTCCACGGTTTGGCTATTGTGGACAATGTTGCTATAAACATTCGGGGTGCAGTTGCCCCTTCAGATCACTACATTGGTAGCTTTGGGGTAAATAAAATTGCTGGGTTGTAAGGGAGCTCTGTTTTAAGTTCTTGAGGAACCTCCATATTGTTTTCCAAAGTGGCTGTACCAGTTTTCATTCCCACGTAGAAGTGTAAGAGAGTTCCCCTTTCTCCTCACCAACATTTGTTATTTCTCCGCTTGTTAATTTTTGCAATTCTGACTGGTGTGAAGTGGTATCTCACTGTCATTTGGATTTCTTTTTCCCCATGCCAAGTGATGTTGAGCAGTTTGTCATATGTCTGTTGGCCATTTGTGTGTCTTCTTTGGAGAAATATCTGTTCATATCTTCTGCCCATTTCTTGACTCGCTTATTTGTTTTTTGGGTGTTGAGTTTGGGTGTGGAACGGTAGTAAAGCTTACGGCACATTCATGATGCTTCCACACCCACTTTTGGAAATGCTTCTCTCTCAAGGATACCTGAATATGTTAGTGGAGAGTTGCCGTATACGCAGACTTGCTTTTCCCAGGTGAGTGCATGGCACATTCCTTATTCCCTCACGCGCGCGCGCGCGCACACACACACACACACACACACACAGAGTTGAACATGTTTCTGTCTCGTCAGGAAAGAAGGTGTTCGTTGAGTGACGGTTTCTCACTGATGCTTTTGGGTTCTTGCTTTTATTCCTCCCGGAGAGTGAAGTGTAGGCGCTTTTTCCGTAGGCTTGCGTACACACCCTTGAGAAGCCTTCCGTCAGCCAGAAACAAGCCGTGAGTTGAAAGAGGCGTCCACGCAGACCTCCTTCTCAGAGCGAAGCCTTTCACACTTTTCCTTGTGAAGTAAACTAGAGAGATACAAATACTTTATCAATGATTGCTTTAACAAAAAAGGACTAAATATCCCAATCAGAAAACATAGACTGTAAAGAGGAAGCAAGACCCATCTCTATGCTGCCTACCAGAGAATCACTTCAGACCTAAAAATAAAAGCAGATTCGAAGTAATGGGAAACAAAACGATTTATGATGCAAATGGAAGTGAAAAGAAAGTTGGAGTCGTAATATTTTTATGAGACAAAATAAACTGAATTGTGGGGAAGATGGCAGAGTAGAAGGACCCTAAACTCACCTCATCCCACAGATACAACTAGATCACACTCACACCAGAGTCACCCAGAAATGGACCTTCAGATTTCCCAACAAAACTCTACAACTAAATGGAGAGAGGAAATCACATCAAAGATGGTAGGAAGGACAAGGACTCTGTAGGAATCTAAACCCCGTATTTCTGACCACCAGAGGGAGGGAACCACAGTCACAGAGGGGCCAGAAACAAACTACTACACCGGGGAGCCTCTAAAGCGTAGAGACATCCTCATAGCTTGTGGCTTTGAAAATCAGAAGGGATGACATTTGTGAGCGTATACAACCAGCAGACTTAAAGCTTGGAACTTTTAAAAATCAGCTGTCTCAGCTCTGAGAGAGCACAGAAGGTGATCGGAAGCTGAGATCTGTCCTTAAAGAGAAAGCACAGCAAACAGTCTGGAGAAACTTGGGTGAAGCAGGTTGAAACGTGCTTGAGGATTAAACAAGGGAGACATAGTTCCTGAACTCAGAGTTTGCTAAGGGACTTGTCCAGGAACAAAGGAGCTGGCAGGTGCCATTTCCCTCTACGGCCCCTCATTATAAACACACACCTACCTGCAAGATCAAGCACAATCTAGCAATCACTAACTTGCATAAACCATGGCCCATCCCCACACCTACCACACCTGCTTCAGTCCAGTGCTGTGGATACCCTCCCTGATAAGACCCACACAATCCTTGACAACAATATGTCTCCCCATCACCCACAGAACACGCATGCATCTTGTTAAAACAGCACACCCCATGTGTTGTGCACAATGACACAGTCCAGATCCAGTCTCTGTTGTTGCTATGCATTACCTTCAGAGGAGAACCAGCATCACCAAGTTAAAAATGTATGTTCTGCCCCGTATTTTCAAGAACAAGCAATATATCTGACCTTCCTCACCGAGAGATATTCTCTGAGAAGTAGGCCAAATGAGCAGACAGAGGACTATGTCCTAAACGAAAGAAGAGGACAAAGCCACAGCAAGAGACCTAAACAAAATGGATATAAGGAACATGCCTGACAGAAAATTTAAGATAACAATTATAAAGATACTCACTGGGGAAATGAAAAGAGGGAGGACATCAGAAGGGGGAACATCACTGAGACTCTTAACAAAGAGATATGAAAGAAATAATCAGAGATGTGGAACACAAGAAATGAAATGAAGAATATACTAGATAGAATAATTAGCAGGATGGACGAAGCAGAGGAACAAATTAATGAACTAGAAGACAGTAATGGAAAGTAATCAAGCGGAACAAATGAGAGGAAAAAGAAGTATGCAAAAATGAGAAGAGACTTAGGGAATTCAGTGACTCCATCCAGTGTAACAACACCCACATTAGAGGGATCCCAGAAGGTGAAAAGGGGGAAAAGGGGGCAGAAAATCTATTTGAGCAAAGAAGAGCTGAAAACTTAACCTAATCTGGTGAAGGAAACCTATACAAATCCATAAGGCATAGAGATCCCCTCCCACAAAGTCAACCGAAGGAGGTCCACATCAAGACACATAGTAATCCAAATGGGAAAAGGTAGTGATAAAGAAAAAACATTTAAAGCAGCAAGATAAAAGAAGACAGGTAACATGCAAGGGAAAGCCCATAAAGCTATCAGCTGAGTTTTCAGCAGAAACTATGCAGGACAGAAGAAAGTGGCGTTAAATATTCAAAGTGCTGAATGAGAAAAATCTGCAGCAAGGAATAATTTATCCAGCAAGCCTATCCTTCAGAAAAGAAAGGGAGAAAAAGAGTTTCTTAGCCACACAAACTAAAAGAGTTCATGACCACTAAATTAACTACAAAAAATATTGAAGGGGACACTATGAGTGGAAAAAAATCGTAAGTGAGAGTATGACAATAATGAATCAAGGAAGCAGTAAAAATAAGTATTTCTGTAAAAATCAGTTAAGGGATTCACAAAATAAAAGTATGTAAAATATGAAAACATATACCCTAACACATGAGGAGGAGTCAACAGTGGGTTTGAACTTAAACAGCATTCAACTTAATATAGACCGAAAAGGCTATATATAATCCAGGGGGTCACCACAAACCCAAAGCACTAATACACATGCAAAAGATAAAGGGAAAGAAATCCAAGAATATCATTAAAGAAAACGAGCAAACCATGAGAGAGAGAGCAAGAGAAGAAAGGATCAGAGAAAAACTACACAAAAAACTATGAAACAAGTAACAAAACATCAATAAATACATGTCTAATGATAATCAGTTTGAATGTAAATGGACTAAATGCTCCAAGCAAAAGAGCATGACAGAGTTTGTCTATATATATAAAAGATTTCACACCTAAAGACACCTGCAGATGGAAATTAAGAGATGGAGAAACATTAATCATGCAAGTGGATGTCAAAAGAAGTCAGAGTAGCAATCCTTATATCAGACCAAATAGACTTTTTTAAAATTGAAATTGAATTAGCCAACATAGAGTACACCAGTAGTTTCAAATGTAGCGTTCCACAATTCATCAGTTGTGTATAACACCCAGTGTTCATCACATCACAGGCATTCCTTAATGCCCATCACACAGTTACCCCATCTCCCCAGCCACCTTTCCTCCAGCAACCCTCAGTTGGTTTCCAATAGTTAGGAACCTGTCATGGATTTTCTTCCTCTCTGGTTTCTTCGCATTCATTTTCCCTCCCTTCCCCTATGATCCTCTGTGCTGTTCCTTCTATTCCACATATGAGTAAAACCATATAATAATTGTTTTTCTCTGACTGACTTATTTTGCTCAGCATAATACCCTCCAGTGCCATCCACATCGATATGCTAAATATTGATCCTTTCTGATGGCTGAGTCATATTCCATTGTATATGTATATACCATGTTTTCTTTATCCATTTATCTGTCGATGGATGTCTTGGTTCCTTCCACGGTTTGGCTATTGTGGACAATGTTGCTATAAACATTCGGGGTGCAGTTGCCCCTTCAGATCACTACATTGGTAGCTTTGGGGTAAATAAAATTGCTGGGTTGTAAGGGAGCTCTGTTTTAAGTTCTTGAGGAACCTCCATATTGTTTTCCAAAGTGGCTGTACCAGTTTTCATTCCCACGTAGAAGTGTAAGAGAGTTCCCCTTTCTCCTCACCAACATTTGTTATTTCTCCGCTTGTTAATTTTTGCAATTCTGACTGGTGTGAAGTGGTATCTCACTGTCATTTGGATTTCTTTTTCCCCATGCCAAGTGATGTTGAGCAGTTTGTCATATGTCTGTTGGCCATTTGTGTGTCTTCTTTGGAGAAATATCTGTTCATATCTTCTGCCCATTTCTTGACTCGCTTATTTGTTTTTTGGGTGTTGAGTTTGGGTGTGGAACGGTAGTAAAGCTTACGGCACATTCATGATGCTTCCACACCCACTTTTGGAAATGCTTCTCTCTCAAGGATACCTGAATATGTTAGTGGAGAGTTGCCGTATACGCAGACTTGCTTTTCCCAGGTGAGTGCATGGCACATTCCTTATTCCCTCACGCGCGCGCGCGCGCACACACACACACACACACACACACACAGAGTTGAACATGTTTCTGTCTCGTCAGGAAAGAAGGTGTTCGTTGAGTGACGGTTTCTCACTGATGCTTTTGGGTTCTTGCTTTTATTCCCCCCGGAGAGTGAAGTGTAGGCGCTTTTTCCGTAGGCTTCCGTACACACCCTTGAGAAGCCTTCCGTCAGCCAGAAACAAGCCGTGAGTTGAAAGAGGCGTCCACGCAGACCTCCTTCTCAGAGCGAAGCCTTTCACACTTTTCCTTGTGAAGTAAACTAGAGAGATACAAATACTTTATCAATGATTGCTTTAACAAAAAAGGACTAAATATCCCAATCAGAAAACATAGACTGTAAAGAGGAAGCAAGACCCATCTCTATGCTGCCTACCAGAGAATCACTTCAGACCTAAAAATAAAAGCAGATTCGAAGTAATGGGAAACAAAACGATTTATGATGCAAATGGAAGTGAAAAGAAAGTTGGAGTCGTAATATTTTTATGAGACAAAATAAACTGAATTGTGGGGAAGATGGCAGAGTAGAAGGACCCTAAACTCACCTCATCCCACAGATACAACTAGATCACACTCACACCAGAGTCACCCAGAAATGGACCTTCAGATTTCCCAACAAAACTCTACAACTAAATGGAGAGAGGAAATCACATCAAAGATGGTAGGAAGGACAAGGACTCTGTAGGAATCTAAACCCCGTATTTCTGACCACCAGAGGGAGGGAACCACAGTCACAGAGGGGCCAGAAACAAACTACTACACCGGGGAGCCTCTAAAGCGTAGAGACATCCTCATAGCTTATGGCTTTGAAAATCAGAAGGGATGACATTTGTGAGCGTATACAACCAGCAGACTTAAAGCTTGGAACTTTTAAAAATCAGCTGTCTCAGCTCTGAGAGAGCACAGAAGGTGATCGGAAGCTGAGATCTGTCCTTAAAGAGAAAGCACAGCAAACAGTCTGGAGAAGCTTGGGTGAAGCAGGTTGAAACGTGCTTGAGGATTAAACAAGGGAGACATAGTTCCTGAACTCAGAGTTTGCTAAGGGACTTGTCCAGGAACAAAGGAGCTGGCAGGTTCCATTTCCCTCTACTGCCCCTCATTATAAACACACACCTACCTGCAAGATCAAGCACAATCTAGCAATCACTAACTTGCATAAACCATGGCCCATCCCCACACCTACCACACCTGCTTCAGTCCCAGTGCTGTGGATACCCTCCCTGATAAGACCCACACAATCCTTGACAACAATATGTCTCCCCATCACCCACAGAACACGCATGCATCTTGTTAAAACAGCACACCCCATGTGTTGTGCACAATGACACAGTCCAGATCCAGTCTCTGTTGTTGCTATGCATTACCTTCAGAGGAGAACCAGCATCACCAAGTTAAAAATGTATGTTCTGCCCCGTATTTTCAAGAACAAGCAATATATCTGACCTTCCTCACCGAGAGATATTCTCTGAGAAGTAGGCCAAATGAGCAGACAGAGGACTATGTCCTAAACGAAAGAAGAGGACAAAGCCACAGCAAGAGACCTAAACAAAATGGATATAAGGAACATGCCTGACAGAAAATTTAAGATAACAATTATAAAGATACTCACTGGGGAAATGAAAAGAGGGAGGACATCAGAAGGGGGAACATCACTGAGACTCTTAACAAAGAGATATGAAAGAAATAATCAGAGATGTGGAACACAAGAAATGAAATGAAGAATATACTAGATAGAATAATTAGCAGGATGGACGAAGCAGAGGAACAAATTAATGAACTAGAAGACAGTAATGGAAAGTAATCAAGCGGAACAAATGAGAGGAAAAAGAAGTATGCAAAAATGAGAAGAGACTTAGGGAATTCAGTGACTCCATCCAGTGTAACAACACCCACATTAGAGGGATCCCAGAAGGTGAAAAGGGGGAAAAGGGGGCAGAAAATCTATTTGAGCAAAGAAGAGCTGAAAACTTAACCTAATCTGGTGAAGGAAACCTATACAAATCCATAAGGCATAGAGATCCCCTCCCACAAAGTCAACCGAAGGAGGTCCACATCAAGACACATAGTAATCCAAATGGGAAAAGGTAGTGATAAAGAAAAAACATTTAAAGCAGCAAGATAAAAGAAGACAGGTAACATGCAAGGGAAAGCCCATAAAGCTATCAGCTGAGTTTTCAGCAGAAACTATGCAGGACAGAAGAAAGTGGCGTTAAATATTCAAAGTGCTGAATGAGAAAAATCTGCAGCAAGGAATAATTTATCCAGCAAGCCTATCCTTCAGAAAAGAAGGGGGGAAAAAGAGTTTCTTAGCCACACAAACTAAAAGAGTTCATGACCACTAAATTAACTACAAAAAATATTGAAGGGGACACTATGAGTGGAAAAAAATCGTAAGTGAGAGTATGACAATAATGAATCAAGGAAGCAGTAAAAATAAGTATTTCTGTAAAAATCAGTTAAGGGATTCACAAAATAAAAGTATGTAAAATATGAAAACATATACCCTAACACATGAGGAGGAGTCAACAGTGGGTTTGAACTTAAACAGCATTCAACTTAATATAGACCGAAAAGGCTATATATAATCCAGGGGGTCACCACAAACCCAAAGCACTAATACACATGCAAAAGATAAAGGGAAAGAAATCCAAGAATATCATTAAAGAAAACGAGCAAACCATGAGAGAGAGAGCAAGAGAAGAAAGGGTCAGAGAAAAACTACACAAAAAACTATGAAACAAGTAACAAAACATCAATAAATACATGTCTAATGATAATCAGTTTGAATGTAAATGGACTAAATGCTCCAAGCAAAAGAGCATGACAGAGTTTGTCTATATATATAAAAGATTTCACACCTAAAGACACCTGCAGATGGAAATTAAGAGATGGAGAAACATTAATCATGCAAGTGGATGTCAAAAGAAGTCAGAGTAGCAATCCTTATATCAGACCAAATAGACTTTTTTAAAATTGAAATTGAATTAGCCAACATAGAGTACACCAGTAGTTTCAAATGTAGCGTTCCACAATTCATCAGTTGTGTATAACACCCAGTGTTCATCACATCACAGGCATTCCTTAATGCCCATCACACAGTTACCCCATCTCCCCAGCCACCTTTCCTCCAGCAACCCTCAGTTGGTTTCCAATAGTTAGGAACCTGTCATGGATTTTCTTCCTCTCTGGTTTCTTCGCATTCATTTTCCCTCCCTTCCCCTATGATCCTCTGTGCTGTTCCTTCTATTCCACATATGAGTAAAACCATATAATAATTGTTTTTCTCTGACTGACTTATTTTGCTCAGCATAATACCCTCCAGTGCCATCCACATCGATATGCTCAATATTGATCCTTTCTGATGGCTGAGTCATATTCCATTGTATATGTATATACCATGTTTTCTTTATCCATTTATCTGTCGATGGATGTCTTGGTTCCTTCCACGGTTTGGCTATTGTGGACAATGTTGCTATAAACATTCGGGGTGCAGTTGCCCCTTCAGATCACTACATTGGTAGCTTTGGGGTAAATAAAATTGCTGGGTTGTAAGGGAGCTCTGTTTTAAGTTCTTGAGGAACCTCCATATTGTTTTCCAAAGTGGCTGTACCAGTTTTCATTCCCACGTAGAAGTGTAAGAGAGTTCCCCTTTCTCCTCACCAACATTTGTTATTTCTCCGCTTGTTAATTTTTGCAATTCTGACTGGTGTGAAGTGGTATCTCACTGTCATTTGGATTTCTTTTTCCCCATGCCAAGTGATGTTGAGCAGTTTGTCATATGTCTGTTGGCCATTTGTGTGTCTTCTTTGGAGAAATATCTGTTCATATCTTCTGCCCATTTCTTGACTCGCTTATTTGTTTTTTGGGTGTTGAGTTTGGGTGTGGAACGGTAGTAAAGCTTACGGCACATTCATGATGCTTCCACACCCACTTTTGGAAATGCTTCTCTCTCAAGGATACCTGAATATGTTAGTGGAGAGTTGCCGTATACGCAGACTTGCTTTTCCCAGGTGAGTGCATGGCACATTCCTTATTCCCTCACGCGCGCGCGCGCGCACACACACACACACACACACACACACAGAGTTGAACATGTTTCTGTCTCGTCAGGAAAGAAGGTGTTCGTTGAGTGACGGTTTCTCACTGATGCTTTTGGGTTCTTGCTTTTATTCCCCCCGGAGAGTGAAGTGTAGGCGCTTTTTCCGTAGGCTTCCGTACACACCCTTGAGAAGCCTTCCGTCAGCCAGAAACAAGCCGTGAGTTGAAAGAGGCGTCCACGCAGACCTCCTTCTCAGAGCGAAGCCTTTCACACTTTTCCTTGTGAAGTAAACTAGAGAGATACAAATACTTTATCAATGATTGCTTTAACAAAAAAGGACTAAATATCCCAATCAGAAAACATAGACTGTAAAGAGGAAGCAAGACCCATCTCTATGCTGCCTACCAGAGAATCACTTCAGACCTAAAAATAAAAGCAGATTCGAAGTAATGGGAAACAAAACGATTTATGATGCAAATGGAAGTGAAAAGAAAGTTGGAGTCGTAATATTTTTATGAGACAAAATAAACTGAATTGTGGGGAAGATGGCAGAGTAGAAGGACCCTAAACTCACCTCATCCCACAGATACAACTAGATCACACTCACACCAGAGTCACCCAGAAATGGACCTTCAGATTTCCCAACAAAACTCTACAACTAAATGGAGAGAGGAAATCACATCAAAGATGGTAGGAAGGACAAGGACTCTGTAGGAATCTAAACCCCGTATTTCTGACCACCAGAGGGAGGGAACCACAGTCACAGAGGGGCCAGAAACAAACTACTACACCGGGGAGCCTCTAAAGCGTAGAGACATCCTCATAGCTTATGGCTTTGAAAATCAGAAGGGATGACATTTGTGAGCGTATACAACCAGCAGACTTAAAGCTTGGAACTTTTAAAAATCAGCTGTCTCAGCTCTGAGAGAGCACAGAAGGTGATCGGAAGCTGAGATCTGTCCTTAAAGAGAAAGCACAGCAAACAGTCTGGAGAAGCTTGGGTGAAGCAGGTTGAAACGTGCTTGAGGATTAAACAAGGGAGACATAGTTCCTGAACTCAGAGTTTGCTAAGGGACTTGTCCAGGAACAAAGGAGCTGGCAGGTTCCATTTCCCTCTACTGCCCCTCATTATAAACACACACCTACCTGCAAGATCAAGCACAATCTAGCAATCACTAACTTGCATAAACCATGGCCCATCCCCACACCTACCACACCTGCTTCAGTCCCAGTGCTGTGGATACCCTCCCTGATAAGACCCACACAATCCTTGACAACAATATGTCTCCCCATCACCCACAGAACACGCATGCATCTTGTTAAAACAGCACACCCCATGTGTTGTGCACAATGACACAGTCCAGATCCAGTCTCTGTTGTTGCTATGCATTACCTTCAGAGGAGAACCAGCATCACCAAGTTAAAAATGTATGTTCTGCCCCGTATTTTCCAGAACAAGCAATATATCTGACCTTCCTCACCGAGAGATATTCTCTGAGAAGTAGGCCAAATGAGCAGACAGAGGACTATGTCCTAAACGAAAGAAGAGGACAAAGCCACAGCAAGAGACCTAAACAAAATGGATATAAGGAACATGCCTGACAGAAAATTTAAGATAACAATTATAAAGATACTCACTGGGGAAATGAAAAGAGGGAGGACATCAGAAGGGGGAACATCACTGAGACTCTTAACAAAGAGATATGAAAGAAATAATCAGAGATGTGGAACACAAGAAATGAAATGAAGAATATACTAGATAGAATAATTAGCAGGATGGACGAAGCAGAGGAACAAATTAATGAACTAGAAGACAGTAATGGAAAGTAATCAAGCGGAACAAATGAGAGGAAAAAGAAGTATGCAAAAATGAGAAGAGACTTAGGGAATTCAGTGACTCCATCCAGTGTAACAACACCCACATTAGAGGGATCCCAGAAGGTGAAAAGGGGGAAAAGGGGGCAGAAAATCTATTTGAGCAAAGAAGAGCTGAAAACTTAACCTAATCTGGTGAAGGAAACCTATACAAATCCATAAGGCATAGAGATCCCCTCCCACAAAGTCAACCGAAGGAGGTCCACATCAAGACACATAGTAATCCAAATGGGAAAAGGTAGTGATAAAGAAAAAACATTTAAAGCAGCAAGATAAAAGAAGACAGGTAACATGCAAGGGAAAGCCCATAAAGCTATCAGCTGAGTTTTCAGCAGAAACTATGCAGGACAGAAGAAAGTGGCGTTAAATATTCAAAGTGCTGAATGAGAAAAATCTGCAGCAAGGAATAATTTATCCAGCAAGCCTATCCTTCAGAAAAGAAGGGGAGAAAAAGAGTTTCTTAGCCACACAAACTAAAAGAGTTCATGACCACTAAATTAACTACAAAAAATATTGAAGGGGACACTATGAGTGGAAAAAAATCGTAAGTGAGAGTATGACAATAATGAATCAAGGAAGCAGTAAAAATAAGTATTTCTGTAAAAATCAGTTAAGGGATTCACAAAATAAAAGTATGTAAAATATGAAAACATATACCCTAACACATGAGGAGGAGTCAACAGTGGGTTTGAACTTAAACAGCATTCAACTTAATATAGACCGAAAAGGCTATATATAATCCAGGGGGTCACCACAAACCCAAAGCACTAATACACATGCAAAAGATAAAGGGAAAGAAATCCAAGAATATCATTAAAGAAAACGAGCAAACCATGAGAGAGAGAGCAAGAGAAGAAAGGGTCAGAGAAAAACTACACAAAAAACTATGAAACAAGTAACAAAACATCAATAAATACATGTCTAATGATAATCAGTTTGAATGTAAATGGACTAAATGCTCCAAGCAAAAGAGCATGACAGAGTTTGTCTATATATATAAAAGATTTCACACCTAAAGACACCTGCAGATGGAAATTAAGAGATGGAGAAACATTAATCATGCAAGTGGATGTCAAAAGAAGTCAGAGTAGCAATCCTTATATCAGACCAAATAGACTTTTTTAAAATTGAAATTGAATTAGCCAACATAGAGTACACCAGTAGTTTCAAATGTAGCGTTCCACAATTCATCAGTTGTGTATAACACCCAGTGTTCATCACATCACAGGCATTCCTTAATGCCCATCACACAGTTACCCCATCTCCCCAGCCACCTTTCCTCCAGCAACCCTCAGTTGGTTTCCAATAGTTAGGAACCTGTCATGGATTTTCTTCCTCTCTGGTTTCTTCGCATTCATTTTCCCTCCCTTCCCCTATGATCCTCTGTGCTGTTCCTTCTATTCCACATATGAGTAAAACCATATAATAATTGTTTTTCTCTGACTGACTTATTTTGCTCAGCATAATACCCTCCAGTGCCATCCACATCGATATGCTCAATATTGATCCTTTCTGATGGCTGAGTCATATTCCATTGTATATGTATATACCATGTTTTCTTTATCCATTTATCTGTCGATGGATGTCTTGGTTCCTTCCACGGTTTGGCTATTGTGGACAATGTTGCTATAAACATTCGGGGTGCAGTTGCCCCTTCAGATCACTACATTGGTAGCTTTGGGGTAAATAAAATTGCTGGGTTGTAAGGGAGCTCTGTTTTAAGTTCTTGAGGAACCTCCATATTGTTTTCCAAAGTGGCTGTACCAGTTTTCATTCCCACGTAGAAGTGTAAGAGAGTTCCCCTTTCTCCTCACCAACATTTGTTATTTCTCCGCTTGTTAATTTTTGCAATTCTGACTGGTGTGAAGTGGTATCTCACTGTCATTTGGATTTCTTTTTCCCCATGCCAAGTGATGTTGAGCAGTTTGTCATATGTCTGTTGGCCATTTGTGTGTCTTCTTTGGAGAAATATCTGTTCATATCTTCTGCCCATTTCTTGACTCGCTTATTTGTTTTTTGGGTGTTGAGTTTGGGTGTGGAACGGTAGTAAAGCTTACGGCACATTCATGATGCTTCCACACCCACTTTTGGAAATGCTTCTCTCTCAAGGATACCTGAATATGTTAGTGGAGAGTTGCCGTATACGCAGACTTGCTTTTCCCAGGTGAGTGCATGGCACATTCCTTATTCCCTCACGCGCGCGCGCGCACACACACACACACACACACACACAGAGTTGAACATGTTTCTGTCTCGTCAGGAAAGAAGGTGTTCGTTGAGTGACGGTTTCTCACTGATGCTTTTGGGTTCTTGCTTTTATTCCCCCCGGAGAGTGAAGTGTAGGCGCTTTTTCCGTAGGCTTCCGTACACACCCTTGAGAAGCCTTCCGTCAGCCAGAAACAAGCCGTGAGTTGAAAGAGGCGTCCACGCAGACCTCCTTCTCAGAGCGAAGCCTTTCACACTTTTCCTTGTGAAGTAAACTAGAGAGATACAAATACTTTATCAATGATTGCTTTAACAAAAAAGGACTAAATATCCCAATCAGAAAACATAGACTGTAAAGAGGAAGCAAGACCCATCTCTATGCTGCCTACCAGAGAATCACTTCAGACCTAAAAATAAAAGCAGATTCGAAGTAATGGGAAACAAAACGATTTATGATGCAAATGGAAGTGAAAAGAAAGTTGGAGTCGTAATATTTTTATGAGACAAAATAAACTGAATTGTGGGGAAGATGGCAGAGTAGAAGGACCCTAAACTCACCTCATCCCACAGATACAACTAGATCACACTCACACCAGAGTCACCCAGAAATGGACCTTCAGATTTCCCAACAAAACTCTACAACTAAATGGAGAGAGGAAATCACATCAAAGATGGTAGGAAGGACAAGGACTCTGTAGGAATCTAAACCCCGTATTTCTGACCACCAGAGGGAGGGAACCACAGTCACAGAGGGGCCGGAAACAAACTACTACACCGGGGAGCCTCTAAAGCGTAGAGACATCCTCATAGCTTGTGGCTTTGAAAATCAGAAGGGATGACATTTGTGAGCGTATACAACCAGCAGACTTAAAGCTTGGAACTTTTAAAAATCAGCTGTCTCAGCTCTGAGAGAGCACAGAAGGTGATCGGAAGCTGAGATCTGTCCTTAAAGAGAAAGCACAGCAAACAGTCTGGAGAAGCTTGGGTGAAGCAGGTTGAAACGTGCTTGAGGATTAAACAAGGGAGACATAGTTCCTGAACTCAGAGTTTGCTAAGGGACTTGTCCAGGAACAAAGGAGCTGGCAGGTTCCATTTCCCTCTACGGCCCCTCATTATAAACACACACCTACCTGCAAGATCAAGCACAATCTAGCAATCACTAACTTGCATAAACCATGGCCCATCCCCACACCTACCACACCTGCTTCAGTCCCAGTGATGTGGATACCCTCCCTGATAAGACCCACACAATCCTTGACAACAATATGTCTCCCCATCACCCACAGAACACGCATGCATCTTGTTAAAACAGCACACCCCATGTGTTGTGCACAATGACACAGTCCAGATCCAGTCTCTGTTGTTGCTATGCATTACCTTCAGAGGAGAACCAGCATCACCAAGTTAAAAATGTATGTTCTGCCCCGTATTTTCAAGAACAAGCAATATATCTGACCTTCCTCACCGAGAGATATTCTCTGAGAAGTAGGCCAAATGAGCAGACAGAGGACTATGTCCTAAACGAAAGAAGAGGACAAAGCCACAGCAAGAGACCTAAACAAAATGGATATAAGGAACATGCCTGACAGAAAATTTAAGATAACAATTATAAAGATACTCACTGGGGAAATGAAAAGAGGGAGGACATCAGAAGGGGGAACATCACTGAGACTCTTAACAAAGAGATATGAAAGAAATAATCAGAGATGTGGAACACAAGAAATGAAATTAAGAATATCCTAGATAGAATAATTAGCAGGATGGACGAAGCAGAGGAACAAATTAATGAACTAGAAGACAGTAATGGAAAGTAATCAAGCGGAACAAATGAGAGGAAAAAGAAGTATGCAAAAATGAGAAGAGACTTAGGGAATTCAGTGACTCCATCCAGTGTAACAACACCCACATTAGAGGGATCCCAGAAGGTGAAAAGGGGGAAAAGGGGGCAGAAAATCTATTTGAGCAAAGAAGAGCTGAAAACTTAACCTAATCTGGTGAAGGAAACCTATACAAATCCATAAGGCATAGAGATCCCCTCCCACAAAGTCAACCGAAGGAGGTCCACATCAAGACACATAGTAATCCAAATGGGAAAAGGTAGTGATAAAGAAAAAACATTTAAAGCAGCAAGATAAAAGAAGACAGGTAACATGCAAGGGAAAGCCCATAAAGCTATCAGCTGAGTTTTCAGCAGAAACTATGCAGGACAGAAGAAAGTGGCGTTAAATATTCAAAGTGCTGAATGAGAAAAATCTGCAGCAAGGAATAATTTATCCAGCAAGCCTATCCTTCAGAAAAGAAGGGGAGAAAAAGAGTTTCTTAGCCACACAAACTAAAAGAGTTCATGACCACTAAATTAACTACAAAAAATATTGAAGGGGACACTATGAGTGGAAAAAAACCGTAAGTGAGAGTATGACAATAATGAATCAAGGAAGCAGTAAAAATAAGTATTTCTGTAAAAATCAGTTAAGGGATTCACAAAATAAAAGTATGTAAAATATGAAAACATATACCCTAACACATGAGGAGGAGTCAACAGTGGGTTTGAACTTAAACAGCATTCAACTTAATATAGACCGAAAAGGCTATATATAATCCAGGGGGTCACCACAAACCCAAAGCACTAATACACATGCAAAAGATAAAGGGAAAGAAATCCAAGAATATCATTAAAGAAAACGAGCAAACCATGAGAGAGAGAGCAAGAGAAGAAAGGATCAGAGAAAAACTACACAAAAAACTATGAAACAAGTAACAAAACATCAATAAATACATGTCTAATGATAATCAGTTTGAATGTAAATGGACTAAATGCTCCAAGCAAAAGAGCATGACAGAGTTTGTCTATATATATAAAAGATTTCACACCTAAAGACACCTGCAGATGGAAATTAAGAGATGGAGAAACATTAATCATGCAAGTGGATGTCAAAAGAAGTCAGAGTAGCAATCCTTATATCAGACCAAATAGAGTTTTTTAAAATTGAAATTGAATTAGCCAACATAGAGTACACCAGTAGTTTCAAATGTAGCGTTCCACAATTCATCAGTTGTGTATAACACCCAGTGTTCATCACATCACAGGCATTCCTTAATGCCCATCACACAGTTACCCCATCTCCCCAGCCACCTTTCCTCCAGCAACCCTCAGTTGGTTTCCAATAGTTAGGAACCTGTCATGGATTTTCTTCCTCTCTGGTTTCTTCGCATTCATTTTCCCTCCCTTCCCCTATGATCCTCTGTGCTGTTCCTTCTATTCCACATATGAGTAAAACCATATAATAATTGTTTTTCTCTGACTGACTTATTTTGCTCAGCATAATACCCTCCAGTGCCACCCACATCGATATGCTCAATATTGATCCTTTCTGATGGCTGAGTCATATTCCATTGTATATGTATATACCATGTTTTCTTTATCCATTTATCTGTCGATGGATGTCTTGGTTCCTTCCACGGTTTGGCTATTGTGGACAATGTTGCTATAAACATTCGGGGTGCAGTTGCCCCTTCAGATCACTACATTGGTAGCTTTGGGGTAAATAAAATTGCTGGGTTGTATGGGAGCTCTGTTTTAAGTTCTTGAGGAACCTCCATATTGTTTTCCAAAGTGGCTGTACCAGTTTTCATTCCCACTTAGAAGTGTAAGAGAGTTCCCCTTTCTCCTCACCAACATTTGTTATTTCTCCGCTTGTTAATTTTTGCAATTCTGACTGGTGTGAAGTGGTATCTCATTGTCATTTGGATTTCTTTTTCCCCATGCCAAGTGATGTTGAGCAGTTTGTCATATATCTGTTGGCCATTTGTGTGTCTTCTTTGGAGAAATATCTGTTCATATCTTCTGCCCATTTCTTGACTCGCTTATTTGTTTTTTGGGTTTTGAGTTTGGGTGTTGAACGGTAGTAAAGCGTACGGCACATTCATGATACTTCCACACCCACTTTTGGAAATGCTTCTCTCTCAAGGATACCTGAATATGTTAGTGGAGAGTTGCCGTATACGCAGACTTGCTTTTCCCAGGTGAGTGCATGGCACATTCCTTATTCCCTCACGCGCGCGCGCGCACACACACACACACACAAACACACACACACACACACACACACAGAGTTGAACATGTTTCTGTCTCGTCAGGAAAGAAGGTGTTGGTTGAGTGACGGTTTCTCACTGATGCTTTTGGGTTCTTGCTTTTATTCCTCCCGGAGAGTGAAGTGTAGGCGCTTTTTCCGTAGGCTTGCGTACACACCCTTGAGAAGCCTTCCGTCAGCCAGAAACAAGCCGTGAGTTGAAAGAGGCGTCCACGCAGACCTCCTTCTCAGAGCGAAGCCTTTCACACTTTTCCTTGTGAAGTAAACTAGAGAGATACAAATACTTTATCAATGATTGCTTTAACAAAAAAGGACTAAATATCCCAATCAGAAAACATAGACTGTAAAGAGGAAGCAAGACCCATCTCTATGCTGCCTACCAGAGAATCACTTCAGACCTAAAAATAAAAGCAGATTCGAAGTAATGGGAAACAAAACGATTTATGATGCAAATGGAAGTGAAAAGAAAGTTGGAGTCGTAATATTTTTATGAGACAAAATAAACTGAATTGTGGGGAAGATGGCAGAGTAGAAGGACCCTAAACTCACCTCATCCCACAGATACAACTAGATCACACTCACACCAGAGTCACCCAGAAATGGACCTTCAGATTTCCCAACAAAACTCTACAACTAAATGGAGAGAGGAAATCACATCAAAGATGGTAGGAAGGACAAGGACTCTGTAGGAATCTAAACCCCGTATTTCTGACCACCAGAGGGAGGGAACCACAGTCACAGAGGGGCCAGAAACAAACTACTACACCGGGGAGCCTCTAAAGCGTAGAGACATCCTCATAGCTTGTGGCTTTGAAAATCAGAAGGGATGACATTTGTGAGCGTATACAACCAGCAGACTTAAAGCTTGGAACTTTTAAAAATCAGCTGTCTCAGCTCTGAGAGAGCACAGAAGGTGATCGGAAGCTGAGATCTGTCCTTAAAGAGAAAGCACAGCAAACAGTCTGGAGAAACTTGGGTGAAGCAGGTTGAAACGTGCTTGAGGATTAAACAAGGGAGACATAGTTCCTGAACTCAGAGTTTGCTAAGGGACTTGTCCAGGAACAAAGGAGCTGGCAGGTGCCATTTCCCTCTACGGCCCCTCATTATAAACACACACCTACCTGCAAGATCAAGCACAATCTAGCAATCACTAACTTGCATAAACCATGGCCCATCCCCACACCTACCACACCTGCTTCAGTCCAGTGCTGTGGATACCCTCCCTGATAAGACCCACACAATCCTTGACAACAATATGTCTCCCCATCACCCACAGAACACGCATGCATCTTGTTAAAACAGCACACCCCATGTGTTGTGCACAATGACACAGTCCAGATCCAGTCTCTGTTGTTGCTATGCATTACCTTCAGAGGAGAACCAGCATCACCAAGTTAAAAATGTATGTTCTGCCCCGTATTTTCAAGAACAAGCAATATATCTGACCTTCCTCACCGAGAGATATTCTCTGAGAAGTAGGCCAAATGAGCAGACAGAGGACTATGTCCTAAACGAAAGAAGAGGACAAAGCCACAGCAAGAGACCTAAACAAAATGGATATAAGGAACATGCCTGACAGAAAATTTAAGATAACAATTATAAAGATACTCACTGGGGAAATGAAAAGAGGGAGGACATCAGAAGGGGGAACATCACTGAGACTCTTAACAAAGAGATATGAAAGAAATAATCAGAGATGTGGAACACAAGAAATGAAATGAAGAATATACTAGATAGAATAATTAGCAGGATGGACGAAGCAGAGGAACAAATTAATGAACTAGAAGACAGTAATGGAAAGTAATCAAGCGGAACACATGAGAGGAAAAAGAAGTATGCAAAAATGAGAAGAGACTTAGGGAATTCAGTGACTCCATCCAGTGTAACAACACCCACATTAGAGGGATCCCAGAAGGTGAAAAGGGGGAAAAGGGGGCAGAAAATCTATTTGAGCAAAGAAGAGCTGAAAACTTAACCTAATCTGGTGAAGGAAACCTATACAAATCCATAAGGCATAGAGATCCCCTCCCACAAAGTCAACCGAAGGAGGTCCACATCAAGACACATAGTAATCCAAATGGGAAAAGGTAGTGATAAAGAAAAAACATTTAAAGCAGCAAGATAAAAGAAGACAGGTAACATGCAAGGGAAAGCCCATAAAGCTATCAGCTGAGTTTTCAGCAGAAACTATGCAGGACAGAAGAAAGTGGCGTTAAATATTCAAAGTGCTGAATGAGAAAAATCTGCAGCAAGGAATAATTTATCCAGCAAGCCTATCCTTCAGAAAAGAAAGGGAGAAAAAGAGTTTCTTAGCCACACAAACTAAAAGAGTTCATGACCACTAAATTAACTACAAAAAATATTGAAGGGGACACTATGAGTGGAAAAAAATCGTAAGTGAGAGTATGACAATAATGAATCAAGGAAGCAGTAAAAATAAGTATTTCTGTAAAAATCAGTTAAGGGATTCACAAAATAAAAGTATGTAAAATATGAAAACATATACCCTAACACATGAGGAGGAGTCAACAGTGGGTTTGAACTTAAACAGCATTCAACTTAATATAGACCGAAAAGGCTATATATAATCCAGGGGGTCACCACAAACCCAAAGCACTAATACACATGCAAAAGATAAAGGGAAAGAAATCCAAGAATATCATTAAAGAAAACGAGCAAACCATGAGAGAGAGAGCAAGAGAAGAAAGGATCAGAGAAAAACTACACAAAAAACTATGAAACAAGTAACAAAACATCAATAAATACATGTCTAATGATAATCAGTTTGAATGTAAATGGACTAAATGCTCCAAGCAAAAGAGCATGACAGAGTTTGTCTATATATATAAAAGATTTCACACCTAAAGACACCTGCAGATGGAAATTAAGAGATGGAGAAACATTAATCATGCAAGTGGATGTCAAAAGAAGTCAGAGTAGCAATCCTTATATCAGACCAAATAGACTTTTTTAAAATTGAAATTGAATTAGCCAACATAGAGTACACCAGTAGTTTCAAATGTAGCGTTCCACAATTCATCAGTTGTGTATAACACCCAGTGTTCATCACATCACAGGCATTCCTTAATGCCCATCACACAGTTACCCCATCTCCCCAGCCACCTTTCCTCCAGCAACCCTCAGTTGGTTTCCAATAGTTAGGAACCTGTCATGGATTTTCTTCCTCTCTGGTTTCTTCGCATTCATTTTCCCTCCCTTCCCCTATGATCCTCTGTGCTGTTCCTTCTATTCCACATATGAGTAAAACCATATAATAATTGTTTTTCTCTGACTGACTTATTTTGCTCAGCATAATACCCTCCAGTGCCATCCACATCGATATGCTAAATATTGATCCTTTCTGATGGCTGAGTCATATTCCATTGTATATGTATATACCATGTTTTCTTTATCCATTTATCTGTCGATGGATGTCTTGGTTCCTTCCACGGTTTGGCTATTGTGGACAATGTTGCTATAAACATTCGGGGTGCAGTTGCCCCTTCAGATCACTACATTGGTAGCTTTGGGGTAAATAAAATTGCTGGGTTGTAAGGGAGCTCTGTTTTAAGTTCTTGAGGAACCTCCATATTGTTTTCCAAAGTGGCTGTACCACTTTTCATTCCCACGTAGAAGTGTAAGAGAGTTCCCCTTTCTCCTCACCAACATTTGTTATTTCTCCGCTTGTTAATTTTTGCAATTCTGACTGGTGTGAAGTGGTATCTCACTGTCATTTGGATTTCTTTTTCCCCATGCCAAGTGATGTTGAGCAGTTTGTCATATGTCTGTTGGCCATTTGTGTGTCTTCTTTGGAGAAATATCTGTTCATATCTTCTGCCCATTTCTTGACTCGCTTATTTGTTTTTTGGGTGTTGAGTTTGGGTGTGGAACGGTAGTAAAGCTTACGGCACATTCATGATGCTTCCACACCCACTTTTGGAAATGCTTCTCTCTCAAGGATACCTGAATATGTTAGTGGAGAGTTGCCGTATACGCAGACTTGCTTTTCCCAGGTGAGTGCATGGCACATTCCTTATTCCCTCACGCGCGCGCGCGCGCACACACACACACACACACACACAGAGTTGAACATGTTTCTGTCTCGTCAGGAAAGAAGGTGTTCGTTGAGTGACGGTTTCTCACTGATGCTTTTGGGTTCTTGCTTTTATTCCCCCCGGAGAGTGAAGTGTAGGCGCTTTTTCCGTAGGCTTCCGTACACACCCTTGAGAAGCCTTCCGTCAGCCAGAAACAAGCCGTGAGTTGAAAGAGGCGTCCACGCAGACCTCCTTCTCAGAGCGAAGCCTTTCACACTTTTCCTTGTGAAGTAAACTAGAGAGATACAAATACTTTATCAATGATTGCTTTAACAAAAAAGGACTAAATATCCCAATCAGAAAACATAGACTGTAAAGAGGAAGCAAGACCCATCTCTATGCTGCCTACCAGAGAATCACTTCAGACCTAAAAATAAAAGCAGATTCGAAGTAATGGGAAACAAAACGATTTATGATGCAAATGGAAGTGAAAAGAAAGTTGGAGTCGTAATATTTTTATGAGACAAAATAAACTGAATTGTGGGGAAGATGGCAGAGTAGAAGGACCCTAAACTCACCTCATCCCACAGATACAACTAGATCACACTCACACCAGAGTCACCCAGAAATGGACCTTCAGATTTCCCAACAAAACTCTACAACTAAATGGAGAGAGGAAATCACATCAAAGATGGTAGGAAGGACAAGGACTCTGTAGGAATCTAAACCCCGTATTTCTGACCACCAGAGGGAGGGAACCACAGTCACAGAGGGGCCAGAAACAAACTACTACACCGGGGAGCCTCTAAAGCGTAGAGACATCCTCATAGCTTATGGCTTTGAAAATCAGAAGGGATGACATTTGTGAGCGTATACAACCAGCAGACTTAAAGCTTGGAACTTTTAAAAATCAGCTGTCTCAGCTCTGAGAGAGCACAGAAGGTGATCGGAAGCTGAGATCTGTCCTTAAAGAGAAAGCACAGCAAACAGTCTGGAGAAGCTTGGGTGAAGCAGGTTGAAACGTGCTTGAGGATTAAACAAGGGAGACATAGTTCCTGAACTCAGAGTTTGCTAAGGGACTTGTCCAGGAACAAAGGAGCTGGCAGGTTCCATTTCCCTCTACGGCCCCTCATTATAAACACACACCTACCTGCAAGATCAAGCACAATCTAGCAATCACTAACTTGCATAAACCATGGCCCATCCCCACACCTACCACACCTGCTTCAGTCCCAGTGCTGTGGATACCCTCCCTGATAAGACCCACACAATCCTTGACAACAATATGTCTCCCCATCACCCACAGAACACGCATGCATCTTGTTAAAACAGCACACCCCATGTGTTGTGCACAATGACACAGTCCAGATCCAGTCTCTGTTGTTGCTATGCATTACCTTCAGAGGAGAACCAGCATCACCAAGTTAAAAATGTATGTTCTGCCCCGTATTTTCCAGAACAAGCAATATATCTGACCTTCCTCACCGAGAGATATTCTCTGAGAAGTAGGCCAAATGAGCAGACAGAGGACTATGTCCTAAACGAAAGAAGAGGACAAAGCCACAGCAAGAGACCTAAACAAAATGGATATAAGGAACATGCCTGACAGAAAATTTAAGATAACAATTATAAAGATACTCACTGGGGAAATGAAAAGAGGGAGGACATCAGAAGGGGGAACATCACTGAGACTCTTAACAAAGAGATATGAAAGAAATAATCAGAGATGTGGAACACAAGAAATGAAATGAAGAATATACTAGATAGAATAATTAGCAGGATGGACGAAGCAGAGGAACAAATTAATGAACTAGAAGACAGTAATGGAAAGTAATCAAGCGGAACAAATGAGAGGAAAAAGAAGTATGCAAAAATGAGAAGAGACTTAGGGAATTCAGTGACTCCATCCAGTGTAACAACACCCACATTAGAGGGATCCCAGAAGGTGAAAAGGGGGAAAAGGGGGCAGAAAATCTATTTGAGCAAAGAAGAGCTGAAAACTTAACCTAATCTGGTGAAGGAAACCTATACAAATCCATAAGGCATAGAGATCCCCTCCCACAAAGTCAACCGAAGGAGGTCCACATCAAGACACATAGTAATCCAAATGGGAAAAGGTAGTGATAAAGAAAAAACATTTAAAGCAGCAAGATAAAAGAAGACAGGTAACATGCAAGGGAAAGCCCATAAAGCTATCAGCTGAGTTTTCAGCAGAAACTATGCAGGACAGAAGAAAGTGGCGTTAAATATTCAAAGTGCTGAATGAGAAAAATCTGCAGCAAGGAATAATTTATCCAGCAAGCCTATCCTTCAGAAAAGAAGGGGAGAAAAAGAGTTTCTTAGCCACACAAACTAAAAGAGTTCATGACCACTAAATTAACTACAAAAAATATTGAAGGGGACACTATGAGTGGAAAAAAATCGTAAGTGAGAGTATGACAATAATGAATCAAGGAAGCAGTAAAAATAAGTATTTCTGTAAAAATCAGTTAAGGGATTCACAAAATAAAAGTATGTAAAATATGAAAATATATACCCTAACACATGAGGAGGAGTCAACAGTGGGTTTGAACTTAAACAGCATTCAACTTAATATAGACCGAAAAGGCTATATATAATCCAGGGGGTCACCACAAACCCAAAGCACTAATACACATGCAAAAGATAAAGGGAAAGAAATCCAAGAATACAATTAAAGAAAACGAGCAAACCATGAGAGAGAGAGCAAGAGAAGAAAGGGTCAGAGAAAAACTACACAAAAAACTATGAAACAAGTAACAAAACATCAATAAATACATGTCTAATGATAATCAGTTTGAATGTAAATGGACTAAATGCTCCAAGCAAAAGAGCATGACAGAGTTTGTCTATATATATAAAAGATTTCACACCTAAAGACACCTGCAGATGGAAATTAAGAGATGGAGAAACATTAATCATGCAAGTGGATGTCAAAAGAAGTCAGAGTAGCAATCCTTATATCAGACCAAATAGACTTTTTTAAAATTGAAATTGAATTAGCCAACATAGAGTACACCAGTAGTTTCAAATGTAGCGTTCCACAATTCATCAGTTGTGTATAACACCCAGTGTTCATCACATCACAGGCATTCCTTAATGCCCATCACACAGTTACCCCATCTCCCCAGCCACCTTTCCTCCAGCAACCCTCAGTTGGTTTCCAATAGTTAGGAACCTGTCATGGATTTTCTTCCTCTCTGGTTTCTTCGCATTCATTTTCCCTCCCTTCCCCTATGATCCTCTGTGCTGTTCCTTCTATTCCACATATGAGTAAAACCATATAATAATTGTTTTTCTCTGACTGACTTATTTTGCTCAGCATAATACCCTCCAGTGCCATCCACATCGATATGCTCAATATTGATCCTTTCTGATGGCTGAGTCATATTCCATTGTATATGTATATACCATGTTTTCTTTATCCATTTATCTGTCGATGGATGTCTTGGTTCCTTCCACGGTTTGGCTATTGTGGACAATGTTGCTATAAACATTCGGGGTGCAGTTGCCCCTTCAGATCACTACATTGGTAGCTTTGGGGTAAATAAAATTGCTGGGTTGTAAGGGAGCTCTGTTTTAAGTTCTTGAGGAACCTCCATATTGTTTTCCAAAGTGGCTGTACCAGTTTTCATTCCCACGTAGAAGTGTAAGAGAGTTCCCCTTTCTCCTCACCAACATTTGTTATTTCTCCGCTTGTTAATTTTTGCAATTCTGACTGGTGTGAAGTGGTATCTCACTGTCATTTGGATTTCTTTTTCCCCATGCCAAGTGATGTTGAGCAGTTTGTCATATGTCTGTTGGCCATTTGTGTGTCTTCTTTGGAGAAATATCTGTTCATATCTTCTGCCCATTTCTTGACTCGCTTATTTGTTTTTTGGGTGTTGAGTTTGGGTGTGGAACGGTAGTAAAGCTTACGGCACATTCATGATGCTTCCACACCCACTTTTGGAAATGCTTCTCTCTCAAGGATACCTGAATATGTTAGTGGAGAGTTGCCGTATACGCAGACTTGCTTTTCCCAGGTGAGTGCATGGCACATTCCTTATTCCCTCACGCGCGCGCGCGCGCACACACACACACACACACACACAGAGTTGAACATGTTTCTGTCTCGTCAGGAAAGAAGGTGTTCGTTGAGTGACGGTTTCTCACTGATGCTTTTGGGTTCTTGCTTTTATTCCCCCCGGAGAGTGAAGTGTAGGCGCTTTTTCCGTAGGCTTCCGTACACACCCTTGAGAAGCCTTCCGTCAGCCAGAAACAAGCCGTGAGTTGAAAGAGGCGTCCACGCAGACCTCCTTCTCAGAGCGAAGCCTTTCACACTTTTCCTTGTGAAGTAAACTAGAGAGATACAAATACTTTATCAATGATTGCTTTAACAAAAAAGGACTAAATATCCCAATCAGAAAACATAGACTGTAAAGAGGAAGCAAGACCCATCTCTATGCTGCCTACCAGAGAATCACTTCAGACCTAAAAATAAAAGCAGATTCGAAGTAATGGGAAACAAAACGATTTATGATGCAAATGGAAGTGAAAAGAAAGTTGGAGTCGTAATATTTTTATGAGACAAAATAAACTGAATTGTGGGGAAGATGGCAGAGTAGAAGGACCCTAAACTCACCTCATCCCACAGATACAACTAGATCACACTCACACCAGAGTCACCCAGAAATGGACCTTCAGATTTCCCAACAAAACTCTACAACTAAATGGAGAGAGGAAATCACATCAAAGATGGTAGGAAGGACAAGGACTCTGTAGGAATCTAAACCCCGTATTTCTGACCACCAGAGGGAGGGAACCACAGTCACAGAGGGGCCGGAAACAATCTACTACACCGGGGAGCCTCTAAAGCGTAGAGACATCCTCATAGCTTATGGCTTTGAAAATCAGAAGGGATGACATTTGTGAGCGTATACAACCAGCAGACTTAAAGCTTGGAACTTTTAAAAATCAGCTGTCTCAGCTCTGAGAGAGCACAGAAGGTGATCGGAAGCTGAGATCTGTCCTTAAAGAGAAAGCACAGCAAACAGTCTGGAGAAGCTTGGGTGAAGCAGGTTGAAACGTGCTTGAGGATTAAACAAGGGAGACATAGTTCCTGAACTCAGAGTTTGCTAAGGGACTTGTCCAGGAACAAAGGAGCTGGCAGGTTCCATTTCCCTCTACGGCCCCTCATTATAAACACACACCTACCTGCAAGATCAAGCACAATCTAGCAATCACTAACTTGCATAAACCATGGCCCATCCCCACACCTACCACACCTGCTTCAGTCCCAGTGCTGTGGATACCCTCCCTGATAAGACCCACACAATCCTTGACAACAATATGTCTCCCCATCACCCACAGAACACGCATGCATCTTGTTAAAACAGCACACCCCATGTGTTGTGCACAATGACACAGTCCAGATCCAGTCTCTGTTGTTGCTATGCATTACCTTCAGAGGAGAACCAGCATCACCAAGTTAAAAATGTATGTTCTGCCCCGTATTTTCAAGAACAAGCAATATATCTGACCTTCCTCACCGAGAGATATTCTCTGAGAAGTAGGCCAAATGAGCAGACAGAGGACTATGTCCTAAAGGAAAGAAGAGGACAAAGCCACAGCAAGAGACCTAAACAAAATGGATATAAGGAACATGCCTGACAGAAAATTTAAGATAACAATTATAAAGATACTCACTGGGGAAATGAAAAGAGGGAGGACATCAGAAGGGGGAACATCACTGAGACTCTTAACAAAGAGATATGAAAGAAATAATCAGAGATGTGGAACACAAGAAATGAAATGAAGAATATACTAGATAGAATAATTAGCAGGATGGACGAAGCAGAGGAACAAATTAATGAACTAGAAGACAGTAATGGAAAGTAATCAAGCGGAACAAATGAGAGGAAAAAGAAGTATGCAAAAATGAGAAGAGACTTAGGGAATTCAGTGACTCCATCCAGTGTAACAACACCCACATTAGAGGGATCCCAGAAGGTGAAAAGGGGGAAAAGGGGGCAGAAAATCTATTTGAGCAAAGAAGAGCTGAAAACTTAACCTAATCTGGTGAAGGAAACCTATACAAATCCATAAGGCATAGAGATCCCCTCTCACAAAGTCAACCGAAGGAGGTCCACATCAAGACACATAGTAATCCAAATGGGAAAAGGTAGTGATAAAGAAAAAACATTTAAAGCAGCAAGATAAAAGAAGACAGGTAACATGCAAGGGAAAGCCCATAAAGCTATCAGCTGAGTTTTCAGCAGAAACTATGCAGGACAGAAGAAAGTGGCGTTAAATATTCAAAGTGCTGAATGAGAAAAATCTGCAGCAAGGAATAATTTATCCAGCAAGCCTATCCTTCAGAAAAGAAAGGGAGAAAAAGAGTTTCTTAGCCACACAAACTAAAAGAGTTCATGACCACTAAATTAACTACAAAAAATATTGAAGGGGACACTATGAGTGGAAAAAAATCGTAAGTGAGAGTATGACAATAATGAATCAAGGAAGCAGTAAAAATAAGTATTTCTGTAAAAATCAGTTAAGGGATTCACAAAATAAAAGTATGTAAAATATGAAAACATATACCCTAACACATGAGGAGGAGTCAACAGTGGGTTTGAACTTAAACAGCATTCAACTTAATATAGACCGAAAAGGCTATATATAATCCAGGGGGTCACCACAAACCCAAAGCACTAATACACATGCAAAAGATAAAGGGAAAGAAATCCAAGAATATCATTAAAGAAAACGAGCAAACCATGAGAGAGAGAGCAAGAGAAGAAAGGATCAGAGAAAAACTACACAAAAAACTATGAAACAAGTAACAAAACATCAATAAATACATGTCTAATGATAATCAGTTTGAATGTAAATGGACTAAATGCTCCAAGCAAAAGAGCATGACAGAGTTTGTCTATATATATAAAAGATTTCACACCTAAAGACACCTGCAGATGGAAATTAAGAGATGGAGAAACATTAATCATGCAAGTGGATGTCAAAAGAAGTCAGAGTAGCAATCCTTATATCAGACCAAATAGACTTTTTTAAAATTGAAATTGAATTAGCCAACATAGAGTACACCAGTAGTTTCAAATGTAGCGTTCCACAATTCATCAGTTGTGTATAACACCCAGTGTTCATCACATCACAGGCATTCCTTAATGCCCATCACACAGTTACCCCATCTCCCCAGCCACCTTTCCTCCAGCAACCCTCAGTTGGTTTCCAATAGTTAGGAACCTGTCATGGATTTTCTTCCTCTCTGGTTTCTTCGCATTCATTTTCCCTCCCTTCCCCTATGATCCTCTGTGCTGTTCCTTCTATTCCACATATGAGTAAAACCATATAATAATTGTTTTTCTCTGACTGACTTATTTTGCTCAGCATAATACCCTCCAGTGCCATCCACATCGATATGCTAAATATTGATCCTTTCTGATGGCTGAGTCATATTCCATTGTATATGTATATACCATGTTTTCTTTATCCATTTATCTGTCGATGGATGTCTTGGTTCCTTCCACGGTTTGGCTATTGTGGACAATGTTGCTATAAACATTCGGGGTGCAGTTGCCCCTTCAGATCACTACATTGGTAGCTTTGGGGTAAATAAAATTGCTGGGTTGTAAGGGAGCTCTGTTTTAAGTTCTTGAGGAACCTCCATATTGTTTTCCAAAGTGGCTGTACCAGTTTTCATTCCCACGTAGAAGTGTAAGAGAGTTCCCCTTTCTCCTCACCAACATTTGTTATTTCTCCGCTTGTTAATTTTTGCAATTCTGACTGGTGTGAAGTGGTATCTCACTGTCATTTGGATTTCTTTTTCCCCATGCCAAGTGATGTTGAGCAGTTTGTCATATGTCTGTTGGCCATTTGTGTGTCTTCTTTGGAGAAATATCTGTTCATATCTTCTGCCCATTTCTTGACTCGCTTATTTGTTTTTTGGGTGTTGAGTTTGGGTGTGGAACGGTAGTAAAGCTTACGGCACATTCATGATGCTTCCACACCCACTTTTGGAAATGCTTCTCTCTCAAGGACACCTGAATATGTTAGTGGAGAGTTGCCGTATACGCAGACTTGCTTTTCCCAGGTGAGTGCATGGCACATTCCTTATTCCCTCACGCGCGCGCGCGCGCACACACACACACACACACACACAGAGTTGAACATGTTTCTGTCTCGTCAGGAAAGAAGGTGTTCGTTGAGTGACGGTTTCTCACTGATGCTTTTGGGTTCTTGCTTTTATTCCCCCCGGAGAGTGAAGTGTAGGCGCTTTTTCCGTAGGCTTCCGTACACACCCTTGAGAAGCCTTCCGTCAGCCAGAAACAAGCCGTGAGTTGAAAGAGGCGTCCACGCAGACCTCCTTCTCAGAGCGAAGCCTTTCACACTTTTCCTTGTGAAGTAAACTAGAGAGATACAAATACTTTATCAATGATTGCTTTAACAAAAAAGGACTAAATATCCCAATCAGAAAACATAGACTGTAAAGAGGAAGCAAGACCCATCTCTATGCTGCCTACCAGAGAATCACTTCAGACCTAAAAATAAAAGCAGATTCGAAGTAATGGGAAACAAAACGATTTATGATGCAAATGGAAGTGAAAAGAAAGTTGGAGTCGTAATATTTTTATGAGACAAAATAAACTGAATTGTGGGGAAGATGGCAGAGTAGAAGGACCCTAAACTCACCTCATCCCACAGATACAACTAGATCACACTCACACCAGAGTCACCCAGAAATGGACCTTCAGATTTCCCAACAAAACTCTACAACTAAATGGAGAGAGGAAATCACATCAAAGATGGTAGGAAGGACAAGGACTCTGTAGGAATCTAAACCCCGTATTTCTGACCACCAGAGGGAGGGAACCACAGTCACAGAGGGGCCAGAAACAAACTACTACACCGGGGAGCCTCTAAAGCGTAGAGACATCCTCATAGCTTATGGCTTTGAAAATCAGAAGGGATGACATTTGTGAGCGTATACAACCAGCAGACTTAAAGCTTGGAACTTTTAAAAATCAGCTGTCTCAGCTCTGAGAGAGCACAGAAGGTGATCGGAAGCTGAGATCTGTCCTTAAAGAGAAAGCACAGCAAACAGTCTGGAGAAGCTTGGGTGAAGCAGGTTGAAACGTGCTTGAGGATTAAACAAGGGAGACATAGTTCCTGAACTCAGAGTTTGCTAAGGGACTTGTCCAGGAACAAAGGAGCTGGCAGGTTCCATTTCCCTCTACGGCCCCTCATTATAAACACACACCTACCTGCAAGATCAAGCACAATCTAGCAATCACTAACTTGCATAAACCATGGCCCATCCCCACACCTACCACACCTGCTTCAGTCCCAGTGCTGTGGATACCCTCCCTGATAAGACCCACACAATCCTTGACAACAATATGTCTCCCCATCACCCACAGAACACGCATGCATCTTGTTAAAACAGCACACCCCATGTGTTGTGCACAATGACACAGTCCAGATCCAGTCTCTGTTGTTGCTATGCATTACCTTCAGAGGAGAACCAGCATCACCAAGTTAAAAATGTATGTTCTGCCCCGTATTTTCCAGAACAAGCAATATATCTGACCTTCCTCACCGAGAGATATTCTCTGAGAAGTAGGCCAAATGAGCAGACAGAGGACTATGTCCTAAACGAAAGAAGAGGACAAAGCCACAGCAAGAGACCTAAACAAAATGGATATAAGGAACATGCCTGACAGAAAATTTAAGATAACAATTATAAAGATACTCACTGGGGAAATGAAAAGAGGGAGGACATCAGAAGGGGGAACATCACTGAGACTCTTAACAAAGAGATATGAAAGAAATAATCAGAGATGTGGAACACAAGAAATGAAATGAAGAATATACTAGATAGAATAATTAGCAGGATGGACGAAGCAGAGGAACAAATTAATGAACTAGAAGACAGTAATGGAAAGTAATCAAGCGGAACAAATGAGAGGAAAAAGAAGTATGCAAAAATGAGAAGAGACTTAGGGAATTCAGTGACTCCATCCAGTGTAACAACACCCACATTAGAGGGATCCCAGAAGGTGAAAAGGGGGAAAAGGGGGCAGAAAATCTATTTGAGCAAAGAAGAGCTGAAAACTTAACCTAATCTGGTGAAGGAAACCTATACAAATCCATAAGGCATAGAGATCCCCTCCCACAAAGTCAACCGAAGGAGGTCCACATCAAGACACATAGTAATCCAAATGGGAAAAGGTAGTGATAAAGAAAAAACATTTAAAGCAGCAAGATAAAAGAAGACAGGTAACATGCAAGGGAAAGCCCATAAAGCTATCAGCTGAGTTTTCAGCAGAAACTATGCAGGACAGAAGAAAGTGGCGTTAAATATTCAAAGTGCTGAATGAGAAAAATCTGCAGCAAGGAATAATTTATCCAGCAAGCCTATCCTTCAGAAAAGAAGGGGAGAAAAAGAGTTTCTTAGCCACACAAACTAAAAGAGTTCATGACCACTAAATTAACTACAAAAAATATTGAAGGGGACACTATGAGTGGAAAAAAACCGTAAGTGAGAGTATGACAATAATGAATCAAGGAAGCAGTAAAAATAAGTATTTCTGTAAAAATCAGTTAAGGGATTCACAAAATAAAAGTATGTAAAATATGAAAACATATACCCTAACACATGAGGAGGAGTCAACAGTGGGTTTGAACTTAAACAGCATTCAACTTAATATAGACCGAAAAGGCTATATATAATCCAGGGGGTCACCACAAACCCAAAGCACTAATACACATGCAAAAGATAAAGGGAAAGAAATCCAAGAATATCATTAAAGAAAACGAGCAAACCATGAGAGAGAGAGCAAGAGAAGAAAGGGTCAGAGAAAAACTACACAAAAAACTATGAAACAAGTAACAAAACATCAATAAATACATGTCTAATGATAATCAGTTTGAATGTAAATGGACTAAATGCTCCAAGCAAAAGAGCATGACAGAGTTTGTCTATATATATAAAAGATTTCACACCTAAAGACACCTGCAGATGGAAATTAAGAGATGGAGAAACATTAATCATGCAAGTGGATGTCAAAAGAAGTCAGAGTAGCAATCCTTATATCAGACCAAATAGACTTTTTTAAAATTGAAATTGAATTAGCCAACATAGAGTACACCAGTAGTTTCAAATGTAGCGTTCCACAATTCATCAGTTGTGTATAACACCCAGTGTTCATCACATCACAGGCATTCCTTAATGCCCATCACACAGTTACCCCATCTCCCCAGCCACCTTTCCTCCAGCAACCCTCAGTTGGTTTCCAATAGTTAGGAACCTGTCATGGATTTTCTTCCTCTCTGGTTTCTTCGCATTCATTTTCCCTCCCTTCCCCTATGATCCTCTGTGCTGTTCCTTCTATTCCACATATGAGTAAAACCATATAATAATTGTTTTTCTCTGACTGACTTATTTTGCTCAGCATAATACCCTCCAGTGCCATCCACATCGATATGCTCAATATTGATCCTTTCTGATGGCTGAGTCATATTCCATTGTATATGTATATACCATGTTTTCTTTATCCATTTATCTGTCGATGGATGTCTTGGTTCCTTCCACGGTTTGGCTATTGTGGACAATGTTGCTATAAACATTCGGGGTGCAGTTGCCCCTTCAGATCACTACATTGGTAGCTTTGGGGTAAATAAAATTGCTGGGTTGTAAGGGAGCTCTGTTTTAAGTTCTTGAGGAACCTCCATATTGTTTTCCAAAGTGGCTGTACCAGTTTTCATTCCCACGTAGAAGTGTAAGAGAGTTCCCCTTTCTCCTCACCAACATTTGTTATTTCTCCGCTTGTTAATTTTTGCAATTCTGACTGGTGTGAAGTGGTATCTCACTGTCATTTGGATTTCTTTTTCCCCATGCCAAGTGATGTTGAGCAGTTTGTCATATGTCTGTTGGCCATTTGTGTGTCTTCTTTGGAGAAATATCTGTTCATATCTTCTGCCCATTTCTTGACTCGCTTATTTGTTTTTTGGGTGTTGAGTTTGGGTGTGGAACGGTAGTAAAGCTTACGGCACATTCATGATGCTTCCACACCCACTTTTGGAAATGCTTCTCTCTCAAGGATACCTGAATATGTTAGTGGAGAGTTGCCGTATACGCAGACTTGCTTTTCCCAGGTGAGTGCATGGCACATTCCTTATTCCCTCACGCGCGCGCGCGCGCACACACACACACACACACACACACAGAGTTGAACATGTTTCTGTCTCGTCAGGAAAGAAGGTGTTCGTTGAGTGACGGTTTCTCACTGATGCTTTTGGGTTCTTGCTTTTATTCCTCCCGGAGAGTGAAGTGTAGGCGCTTTTTCCGTAGGCTTGCGTACACACCCTTGAGAAGCCTTCCGTCAGCCAGAAACAAGCCGTGAGTTGAAAGAGGCGTCCACGCAGACCTCCTTCTCAGAGCGAAGCCTTTCACACTTTTCCTTGTGAAGTAAACTAGAGAGATACAAATACTTTATCAATGATTGCTTTAACAAAAAAGGACTAAATATCCCAATCAGAAAACATAGACTGTAAAGAGGAAGCAAGACCCATCTCTATGCTGCCTACCAGAGAATCACTTCAGACCTAAAAATAAAAGCAGATTCGAAGTAATGGGAAACAAAACGATTTATGATGCAAATGGAAGTGAAAAGAAAGTTGGAGTCGTAATATTTTTATGAGACAAAATAAACTGAATTGTGGGGAAGATGGCAGAGTAGAAGGACCCTAAACTCACCTCATCCCACAGATACAACTAGATCACACTCACACCAGAGTCACCCAGAAATGGACCTTCAGATTTCCCAACAAAACTCTACAACTAAATGGAGAGAGGAAATCACATCAAAGATGGTAGGAAGGACAAGGACTCTGTAGGAATCTAAACCCCGTATTTCTGACCACCAGAGGGAGGGAACCACAGTCACAGAGGGGCCAGAAACAAACTACTACACCGGGGAGCCTCTAAAGCGTAGAGACATCCTCATAGCTTGTGGCTTTGAAAATCAGAAGGGATGACATTTGTGAGCGTATACAACCAGCAGACTTAAAGCTTGGAACTTTTAAAAATCAGCTGTCTCAGCTCTGAGAGAGCACAGAAGGTGATCGGAAGCTGAGATCTGTCCTTAAAGAGAAAGCACAGCAAACAGTCTGGAGAAACTTGGGTGAAGCAGGTTGAAACGTGCTTGAGGATTAAACAAGGGAGACATAGTTCCTGAACTCAGAGTTTGCTAAGGGACTTGTCCAGGAACAAAGGAGCTGGCAGGTGCCATTTCCCTCTACGGCCCCTCATTATAAACACACACCTACCTGCAAGATCAAGCACAATCTAGCAATCACTAACTTGCATAAACCATGGCCCATCCCCACACCTACCACACCTGCTTCAGTCCAGTGCTGTGGATACCCTCCCTGATAAGACCCACACAATCCTTGACAACAATATGTCTCCCCATCACCCACAGAACACGCATGCATCTTGTTAAAACAGCACACCCCATGTGTTGTGCACAATGACACAGTCCAGATCCAGTCTCTGTTGTTGCTATGCATTACCTTCAGAGGAGAACCAGCATCACCAAGTTAAAAATGTATGTTCTGCCCCGTATTTTCAAGAACAAGCAATATATCTGACCTTCCTCACCGAGAGATATTCTCTGAGAAGTAGCCCAAATGAGCAGACAGAGGACTATGTCCTAAACGAAAGAAGAGGACAAAGCCACAGCAAGAGACCTAAACAAAATGGATATAAGGAACATGCCTGACAGAAAATTTAAGATAACAATTATAAAGATACTCACTGGGGAAATGAAAAGAGGGAGGACATCAGAAGGGGGAACATCACTGAGACTCTTAACAAAGAGATATGAAAGAAATAATCAGAGATGTGGAACACAAGAAATGAAATGAAGAATATACTAGATAGAATAATTAGCAGGATGGACGAAGCAGAGGAACAAATTAATGAACTAGAAGACAGTAATGGAAAGTAATCAAGCGGAACAAATGAGAGGAAAAAGAAGTATGCAAAAATGAGAAGAGACTTAGGGAATTCAGTGACTCCATCCAGTGTAACAACACCCACATTAGAGGGATCCCAGAAGGTGAAAAGGGGGAAAAGGGGGCAGAAAATCTATTTGAGCAAAGAAGAGCTGAAAACTTAACCTAATCTGGTGAAGGAAACCTATACAAATCCATAAGGCATAGAGATCCCCTCCCACAAAGTCAACCGAAGGAGGTCCACATCAAGACACATAGTAATCCAAATGGGAAAAGGTAGTGATAAAGAAAAAACATTTAAAGCAGCAAGATAAAAGAAGACAGGTAACATGCAAGGGAAAGCCCATAAAGCTATCAGCTGAGTTTTCAGCAGAAACTATGCAGGACAGAAGAAAGTGGCGTTAAATATTCAAAGTGCTGAATGAGAAAAATCTGCAGCAAGGAATAATTTATCCAGCAAGCCTATCCTTCAGAAAAGAAAGGGAGAAAAAGAGTTTCTTAGCCACACAAACTAAAAGAGTTCATGACCACTAAATTAACTACAAAAAATATTGAAGGGGACACTATGAGTGGAAAAAAATCGTAAGTGAGAGTATGACAATAATGAATCAAGGAAGCAGTAAAAATAAGTATTTCTGTAAAAATCAGTTAAGGGATTCACAAAATAAAAGTATGTAAAATATGAAAACATATACCCTAACACATGAGGAGGAGTCAACAGTGGGTTTGAACTTAAACAGCATTCAACTTAATATAGACCGAAAAGGCTATATATAATCCAGGGGGTCACCACAAACCCAAAGCACTAATACACATGCAAAAGATAAAGGGAAAGAAATCCAAGAATATCATTAAAGAAAACGAGCAAACCATGAGAGAGAGAGCAAGAGAAGAAAGGATCAGAGAAAAACTACACAAAAAACTATGAAACAAGTAACAAAACATCAATAAATACATGTCTAATGATAATCAGTTTGAATGTAAATGGACTAAATGCTCCAAGCAAAAGAGCATGACAGAGTTTGTCTATATATATAAAAGATTTCACACCTAAAGACACCTGCAGATGGAAATTAAGAGATGGAGAAACATTAATCATGCAAGTGGATGTCAAAAGAAGTCAGAGTAGCAATCCTTATATCAGACCAAATAGACTTTTTTAAAATTGAAATTGAATTAGCCAACATAGAGTACACCAGTAGTTTCAAATGTAGCGTTCCACAATTCATCAGTTGTGTATAACACCCAGTGTTCATCACATCACAGGCATTCCTTAATGCCCATCACACAGTTACCCCATCTCCCCAGCCACCTTTCCTCCAGCAACCCTCAGTTGGTTTCCAATAGTTAGGAACCTGTCATGGATTTTCTTCCTCTCTGGTTTCTTCGCATTCATTTTCCCTCCCTTCCCCTATGATCCTCTGTGCTGTTCCTTCTATTCCACATATGAGTAAAACCATATAATAATTGTTTTTCTCTGACTGACTTATTTTGCTCAGCATAATACCCTCCAGTGCCATCCACATCGATATGCTAAATATTGATCCTTTCTGATGGCTGAGTCATATTCCATTGTATATGTATATACCATGTTTTCTTTATCCATTTATCTGTCGATGGATGTCTTGGTTCCTTCCACGGTTTGGCTATTGTGGACAATGTTGCTATAAACATTCGGGGTGCAGTTGCCCCTTCAGATCACTACATTGGTAGCTTTGGGGTAAATAAAATTGCTGGGTTGTAAGGGAGCTCTGTTTTAAGTTCTTGAGGAACCTCCATATTGTTTTCCAAAGTGGCTGTACCAGTTTTCATTCCCACGTAGAAGTGTAAGAGAGTTCCCCTTTCTCCTCACCAACATTTGTTATTTCTCCGCTTGTTAATTTTTGCAATTCTGACTGGTGTGAAGTGGTATCTCACTGTCATTTGGATTTCTTTTTCCCCATGCCAAGTGATGTTGAGCAGTTTGTCATATGTCTGTTGGCCATTTGTGTGTCTTCTTTGGAGAAATATCTGTTCATATCTTCTGCCCATTTCTTGACTCGCTTATTTGTTTTTTGGGTGTTGAGTTTGGGTGTGGAACGGTAGTAAAGCTTACGGCACATTCATGATGCTTCCACACCCACTTTTGGAAATGCTTCTCTCTCAAGGATACCTGAATATGTTAGTGGAGAGTTGCCGTATACGCAGACTTGCTTTTCCCAGGTGAGTGCATGGCACATTCCTTATTCCCTCACGCGCGCGCGCGCGCACACACACACACACACACACACACACAGAGTTGAACATGTTTCTGTCTCGTCAGGAAAGAAGGTGTTCGTTGAGTGACGGTTTCTCACTGATGCTTTTGGGTTCTTGCTTTTATTCCCCCCGGAGAGTGAAGTGTAGGCGCTTTTTCCGTAGGCTTCCGTACACACCCTTGAGAAGCCTTCCGTCAGCCAGAAACAAGCCGTGAGTTGAAAGAGGCGTCCACGCAGACCTCCTTCTCAGAGCGAAGCCTTTCACACTTTTCCTTGTGAAGTAAACTAGAGAGATACAAATACTTTATCAATGATTGCTTTAACAAAAAAGGACTAAATATCCCAATCAGAAAACATAGACTGTAAAGAGGAAGCAAGACCCATCTCTATGCTGCCTACCAGAGAATCACTTCAGACCTAAAAATAAAAGCAGATTCGAAGTAATGGGAAACAAAACGATTTATGATGCAAATGGAAGTGAAAAGAAAGTTGGAGTCGTAATATTTTTATGAGACAAAATAAACTGAATTGTGGGGAAGATGGCAGAGTAGAAGGACCCTAAACTCACCTCATCCCACAGATACAACTAGATCACACTCACACCAGAGTCACCCAGAAATGGACCTTCAGATTTCCCAACAAAACTCTACAACTAAATGGAGAGAGGAAATCACATCAAAGATGGTAGGAAGGACAAGGACTCTGTAGGAATCTAAACCCCGTATTTCTGACCACCAGAGGGAGGGAACCACAGTCACAGAGGGGCCAGAAACAAACTACTACACCGGGGAGCCTCTAAAGCGTAGAGACATCCTCATAGCTTATGGCTTTGAAAATCAGAAGGGATGACATTTGTGAGCGTATACAACCAGCAGACTTAAAGCTTGGAACTTTTAAAAATCAGCTGTCTCAGCTCTGAGAGAGCACAGAAGGTGATCGGAAGCTGAGATCTGTCCTTAAAGAGAAAGCACAGCAAACAGTCTGGAGAAGCTTGGGTGAAGCAGGTTGAAACGTGCTTGAGGATTAAACAAGGGAGACATAGTTCCTGAACTCAGAGTTTGCTAAGGGACTTGTCCAGGAACAAAGGAGCTGGCAGGTTCCATTTCCCTCTACTGCCCCTCATTATAAACACACACCTACCTGCAAGATCAAGCACAATCTAGCAATCACTAACTTGCATAAACCATGGCCCATCCCCACACCTACCACACCTGCTTCAGTCCCAGTGCTGTGGATACCCTCCCTGATAAGACCCACACAATCCTTGACAACAATATGTCTCCCCATCACCCACAGAACACGCATGCATCTTGTTAAAACAGCACACCCCATGTGTTGTGCACAATGACACAGTCCAGATCCAGTCTCTGTTGTTGCTATGCATTACCTTCAGAGGAGAACCAGCATCACCAAGTTAAAAATGTATGTTCTGCCCCGTATTTTCAAGAACAAGCAATATATCTGACCTTCCTCACCGAGAGATATTCTCTGAGAAGTAGGCCAAATGAGCAGACAGAGGACTATGTCCTAAACGAAAGAAGAGGACAAAGCCACAGCAAGAGACCTAAACAAAATGGATATAAGGAACATGCCTGACAGAAAATTTAAGATAACAATTATAAAGATACTCACTGGGGAAATGAAAAGAGGGAGGACATCAGAAGGGGGAACATCACTGAGACTCTTAACAAAGAGATATGAAAGAAATAATCAGAGATGTGGAACACAAGAAATGAAATGAAGAATATACTAGATAGAATAATTAGCAGGATGGACGAAGCAGAGGAACAAATTAATGAACTAGAAGACAGTAATGGAAAGTAATCAAGCGGAACAAATGAGAGGAAAAAGAAGTATGCAAAAATGAGAAGAGACTTAGGGAATTCAGTGACTCCATCCAGTGTAACAACACCCACATTAGAGGGATCCCAGAAGGTGAAAAGGGGGAAAAGGGGGCAGAAAATCTATTTGAGCAAAGAAGAGCTGAAAACTTAACCTAATCTGGTGAAGGAAACCTATACAAATCCATAAGGCATAGAGATCCCCTCCCACAAAGTCAACCGAAGGAGGTCCACATCAAGACACATAGTAATCCAAATGGGAAAAGGTAGTGATAAAGAAAAAACATTTAAAGCAGCAAGATAAAAGAAGACAGGTAACATGCAAGGGAAAGCCCATAAAGCTATCAGCTGAGTTTTCAGCAGAAACTATGCAGGACAGAAGAAAGTGGCGTTAAATATTCAAAGTGCTGAATGAGAAAAATCTGCAGCAAGGAATAATTTATCCAGCAAGCCTATCCTTCAGAAAAGAAGGGGAGAAAAAGAGTTTCTTAGCCACACAAACTAAAAGAGTTCATGACCACTAAATTAACTACAAAAAATATTGAAGGGGACACTATGAGTGGAAAAAAATCGTAAGTGAGAGTATGACAATAATGAATCAAGGAAGCAGTAAAAATAAGTATTTCTGTAAAAATCAGTTAAGGGATTCACAAAATAAAAGTATGTAAAATATGAAAACATATACCCTAACACATGAGGAGGAGTCAACAGTGGGTTTGAACTTAAACAGCATTCAACTTAATATAGACCGAAAAGGCTATATATAATCCAGGGGGTCACCACAAACCCAAAGCACTAATACACATGCAAAAGATAAAGGGAAAGAAATCCAAGAATATCATTAAAGAAAACGAGCAAACCATGAGAGAGAGAGCAAGAGAAGAAAGGGTCAGAGAAAAACTACACAAAAAACTATGAAACAAGTAACAAAACATCAATAAATACATGTCTAATGATAATCAG
This sequence comes from Eumetopias jubatus, assembly GCF_037043125.1. Lineage (NCBI taxonomy): Eukaryota > Metazoa > Chordata > Mammalia > Carnivora > Otariidae > Eumetopias > Eumetopias jubatus. Next base: position 1,140,011 of record NW_028274837.1, on the reverse strand, counting down.
TTTGAATGTAAATGGACTAAATGCTCCAAGCAAAAGAGCATGACAGAGTTTGTCTATATATATAAAAGATTTCACACCTAAAGACACCTGCAGATGGAAATTAAGAGATGGAGAAACATTAATCATGCAAGTGGATGTCAAAAGAAGTCAGAGTAGCAATCCTTATATCAGACCAAATAGACTTTTTTAAAATTGAAATTGAATTAGCCAACATAGAGTACACCAGTAGTTTCAAATGTAGCGTTCCACAATTCATCAGTTGTGTATAACACCCAGTGTTCATCACATCACAGGCATTCCTTAATGCCCATCACACAGTTACCCCATCTCCCCAGCCACCTTTCCTCCAGCAACCCTCAGTTGGTTTCCAATAGTTAGGAACCTGTCATGGATTTTCTTCCTCTCTGGTTTCTTCGCATTCATTTTCCCTCCCTTCCCCTATGATCCTCTGTGCTGTTCCTTCTATTCCACATATGAGTAAAACCATATAATAATTGTTTTTCTCTGACTGACTTATTTTGCTCAGCATAATACCCTCCAGTGCCATCCACATCGATATGCTCAATATTGATCCTTTCTGATGGCTGAGTCATATTCCATTGTATATGTATATACCATGTTTTCTTTATCCATTTATCTGTCGATGGATGTCTTGGTTCCTTCCACGGTTTGGCTATTGTGGACAATGTTGCTATAAACATTCGGGGTGCAGTTGCCCCTTCAGATCACTACATTGGTAGCTTTGGGGTAAATAAAATTGCTGGGTTGTAAGGGAGCTCTGTTTTAAGTTCTTGAGGAACCTCCATATTGTTTTCCAAAGTGGCTGTACCAGTTTTCATTCCCACGTAGAAGTGTAAGAGAGTTCCCCTTTCTCCTCACCAACATTTGTTATTTCTCCGCTTGTTAATTTTTGCAATTCTGACTGGTGTGAAGTGGTATCTCACTGTCATTTGGATTTCTTTTTCCCCATGCCAAGTGATGTTGAGCAGTTTGTCATATGTCTGTTGGCCATTTGTGTGTCTTCTTTGGAGAAATATCTGTTCATATCTTCTGCCCATTTCTTGACTCGCTTATTTGTTTTTTGGGTGTTGAGTTTGGGTGTGGAACGGTAGTAAAGCTTACGGCACATTCATGATGCTTCCACACCCACTTTTGGAAATGCTTCTCTCTCAAGGATACCTGAATATGTTAGTGGAGAGTTGCCGTATACGCAGACTTGCTTTTCCCAGGTGAGTGCATGGCACATTCCTTATTCCCTCACGCGCGCGCGCGCGCACACACACACACACACACACACACACAGAGTTGAACATGTTTCTGTCTCGTCAGGAAAGAAGGTGTTCGTTGAGTGACGGTTTCTCACTGATGCTTTTGGGTTCTTGCTTTTATTCCCCCCGGAGAGTGAAGTGTAGGCGCTTTTTCCGTAGGCTTCCGTACACACCCTTGAGAAGCCTTCCGTCAGCCAGAAACAAGCCGTGAGTTGAAAGAGGCGTCCACGCAGACCTCCTTCTCAGAGCGAAGCCTTTCACACTTTTCCTTGTGAAGTAAACTAGAGAGATACAAATACTTTATCAATGATTGCTTTAACAAAAAAGGACTAAATATCCCAATCAGAAAACATAGACTGTAAAGAGGAAGCAAGACCCATCTCTATGCTGCCTACCAGAGAATCACTTCAGACCTAAAAATAAAAGCAGATTCGAAGTAATGGGAAACAAAACGATTTATGATGCAAATGGAAGTGAAAAGAAAGTTGGAGTCGTAATATTTTTATGAGACAAAATAAACTGAATTGTGGGGAAGATGGCAGAGTAGAAGGACCCTAAACTCACCTCATCCCACAGATACAACTAGATCACACTCACACCAGAGTCACCCAGAAATGGACCTTCAGATTTCCCAACAAAACTCTACAACTAAATGGAGAGAGGAAATCACATCAAAGATGGTAGGAAGGACAAGGACTCTGTAGGAATCTAAACCCCGTATTTCTGACCACCAGAGGGAGGGAACCACAGTCACAGAGGGGCCAGAAACAAACTACTACACCGGGGAGCCTCTAAAGCGTAGAGACATCCTCATAGCTTATGGCTTTGAAAATCAGAAGGGATGACATTTGTGAGCGTATACAACCAGCAGACTTAAAGCTTGGAACTTTTAAAAATCAGCTGTCTCAGCTCTGAGAGAGCACAGAAGGTGATCGGAAGCTGAGATCTGTCCTTAAAGAGAAAGCACAGCAAACAGTCTGGAGAAGCTTGGGTGAAGCAGGTTGAAACGTGCTTGAGGATTAAACAAGGGAGACATAGTTCCTGAACTCAGAGTTTGCTAAGGGACTTGTCCAGGAACAAAGGAGCTGGCAGGTTCCATTTCCCTCTACTGCCCCTCATTATAAACACACACCTACCTGCAAGATCAAGCACAATCTAGCAATCACTAACTTGCATAAACCATGGCCCATCCCCACACCTACCACACCTGCTTCAGTCCCAGTGCTGTGGATACCCTCCCTGATAAGACCCACACAATCCTTGACAACAATATGTCTCCCCATCACCCACAGAACACGCATGCATCTTGTTAAAACAGCACACCCCATGTGTTGTGCACAATGACACAGTCCAGATCCAGTCTCTGTTGTTGCTATGCATTACCTTCAGAGGAGAACCAGCATCACCAAGTTAAAAATGTATGTTCTGCCCCGTATTTTCCAGAACAAGCAATATATCTGACCTTCCTCACCGAGAGATATTCTCTGAGAAGTAGGCCAAATGAGCAGACAGAGGACTATGTCCTAAACGAAAGAAGAGGACAAAGCCACAGCAAGAGACCTAAACAAAATGGATATAAGGAACATGCCTGACAGAAAATTTAAGATAACAATTATAAAGATACTCACTGGGGAAATGAAAAGAGGGAGGACATCAGAAGGGGGAACATCACTGAGACTCTTAACAAAGAGATATGAAAGAAATAATCAGAGATGTGGAACACAAGAAATGAAATGAAGAATATACTAGATAGAATAATTAGCAGGATGGACGAAGCAGAGGAACAAATTAATGAACTAGAAGACAGTAATGGAAAGTAATCAAGCGGAACAAATGAGAGGAAAAAGAAGTATGCAAAAATGAGAAGAGACTTAGGGAATTCAGTGACTCCATCCAGTGTAACAACACCCACATTAGAGGGATCCCAGAAGGTGAAAAGGGGGAAAAGGGGGCAGAAAATCTATTTGAGCAAAGAAGAGCTGAAAACTTAACCTAATCTGGTGAAGGAAACCTATACAAATCCATAAGGCATAGAGATCCCCTCCCACAAAGTCAACCGAAGGAGGTCCACATCAAGACACATAGTAATCCAAATGGGAAAAGGTAGTGATAAAGAAAAAACATTTAAAGCAGCAAGATAAAAGAAGACAGGTAACATGCAAGGGAAAGCCCATAAAGCTATCAGCTGAGTTTTCAGCAGAAACTATGCAGGACAGAAGAAAGTGGCGTTAAATATTCAAAGTGCTGAATGAGAAAAATCTGCAGCAAGGAATAATTTATCCAGCAAGCCTATCCTTCAGAAAAGAAGGGGAGAAAAAGAGTTTCTTAGCCACACAAACTAAAAGAGTTCATGACCACTAAATTAACTACAAAAAATATTGAAGGGGACACTATGAGTGGAAAAAAATCGTAAGTGAGAGTATGACAATAATGAATCAAGGAAGCAGTAAAAATAAGTATTTCTGTAAAAATCAGTTAAGGGATTCACAAAATAAAAGTATGTAAAATATGAAAACATATACCCTAACACATGAGGAGGAGTCAACAGTGGGTTTGAACTTAAACAGCATTCAACTTAATATAGACCGAAAAGGCTATATATAATCCAGGGGGTCACCACAAACCCAAAGCACTAATACACATGCAAAAGATAAAGGGAAAGAAATCCAAGAATATCATTAAAGAAAACGAGCAAACCATGAGAGAGAGAGCAAGAGAAGAAAGGGTCAGAGAAAAACTACACAAAAAACTATGAAACAAGTAACAAAACATCAATAAATACATGTCTAATGATAATCAGTTTGAATGTAAATGGACTAAATGCTCCAAGCAAAAGAGCATGACAGAGTTTGTCTATATATATAAAAGATTTCACACCTAAAGACACCTGCAGATGGAAATTAAGAGATGGAGAAACATTAATCATGCAAGTGGATGTCAAAAGAAGTCAGAGTAGCAATCCTTATATCAGACCAAATAGACTTTTTTAAAATTGAAATTGAATTAGCCAACATAGAGTACACCAGTAGTTTCAAATGTAGCGTTCCACAATTCATCAGTTGTGTATAACACCCAGTGTTCATCACATCACAGGCATTCCTTAATGCCCATCACACAGTTACCCCATCTCCCCAGCCACCTTTCCTCCAGCAACCCTCAGTTGGTTTCCAATAGTTAGGAACCTGTCATGGATTTTCTTCCTCTCTGGTTTCTTCGCATTCATTTTCCCTCCCTTCCCCTATGATCCTCTGTGCTGTTCCTTCTATTCCACATATGAGTAAAACCATATAATAATTGTTTTTCTCTGACTGACTTATTTTGCTCAGCATAATACCCTCCAGTGCCATCCACATCGATATGCTCAATATTGATCCTTTCTGATGGCTGAGTCATATTCCATTGTATATGTATATACCATGTTTTCTTTATCCATTTATCTGTCGATGGATGTCTTGGTTCCTTCCACGGTTTGGCTATTGTGGACAATGTTGCTATAAACATTCGGGGTGCAGTTGCCCCTTCAGATCACTACATTGGTAGCTTTGGGGTAAATAAAATTGCTGGGTTGTAAGGGAGCTCTGTTTTAAGTTCTTGAGGAACCTCCATATTGTTTTCCAAAGTGGCTGTACCAGTTTTCATTCCCACGTAGAAGTGTAAGAGAGTTCCCCTTTCTCCTCACCAACATTTGTTATTTCTCCGCTTGTTAATTTTTGCAATTCTGACTGGTGTGAAGTGGTATCTCACTGTCATTTGGATTTCTTTTTCCCCATGCCAAGTGATGTTGAGCAGTTTGTCATATGTCTGTTGGCCATTTGTGTGTCTTCTTTGGAGAAATATCTGTTCATATCTTCTGCCCATTTCTTGACTCGCTTATTTGTTTTTTGGGTGTTGAGTTTGGGTGTGGAACGGTAGTAAAGCTTACGGCACATTCATGATGCTTCCACACCCACTTTTGGAAATGCTTCTCTCTCAAGGATACCTGAATATGTTAGTGGAGAGTTGCCGTATACGCAGACTTGCTTTTCCCAGGTGAGTGCATGGCACATTCCTTATTCCCTCACGCGCGCGCGCGCGCACACACACACACACACACACACAGAGTTGAACATGTTTCTGTCTCGTCAGGAAAGAAGGTGTTCGTTGAGTGACGGTTTCTCACTGATGCTTTTGGGTTCTTGCTTTTATTCCCCCCGGAGAGTGAAGTGTAGGCGCTTTTTCCGTAGGCTTCCGTACACACCCTTGAGAAGCCTTCCGTCAGCCAGAAACAAGCCGTGAGTTGAAAGAGGCGTCCACGCAGACCTCCTTCTCAGAGCGAAGCCTTTCACACTTTTCCTTGTGAAGTAAACTAGAGAGATACAAATACTTTATCAATGATTGCTTTAACAAAAAAGGACTAAATATCCCAATCAGAAAACATAGACTGTAAAGAGGAAGCAAGACCCATCTCTATGCTGCCTACCAGAGAATCACTTCAGACCTAAAAATAAAAGCAGATTCGAAGTAATGGGAAACAAAACGATTTATGATGCAAATGGAAGTGAAAAGAAAGTTGGAGTCGTAATATTTTTATGAGACAAAATAAACTGAATTGTGGGGAAGATGGCAGAGTAGAAGGACCCTAAACTCACCTCATCCCACAGATACAACTAGATCACACTCACACCAGAGTCACCCAGAAATGGACCTTCAGATTTCCCAACAAAACTCTACAACTAAATGGAGAGAGGAAATCACATCAAAGATGGTAGGAAGGACAAGGACTCTGTAGGAATCTAAACCCCGTATTTCTGACCACCAGAGGGAGGGAACCACAGTCACAGAGGGGCCGGAAACAAACTACTACACCGGGGAGCCTCTAAAGCGTAGAGACATCCTCATAGCTTGTGGCTTTGAAAATCAGAAGGGATGACATTTGTGAGCGTATACAACCAGCAGACTTAAAGCTTGGAACTTTTAAAAATCAGCTGTCTCAGCTCTGAGAGAGCACAGAAGGTGATCGGAAGCTGAGATCTGTCCTTAAAGAGAAAGCACAGCAAACAGTCTGGAGAAGCTTGGGTGAAGCAGGTTGAAACGTGCTTGAGGATTAAACAAGGGAGACATAGTTCCTGAACTCAGAGTTTGCTAAGGGACTTGTCCAGGAACAAAGGAGCTGGCAGGTTCCATTTCCCTCTACGGCCCCTCATTATAAACACACACCTACCTGCAAGATCAAGCACAATCTAGCAATCACTAACTTGCATAAACCATGGCCCATCCCCACACCTACCACACCTGCTTCAGTCCCAGTGATGTGGATACCCTCCCTGATAAGACCCACACAATCCTTGACAACAATATGTCTCCCCATCACCCACAGAACACGCATGCATCTTGTTAAAACAGCACACCCCATGTGTTGTGCACAATGACACAGTCCAGATCCAGTCTCTGTTGTTGCTATGCATTACCTTCAGAGGAGAACCAGCATCACCAAGTTAAAAATGTATGTTCTGCCCCGTATTTTCAAGAACAAGCAATATATCTGACCTTCCTCACCGAGAGATATTCTCTGAGAAGTAGGCCAAATGAGCAGACAGAGGACTATGTCCTAAACGAAAGAAGAGGACAAAGCCACAGCAAGAGACCTAAACAAAATGGATATAAGGAACATGCCTGACAGAAAATTTAAGATAACAATTATAAAGATACTCACTGGGGAAATGAAAAGAGGGAGGACATCAGAAGGGGGAACATCACTGAGACTCTTAACAAAGAGATATGAAAGAAATAATCAGAGATGTGGAACACAAGAAATGAAATTAAGAATATCCTAGATAGAATAATTAGCAGGATGGACGAAGCAGAGGAACAAATTAATGAACTAGAAGACAGTAATGGAAAGTAATCAAGCGGAACAAATGAGAGGAAAAAGAAGTATGCAAAAATGAGAAGAGACTTAGGGAATTCAGTGACTCCATCCAGTGTAACAACACCCACATTAGAGGGATCCCAGAAGGTGAAAAGGGGGAAAAGGGGGCAGAAAATCTATTTGAGCAAAGAAGAGCTGAAAACTTAACCTAATCTGGTGAAGGAAACCTATACAAATCCATAAGGCATAGAGATCCCCTCCCACAAAGTCAACCGAAGGAGGTCCACATCAAGACACATAGTAATCCAAATGGGAAAAGGTAGTGATAAAGAAAAAACATTTAAAGCAGCAAGATAAAAGAAGACAGGTAACATGCAAGGGAAAGCCCATAAAGCTATCAGCTGAGTTTTCAGCAGAAACTATGCAGGACAGAAGAAAGTGGCGTTAAATATTCAAAGTGCTGAATGAGAAAAATCTGCAGCAAGGAATAATTTATCCAGCAAGCCTATCCTTCAGAAAAGAAGGGGAGAAAAAGAGTTTCTTAGCCACACAAACTAAAAGAGTTCATGACCACTAAATTAACTACAAAAAATATTGAAGGGGACACTATGAGTGGAAAAAAACCGTAAGTGAGAGTATGACAATAATGAATCAAGGAAGCAGTAAAAATAAGTATTTCTGTAAAAATCAGTTAAGGGATTCACAAAATAAAAGTATGTAAAATATGAAAACATATACCCTAACACATGAGGAGGAGTCAACAGTGGGTTTGAACTTAAACAGCATTCAACTTAATATAGACCGAAAAGGCTATATATAATCCAGGGGGTCACCACAAACCCAAAGCACTAATACACATGCAAAAGATAAAGGGAAAGAAATCCAAGAATATCATTAAAGAAAACGAGCAAACCATGAGAGAGAGAGCAAGAGAAGAAAGGATCAGAGAAAAACTACACAAAAAACTATGAAACAAGTAACAAAACATCAATAAATACATGTCTAATGATAATCAGTTTGAATGTAAATGGACTAAATGCTCCAAGCAAAAGAGCATGACAGAGTTTGTCTATATATATAAAAGATTTCACACCTAAAGACACCTGCAGATGGAAATTAAGAGATGGAGAAACATTAATCATGCAAGTGGATGTCAAAAGAAGTCAGAGTAGCAATCCTTATATCAGACCAAATAGAGTTTTTTAAAATTGAAATTGAATTAGCCAACATAGAGTACACCAGTAGTTTCAAATGTAGCGTTCCACAATTCATCAGTTGTGTATAACACCCAGTGTTCATCACATCACAGGCATTCCTTAATGCCCATCACACAGTTACCCCATCTCCCCAGCCACCTTTCCTCCAGCAACCCTCAGTTGGTTTCCAATAGTTAGGAACCTGTCATGGATTTTCTTCCTCTCTGGTTTCTTCGCATTCATTTTCCCTCCCTTCCCCTATGATCCTCTGTGCTGTTCCTTCTATTCCACATATGAGTAAAACCATATAATAATTGTTTTTCTCTGACTGACTTATTTTGCTCAGCATAATACCCTCCAGTGCCACCCACATCGATATGCTCAATATTGATCCTTTCTGATGGCTGAGTCATATTCCATTGTATATGTATATACCATGTTTTCTTTATCCATTTATCTGTCGATGGATGTCTTGGTTCCTTCCACGGTTTGGCTATTGTGGACAATGTTGCTATAAACATTCGGGGTGCAGTTGCCCCTTCAGATCACTACATTGGTAGCTTTGGGGTAAATAAAATTGCTGGGTTGTATGGGAGCTCTGTTTTAAGTTCTTGAGGAACCTCCATATTGTTTTCCAAAGTGGCTGTACCAGTTTTCATTCCCACTTAGAAGTGTAAGAGAGTTCCCCTTTCTCCTCACCAACATTTGTTATTTCTCCGCTTGTTAATTTTTGCAATTCTGACTGGTGTGAAGTGGTATCTCATTGTCATTTGGATTTCTTTTTCCCCATGCCAAGTGATGTTGAGCAGTTTGTCATATATCTGTTGGCCATTTGTGTGTCTTCTTTGGAGAAATATCTGTTCATATCTTCTGCCCATTTCTTGACTCGCTTATTTGTTTTTTGGGTTTTGAGTTTGGGTGTTGAACGGTAGTAAAGCGTACGGCACATTCATGATACTTCCACACCCACTTTTGGAAATGCTTCTCTCTCAAGGATACCTGAATATGTTAGTGGAGAGTTGCCGTATACGCAGACTTGCTTTTCCCAGGTGAGTGCATGGCACATTCCTTATTCCCTCACGCGCGCGCGCGCACACACACACACACACAAACACACACACACACACACACACACAGAGTTGAACATGTTTCTGTCTCGTCAGGAAAGAAGGTGTTGGTTGAGTGACGGTTTCTCACTGATGCTTTTGGGTTCTTGCTTTTATTCCTCCCGGAGAGTGAAGTGTAGGCGCTTTTTCCGTAGGCTTGCGTACACACCCTTGAGAAGCCTTCCGTCAGCCAGAAACAAGCCGTGAGTTGAAAGAGGCGTCCACGCAGACCTCCTTCTCAGAGCGAAGCCTTTCACACTTTTCCTTGTGAAGTAAACTAGAGAGATACAAATACTTTATCAATGATTGCTTTAACAAAAAAGGACTAAATATCCCAATCAGAAAACATAGACTGTAAAGAGGAAGCAAGACCCATCTCTATGCTGCCTACCAGAGAATCACTTCAGACCTAAAAATAAAAGCAGATTCGAAGTAATGGGAAACAAAACGATTTATGATGCAAATGGAAGTGAAAAGAAAGTTGGAGTCGTAATATTTTTATGAGACAAAATAAACTGAATTGTGGGGAAGATGGCAGAGTAGAAGGACCCTAAACTCACCTCATCCCACAGATACAACTAGATCACACTCACACCAGAGTCACCCAGAAATGGACCTTCAGATTTCCCAACAAAACTCTACAACTAAATGGAGAGAGGAAATCACATCAAAGATGGTAGGAAGGACAAGGACTCTGTAGGAATCTAAACCCCGTATTTCTGACCACCAGAGGGAGGGAACCACAGTCACAGAGGGGCCAGAAACAAACTACTACACCGGGGAGCCTCTAAAGCGTAGAGACATCCTCATAGCTTGTGGCTTTGAAAATCAGAAGGGATGACATTTGTGAGCGTATACAACCAGCAGACTTAAAGCTTGGAACTTTTAAAAATCAGCTGTCTCAGCTCTGAGAGAGCACAGAAGGTGATCGGAAGCTGAGATCTGTCCTTAAAGAGAAAGCACAGCAAACAGTCTGGAGAAACTTGGGTGAAGCAGGTTGAAACGTGCTTGAGGATTAAACAAGGGAGACATAGTTCCTGAACTCAGAGTTTGCTAAGGGACTTGTCCAGGAACAAAGGAGCTGGCAGGTGCCATTTCCCTCTACGGCCCCTCATTATAAACACACACCTACCTGCAAGATCAAGCACAATCTAGCAATCACTAACTTGCATAAACCATGGCCCATCCCCACACCTACCACACCTGCTTCAGTCCAGTGCTGTGGATACCCTCCCTGATAAGACCCACACAATCCTTGACAACAATATGTCTCCCCATCACCCACAGAACACGCATGCATCTTGTTAAAACAGCACACCCCATGTGTTGTGCACAATGACACAGTCCAGATCCAGTCTCTGTTGTTGCTATGCATTACCTTCAGAGGAGAACCAGCATCACCAAGTTAAAAATGTATGTTCTGCCCCGTATTTTCAAGAACAAGCAATATATCTGACCTTCCTCACCGAGAGATATTCTCTGAGAAGTAGGCCAAATGAGCAGACAGAGGACTATGTCCTAAACGAAAGAAGAGGACAAAGCCACAGCAAGAGACCTAAACAAAATGGATATAAGGAACATGCCTGACAGAAAATTTAAGATAACAATTATAAAGATACTCACTGGGGAAATGAAAAGAGGGAGGACATCAGAAGGGGGAACATCACTGAGACTCTTAACAAAGAGATATGAAAGAAATAATCAGAGATGTGGAACACAAGAAATGAAATGAAGAATATACTAGATAGAATAATTAGCAGGATGGACGAAGCAGAGGAACAAATTAATGAACTAGAAGACAGTAATGGAAAGTAATCAAGCGGAACACATGAGAGGAAAAAGAAGTATGCAAAAATGAGAAGAGACTTAGGGAATTCAGTGACTCCATCCAGTGTAACAACACCCACATTAGAGGGATCCCAGAAGGTGAAAAGGGGGAAAAGGGGGCAGAAAATCTATTTGAGCAAAGAAGAGCTGAAAACTTAACCTAATCTGGTGAAGGAAACCTATACAAATCCATAAGGCATAGAGATCCCCTCCCACAAAGTCAACCGAAGGAGGTCCACATCAAGACACATAGTAATCCAAATGGGAAAAGGTAGTGATAAAGAAAAAACATTTAAAGCAGCAAGATAAAAGAAGACAGGTAACATGCAAGGGAAAGCCCATAAAGCTATCAGCTGAGTTTTCAGCAGAAACTATGCAGGACAGAAGAAAGTGGCGTTAAATATTCAAAGTGCTGAATGAGAAAAATCTGCAGCAAGGAATAATTTATCCAGCAAGCCTATCCTTCAGAAAAGAAGGGGAGAAAAAGAGTTTCTTAGCCACACAAACTAAAAGAGTTCATGACCACTAAATTAACTACAAAAAATATTGAAGGGGACACTATGAGTGGAAAAAAACCGTAAGTGAGAGTATGACAATAATGAATCAAGGAAGCAGTAAAAATAAGTATTTCTGTAAAAATCAGTTAAGGGATTCACAAAATAAAAGTATGTAAAATATGAAAACATATACCCTAACACATGAGGAGGAGTCAACAGTGGGTTTGAACTTAAACAGCATTCAACTTAATATAGACCGAAAAGGCTATATATAATCCAGGGGGTCACCACAAACCCAAAGCACTAATACACATGCAAAAGATAAAGGGAAAGAAATCCAAGAATATCATTAAAGAAAACGAGCAAACCATGAGAGAGAGAGCAAGAGAAGAAAGGATCAGAGAAAAACTACACAAAAAACTATGAAACAAGTAACAAAACATCAATAAATACATGTCTAATGATAATCAGTTTGAATGTAAATGGACTAAATGCTCCAAGCAAAAGAGCATGACAGAGTTTGTCTATATATATAAAAGATTTCACACCTAAAGACACCTGCAGATGGAAATTAAGAGATGGAGAAACATTAATCATGCAAGTGGATGTCAAAAGAAGTCAGAGTAGCAATCCTTATATCAGACCAAATAGACTTTTTTAAAATTGAAATTGAATTAGCCAACATAGAGTACACCAGTAGTTTCAAATGTAGCGTTCCACAATTCATCAGTTGTGTATAACACCCAGTGTTCATCACATCACAGGCATTCCTTAATGCCCATCACACAGTTACCCCATCTCCCCAGCCACCTTTCCTCCAGCAACCCTCAGTTGGTTTCCAATAGTTAGGAACCTGTCATGGATTTTCTTCCTCTCTGGTTTCTTCGCATTCATTTTCCCTCCCTTCCCCTATGATCCTCTGTGCTGTTCCTTCTATTCCACATATGAGTAAAACCATATAATAATTGTTTTTCTCTGACTGACTTATTTTGCTCAGCATAATACCCTCCAGTGCCATCCACATCGATATGCTAAATATTGATCCTTTCTGATGGCTGAGTCATATTCCATTGTATATGTATATACCATGTTTTCTTTATCCATTTATCTGTCGATGGATGTCTTGGTTCCTTCCACGGTTTGGCTATTGTGGACAATGTTGCTATAAACATTCGGGGTGCAGTTGCCCCTTCAGATCACTACATTGGTAGCTTTGGGGTAAATAAAATTGCTGGGTTGTAAGGGAGCTCTGTTTTAAGTTCTTGAGGAACCTCCATATTGTTTTCCAAAGTGGCTGTACCAGTTTTCATTCCCACGTAGAAGTGTAAGAGAGTTCCCCTTTCTCCTCACCAACATTTGTTATTTCTCCGCTTGTTAATTTTTGCAATTCTGACTGGTGTGAAGTGGTATCTCACTGTCATTTGGATTTCTTTTTCCCCATGCCAAGTGATGTTGAGCAGTTTGTCATATGTCTGTTGGCCATTTGTGTGTCTTCTTTGGAGAAATATCTGTTCATATCTTCTGCCCATTTCTTGACTCGCTTATTTGTTTTTTGGGTGTTGAGTTTGGGTGTGGAACGGTAGTAAAGCTTACGGCACATTCATGATGCTTCCACACCCACTTTTGGAAATGCTTCTCTCTCAAGGATACCTGAATATGTTAGTGGAGAGTTGCCGTATACGCAGACTTGCTTTTCCCAGGTGAGTGCATGGCACATTCCTTATTCCCTCACGCGCGCGCGCGCGCACACACACACACACACACACACACACAGAGTTGAACATGTTTCTGTCTCGTCAGGAAAGAAGGTGTTCGTTGAGTGACGGTTTCTCACTGATGCTTTTGGGTTCTTGCTTTTATTCCCCCCGGAGAGTGAAGTGTAGGCGCTTTTTCCGTAGGCTTCCGTACACACCCTTGAGAAGCCTTCCGTCAGCCAGAAACAAGCCGTGAGTTGAAAGAGGCGTCCACGCAGACCTCCTTCTCAGAGCGAAGCCTTTCACACTTTTCCTTGTGAAGTAAACTAGAGAGATACAAATACTTTATCAATGATTGCTTTAACAAAAAAGGACTAAATATCCCAATCAGAAAACATAGACTGTAAAGAGGAAGCAAGACCCATCTCTATGCTGCCTACCAGAGAATCACTTCAGACCTAAAAATAAAAGCAGATTCGAAGTAATGGGAAACAAAACGATTTATGATGCAAATGGAAGTGAAAAGAAAGTTGGAGTCGTAATATTTTTATGAGACAAAATAAACTGAATTGTGGGGAAGATGGCAGAGTAGAAGGACCCTAAACTCACCTCATCCCACAGATACAACTAGATCACACTCACACCAGAGTCACCCAGAAATGGACCTTCAGATTTCCCAACAAAACTCTACAACTAAATGGAGAGAGGAAATCACATCAAAGATGGTAGGAAGGACAAGGACTCTGTAGGAATCTAAACCCCGTATTTCTGACCACCAGAGGGAGGGAACCACAGTCACAGAGGGGCCAGAAACAAACTACTACACCGGGGAGCCTCTAAAGCGTAGAGACATCCTCATAGCTTATGGCTTTGAAAATCAGAAGGGATGACATTTGTGAGCGTATACAACCAGCAGACTTAAAGCTTGGAACTTTTAAAAATCAGCTGTCTCAGCTCTGAGAGAGCACAGAAGGTGATCGGAAGCTGAGATCTGTCCTTAAAGAGAAAGCACAGCAAACAGTCTGGAGAAGCTTGGGTGAAGCAGGTTGAAACGTGCTTGAGGATTAAACAAGGGAGACATAGTTCCTGAACTCAGAGTTTGCTAAGGGACTTGTCCAGGAACAAAGGAGCTGGCAGGTTCCATTTCCCTCTACGGCCCCTCATTATAAACACACACCTACCTGCAAGATCAAGCACAATCTAGCAATCACTAACTTGCATAAACCATGGCCCATCCCCACACCTACCACACCTGCTTCAGTCCCAGTGCTGTGGATACCCTCCCTGATAAGACCCACACAATCCTTGACAACAATATGTCTCCCCATCACCCACAGAACACGCATGCATCTTGTTAAAACAGCACACCCCATGTGTTGTGCACAATGACACAGTCCAGATCCAGTCTCTGTTGTTGCTATGCATTACCTTCAGAGGAGAACCAGCATCACCAAGTTAAAAATGTATGTTCTGCCCCGTATTTTCCAGAACAAGCAATATATCTGACCTTCCTCACCGAGAGATATTCTCTGAGAAGTAGGCCAAATGAGCAGACAGAGGACTATGTCCTAAACGAAAGAAGAGGACAAAGCCACAGCAAGAGACCTAAACAAAATGGATATAAGGAACATGCCTGACAGAAAATTTAAGATAACAATTATAAAGATACTCACTGGGGAAATGAAAAGAGGGAGGACATCAGAAGGGGGAACATCACTGAGACTCTTAACAAAGAGATATGAAAGAAATAATCAGAGATGTGGAACACAAGAAATGAAATGAAGAATATCCTAGATAGAATAATTAGCAGGATGGACGAAGCAGAGGAACAAATTAATGAACTAGAAGACAGTAATGGAAAGTAATCAAGCGGAACAAATGAGAGGAAAAAGAAGTATGCAAAAATGAGAAGAGACTTAGGGAATTCAGTGACTCCATCCAGTGTAACAACACCCACATTAGAGGGATCCCAGAAGGTGAAAAGGGGGAAAAGGGGGCAGAAAATCTATTTGAGCAAAGAAGAGCTGAAAACTTAACCTAATCTGGTGAAGGAAACCTATACAAATCCATAAGGCATAGAGATCCCCTCCCACAAAGTCAACCGAAGGAGGTCCACATCAAGACACATAGTAATCCAAATGGGAAAAGGTAGTGATAAAGAAAAAACATTTAAAGCAGCAAGATAAAAGAAGACAGGTAACATGCAAGGGAAAGCCCATAAAGCTATCAGCTGAGTTTTCAGCAGAAACTATGCAGGACAGAAGAAAGTGGCGTTAAATATTCAAAGTGCTGAATGAGAAAAATCTGCAGCAAGGAATAATTTATCCAGCAAGCCTATCCTTCAGAAAAGAAGGGGAGAAAAAGAGTTTCTTAGCCACACAAACTAAAAGAGTTCATGACCACTAAATTAACTACAAAAAATATTGAAGGGGACACTATGAGTGGAAAAAAATCGTAAGTGAGAGTATGACAATAATGAATCAAGGAAGCAGTAAAAATAAGTATTTCTGTAAAAATCAGTTAAGGGATTCACAAAATAAAAGTATGTAAAATATGAAAACATATACCCTAACACATGAGGAGGAGTCAACAGTGGGTTTGAACTTAAACAGCATTCAACTTAATATAGACCGAAAAGGCTATATATAATCCAGGGGGTCACCACAAACCCAAAGCACTAATACACATGCAAAAGATAAAGGGAAAGAAATCCAAGAATATCATTAAAGAAAACGAGCAAACCATGAGAGAGAGAGCAAGAGAAGAAAGGGTCAGAGAAAAACTACACAAAAAACTATGAAACAAGTAACAAAACATCAATAAATACATGTCTAATGATAATCAGTTTGAATGTAAATGGACTAAATGCTCCAAGCAAAAGAGCATGACAGAGTTTGTCTATATATATAAAAGATTTCACACCTAAAGACACCTGCAGATGGAAATTAAGAGATGGAGAAACATTAATCATGCAAGTGGATGTCAAAAGAAGTCAGAGTAGCAATCCTTATATCAGACCAAATAGACTTTTTTAAAATTGAAATTGAATTAGCCAACATAGAGTACACCAGTAGTTTCAAATGTAGCGTTCCACAATTCATCAGTTGTGTATAACACCCAGTGTTCATCACATCACAGGCATTCCTTAATGCCCATCACACAGTTACCCCATCTCCCCAGCCACCTTTCCTCCAGCAACCCTCAGTTGGTTTCCAATAGTTAGGAACCTGTCATGGATTTTCTTCCTCTCTGGTTTCTTCGCATTCATTTTCCCTCCCTTCCCCTATGATCCTCTGTGCTGTTCCTTCTATTCCACATATGAGTAAAACCATATAATAATTGTTTTTCTCTGACTGACTTATTTTGCTCAGCATAATACCCTCCAGTGCCATCCACATCGATATGCTCAATATTGATCCTTTCTGATGGCTGAGTCATATTCCATTGTATATGTATATACCATGTTTTCTTTATCCATTTATCTGTCGATGGATGTCTTGGTTCCTTCCACGGTTTGGCTATTGTGGACAATGTTGCTATAAACATTCGGGGTGCAGTTGCCCCTTCAGATCACTACATTGGTAGCTTTGGGGTAAATAAAATTGCTGGGTTGTATGGGAGCTCTGTTTTAAGTTCTTGAGGAACCTCCATATTGTTTTCCAAAGTGGCTGTACCAGTTTTCATTCCCACTTAGAAGTGTAAGAGAGTTCCCCTTTCTCCTCACCAACATTTGTTATTTCTCCGCTTGTTAATTTTTGCAATTCTGACTGGTGTGAAGTGGTATCTCATTGTCATTTGGATTTCTTTTTCCCCATGCCAAGTGATGTTGAGCAGTTTGTCATATATCTGTTGGCCATTTGTGTGTCTTCTTTGGAGAAATATCTGTTCATATCTTCTGCCCATTTCTTGACTCGCTTATTTGTTTTTTGGGTTTTGAGTTTGGGTGTTGAACGGTAGTAAAGCGTACGGCACATTCATGATGCTTCCACACCCACTTTTGGAAATGCTTCTCTCTCAAGGATACCTGAATATGTTAGTGGAGAGTTGCCGTATACGCAGACTTGCTTTTCCCAGGTGAGTGCATGGCACATTCCTTATTCCCTCACGCGCGCGCGCGCACACACACACACACACAAACACACACACACACACACACACACAGAGTTGAACATGTTTCTGTCTCGTCAGGAAAGAAGGTGTTCGTTGAGTGACGGTTTCTCACTGATGCTTTTGGGTTCTTGCTTTTATTCCCCCCGGAGAGTGAAGTGTAGGCGCTTTTTCCGTAGGCTTCCGTACACACCCTTGAGAAGCCTTCCGTCAGCCAGAAACAAGCCGTGAGTTGAAAGAGGCGTCCACGCAGACCTCCTTCTCAGAGCGAAGCCTTTCACACTTTTCCTTGTGAAGTAAACTAGAGAGATACAAATACTTTATCAATGATTGCTTTAACAAAAAAGGACTAAATATCCCAATCAGAAAACATAGACTGTAAAGAGGAAGCAAGACCCATCTCTATGCTGCCTACCAGAGAATCACTTCAGACCTAAAAATAAAAGCAGATTCGAAGTAATGGGAAACAAAACGATTTATGATGCAAATGGAAGTGAAAAGAAAGTTGGAGTCGTAATATTTTTATGAGACAAAATAAACTGAATTGTGGGGAAGATGGCAGAGTAGAAGGACCCTAAACTCACCTCATCCCACAGATACAACTAGATCACACTCACACCAGAGTCACCCAGAAATGGACCTTCAGATTTCCCAACAAAACTCTACAACTAAATGGAGAGAGGAAATCACATCAAAGATGGTAGGAAGGACAAGGACTCTGTAGGAATCTAAACCCCGTATTTCTGACCACCAGAGGGAGGGAACCACAGTCACAGAGGGGCCGGAAACAAACTACTACACCGGGGAGCCTCTAAAGCGTAGAGACATCCTCATAGCTTGTGGCTTTGAAAATCAGAAGGGATGACATTTGTGAGCGTATACAACCAGCAGACTTAAAGCTTGGAACTTTTAAAAATCAGCTGTCTCAGCTCT
Organism: Eumetopias jubatus; assembly: GCF_037043125.1. NCBI lineage: Eukaryota > Metazoa > Chordata > Mammalia > Carnivora > Otariidae > Eumetopias > Eumetopias jubatus. The sequence goes on along the minus strand of NW_028274837.1, from coordinate 1,121,535 downwards.
GAGAGAGCACAGAAGGTGATCGGAAGCTGAGATCTGTCCTTAAAGAGAAAGCACAGCAAACAGTCTGGAGAAGCTTGGGTGAAGCAGGTTGAAACGTGCTTGAGGATTAAACAAGGGAGACATAGTTCCTGAACTCAGAGTTTGCTAAGGGACTTGTCCAGGAACAAAGGAGCTGGCAGGTTCCATTTCCCTCTACGGCCCCTCATTATAAACACACACCTACCTGCAAGATCAAGCACAATCTAGCAATCACTAACTTGCATAAACCATGGCCCATCCCCACACCTACCACACCTGCTTCAGTCCCAGTGATGTGGATACCCTCCCTGATAAGACCCACACAATCCTTGACAACAATATGTCTCCCCATCACCCACAGAACACGCATGCATCTTGTTAAAACAGCACACCCCATGTGTTGTGCACAATGACACAGTCCAGATCCAGTCTCTGTTGTTGCTATGCATTACCTTCAGAGGAGAACCAGCATCACCAAGTTAAAAATGTATGTTCTGCCCCGTATTTTCAAGAACAAGCAATATATCTGACCTTCCTCACCGAGAGATATTCTCTGAGAAGTAGGCCAAATGAGCAGACAGAGGACTATGTCCTAAACGAAAGAAGAGGACAAAGCCACAGCAAGAGACCTAAACAAAATGGATATAAGGAACATGCCTGACAGAAAATTTAAGATAACAATTATAAAGATACTCACTGGGGAAATGAAAAGAGGGAGGACATCAGAAGGGGGAACATCACTGAGACTCTTAACAAAGAGATATGAAAGAAATAATCAGAGATGTGGAACACAAGAAATGAAATTAAGAATATCCTAGATAGAATAATTAGCAGGATGGACGAAGCAGAGGAACAAATTAATGAACTAGAAGACAGTAATGGAAAGTAATCAAGCGGAACAAATGAGAGGAAAAAGAAGTATGCAAAAATGAGAAGAGACTTAGGGAATTCAGTGACTCCATCCAGTGTAACAACACCCACATTAGAGGGATCCCAGAAGGTGAAAAGGGGGAAAAGGGGGCAGAAAATCTATTTGAGCAAAGAAGAGCTGAAAACTTAACCTAATCTGGTGAAGGAAACCTATACAAATCCATAAGGCATAGAGATCCCCTCCCACAAAGTCAACCGAAGGAGGTCCACATCAAGACACATAGTAATCCAAATGGGAAAAGGTAGTGATAAAGAAAAAACATTTAAAGCAGCAAGATAAAAGAAGACAGGTAACATGCAAGGGAAAGCCCATAAAGCTATCAGCTGAGTTTTCAGCAGAAACTATGCAGGACAGAAGAAAGTGGCGTTAAATATTCAAAGTGCTGAATGAGAAAAATCTGCAGCAAGGAATAATTTATCCAGCAAGCCTATCCTTCAGAAAAGAAGGGGAGAAAAAGAGTTTCTTAGCCACACAAACTAAAAGAGTTCATGACCACTAAATTAACTACAAAAAATATTGAAGGGGACACTATGAGTGGAAAAAAACCGTAAGTGAGAGTATGACAATAATGAATCAAGGAAGCAGTAAAAATAAGTATTTCTGTAAAAATCAGTTAAGGGATTCACAAAATAAAAGTATGTAAAATATGAAAACATATACCCTAACACATGAGGAGGAGTCAACAGTGGGTTTGAACTTAAACAGCATTCAACTTAATATAGACCGAAAAGGCTATATATAATCCAGGGGGTCACCACAAACCCAAAGCACTAATACACATGCAAAAGATAAAGGGAAAGAAATCCAAGAATATCATTAAAGAAAACGAGCAAACCATGAGAGAGAGAGCAAGAGAAGAAAGGATCAGAGAAAAACTACACAAAAAACTATGAAACAAGTAACAAAACATCAATAAATACATGTCTAATGATAATCAGTTTGAATGTAAATGGACTAAATGCTCCAAGCAAAAGAGCATGACAGAGTTTGTCTATATATATAAAAGATTTCACACCTAAAGACACCTGCAGATGGAAATTAAGAGATGGAGAAACATTAATCATGCAAGTGGATGTCAAAAGAAGTCAGAGTAGCAATCCTTATATCAGACCAAATAGAGTTTTTTAAAATTGAAATTGAATTAGCCAACATAGAGTACACCAGTAGTTTCAAATGTAGCGTTCCACAATTCATCAGTTGTGTATAACACCCAGTGTTCATCACATCACAGGCATTCCTTAATGCCCATCACACAGTTACCCCATCTCCCCAGCCACCTTTCCTCCAGCAACCCTCAGTTGGTTTCCAATAGTTAGGAACCTGTCATGGATTTTCTTCCTCTCTGGTTTCTTCGCATTCATTTTCCCTCCCTTCCCCTATGATCCTCTGTGCTGTTCCTTCTATTCCACATATGAGTAAAACCATATAATAATTGTTTTTCTCTGACTGACTTATTTTGCTCAGCATAATACCCTCCAGTGCCACCCACATCGATATGCTCAATATTGATCCTTTCTGATGGCTGAGTCATATTCCATTGTATATGTATATACCATGTTTTCTTTATCCATTTATCTGTCGATGGATGTCTTGGTTCCTTCCACGGTTTGGCTATTGTGGACAATGTTGCTATAAACATTCGGGGTGCAGTTGCCCCTTCAGATCACTACATTGGTAGCTTTGGGGTAAATAAAATTGCTGGGTTGTATGGGAGCTCTGTTTTAAGTTCTTGAGGAACCTCCATATTGTTTTCCAAAGTGGCTGTACCAGTTTTCATTCCCACTTAGAAGTGTAAGAGAGTTCCCCTTTCTCCTCACCAACATTTGTTATTTCTCCGCTTGTTAATTTTTGCAATTCTGACTGGTGTGAAGTGGTATCTCATTGTCATTTGGATTTCTTTTTCCCCATGCCAAGTGATGTTGAGCAGTTTGTCATATATCTGTTGGCCATTTGTGTGTCTTCTTTGGAGAAATATCTGTTCATATCTTCTGCCCATTTCTTGACTCGCTTATTTGTTTTTTGGGTTTTGAGTTTGGGTGTTGAACGGTAGTAAAGCGTACGGCACATTCATGATGCTTCCACACCCACTTTTGGAAATGCTTCTCTCTCAAGGATACCTGAATATGTTAGTGGAGAGTTGCCGTATACGCAGACTTGCTTTTCCCAGGTGAGTGCATGGCACATTCCTTATTCCCTCACGCGCGCGCGCGCACACACACACACACACAAACACACACACACACACACACACACAGAGTTGAACATGTTTCTGTCTCGTCAGGAAAGAAGGTGTTCGTTGAGTGACGGTTTCTCACTGATGCTTTTGGGTTCTTGCTTTTATTCCCCCCGGAGAGTGAAGTGTAGGCGCTTTTTCCGTAGGCTTCCGTACACACCCTTGAGAAGCCTTCCGTCAGCCAGAAACAAGCCGTGAGTTGAAAGAGGCGTCCACGCAGACCTCCTTCTCAGAGCGAAGCCTTTCACACTTTTCCTTGTGAAGTAAACTAGAGAGATACAAATACTTTATCAATGATTGCTTTAACAAAAAAGGACTAAATATCCCAATCAGAAAACATAGACTGTAAAGAGGAAGCAAGACCCATCTCTATGCTGCCTACCAGAGAATCACTTCAGACCTAAAAATAAAAGCAGATTCGAAGTAATGGGAAACAAAACGATTTATGATGCAAATGGAAGTGAAAAGAAAGTTGGAGTCGTAATATTTTTATGAGACAAAATAAACTGAATTGTGGGGAAGATGGCAGAGTAGAAGGACCCTAAACTCACCTCATCCCACAGATACAACTAGATCACACTCACACCAGAGTCACCCAGAAATGGACCTTCAGATTTCCCAACAAAACTCTACAACTAAATGGAGAGAGGAAATCACATCAAAGATGGTAGGAAGGACAAGGACTCTGTAGGAATCTAAACCCCGTATTTCTGACCACCAGAGGGAGGGAACCACAGTCACAGAGGGGCCGGAAACAAACTACTACACCGGGGAGCCTCTAAAGCGTAGAGACATCCTCATAGCTTGTGGCTTTGAAAATCAGAAGGGATGACATTTGTGAGCGTATACAACCAGCAGACTTAAAGCTTGGAACTTTTAAAAATCAGCTGTCTCAGCTCTGAGAGAGCACAGAAGGTGATCGGAAGCTGAGATCTGTCCTTAAAGAGAAAGCACAGCAAACAGTCTGGAGAAACTTGGGTGAAGCAGGTTGAAACGTGCTTGAGGATTAAACAAGGGAGACATAGTTCCTGAACTCAGAGTTTGCTAAGGGACTTGTCCAGGATCAAAGGAGCTGGCAGGTGCCATTTCCCTCTACGGCCCCTCATTATAAACACACACCTACCTGCAAGATCAAGCACAATCTAGCAATCACTAACTTGCATAAACCATGGCCCATCCCCACACCTACCACACCTGCTTCAGTCCAGTGCTGTGGATACCCTCCCTGATAAGACCCACACAATACTTGACAACAATATGTCTCCCCATCACCCACAGAACACGCATGCATCTTGTTAAAACAGCACACCCCATGTGTTGTGCACAATGACACAGTCCAGATCCAGTCTCTGTTGTTGCTATGCATTACCTTCAGAGGAGAACCAGCATCACCAAGTTAAAAATGTATGTTCTGCCCCGTATTTTCAAGAACAAGCAATATATCTGACCTTCCTCACCGAGAGATATTCTCTGAGAAGTAGGCCAAATGAGCAGACAGAGGACTATGTCCTAAACGAAAGAAGAGGACAAAGCCACAGCAAGAGACCTAAACAAAATGGATATAAGGAACATGCCTGACAGAAAATTTAAGATAACAATTATAAAGATACTCACTGGGGAAATGAAAAGAGGGAGGACATCAGAAGGGGGAACATCACTGAGACTCTTAACAAAGAGATATGAAAGAAATAATCAGAGATGTGGAACACAAGAAATGAAATGAAGAATATACTAGATAGAATAATTAGCAGGATGGACGAAGCAGAGGAACAAATTAATGAACTAGAAGACAGTAATGGAAAGTAATCAAGCGGAACAAATGAGAGGAAAAAGAAGTATGCAAAAATGAGAAGAGACTTAGGGAATTCAGTGACTCCATCCAGTGTAACAACACCCACATTAGAGGGATCCCAGAAGGTGAAAAGGGGGAAAAGGGGGCAGAAAATCTATTTGAGCAAAGAAGAGCTGAAAACTTAACCTAATCTGGTGAAGGAAACCTATACAAATCCATAAGGCATAGAGATCCCCTCCCACAAAGTCAACCGAAGGAGGTCCACATCAAGACACATAGTAATCCAAATGGGAAAAGGTAGTGATAAAGAAAAAACATTTAAAGCAGCAAGATAAAAGAAGACAGGTAACATGCAAGGGAAAGCCCATAAAGCTATCAGCTGAGTTTTCAGCAGAAACTATGCAGGACAGAAGAAAGTGGCGTTAAATATTCAAAGTGCTGAATGAGAAAAATCTGCAGCAAGGAATAATTTATCCAGCAAGCCTATCCTTCAGAAAAGAAAGGGAGAAAAAGAGTTTCTTAGCCACACAAACTAAAAGAGTTCATGACCACTAAATTAACTACAAAAAATATTGAAGGGGACACTATGAGTGGAAAAAAATCGTAAGTGAGAGTATGACAATAATGAATCAAGGAAGCAGTAAAAATAAGTATTTCTGTAAAAATCAGTTAAGGGATTCACAAAATAAAAGTATGTAAAATATGAAAACATATACCCTAACACATGAGGAGGAGTCAACAGTGGGTTTGAACTTAAACAGCATTCAACTTAATATAGACCGAAAAGGCTATATATAATCCAGGGGGTCACCACAAACCCAAAGCACTAATACACATGCAAAAGATAAAGGGAAAGAAATCCAAGAATATCATTAAAGAAAACGAGCAAACCATGAGAGAGAGAGCAAGAGAAGAAAGGATCAGAGAAAAACTACACAAAAAACTATGAAACAAGTAACAAAACATCAATAAATACATGTCTAATGATAATCAGTTTGAATGTAAATGGACTAAATGCTCCAAGCAAAAGAGCATGACAGAGTTTGTCTATATATATAAAAGATTTCACACCTAAAGACACCTGCAGATGGAAATTAAGAGATGGAGAAACATTAATCATGCAAGTGGATGTCAAAAGAAGTCAGAGTAGCAATCCTTATATCAGACCAAATAGACTTTTTTAAAATTGAAATTGAATTAGCCAACATAGAGTACACCAGTAGTTTCAAATGTAGCGTTCCACAATTCATCAGTTGTGTATAACACCCAGTGTTCATCACATCACAGGCATTCCTTAATGCCCATCACACAGTTACCCCATCTCCCCAGCCACCTTTCCTCCAGCAACCCTCAGTTGGTTTCCAATAGTTAGGAACCTGTCATGGATTTTCTTCCTCTCTGGTTTCTTCGCATTCATTTTCCCTCCCTTCCCCTATGATCCTCTGTGCTGTTCCTTCTATTCCACATATGAGTAAAACCATATAATAATTGTTTTTCTCTGACTGACTTATTTTGCTCAGCATAATACCCTCCAGTGCCATCCACATCGATATGCTCAATATTGATCCTTTCTGATGGCTGAGTCATATTCCATTGTATATGTATATACCATGTTTTCTTTATCCATTTATCTGTCGATGGATGTCTTGGTTCCTTCCACGGTTTGGCTATTGTGGACAATGTTGCTATAAACATTCGGGGTGCAGTTGCCCCTTCAGATCACTACATTGGTAGCTTTGGGGTAAATAAAATTGCTGGGTTGTAAGGGAGCTCTGTTTTAAGTTCTTGAGGAACCTCCATATTGTTTTCCAAAGTGGCTGTACCAGTTTTCATTCCCACGTAGAAGTGTAAGAGAGTTCCCCTTTCTCCTCACCAACATTTGTTATTTCTCCGCTTGTTAATTTTTGCAATTCTGACTGGTGTGAAGTGGTATCTCACTGTCATTTGGATTTCTTTTTCCCCATGCCAAGTGATGTTGAGCAGTTTGTCATATGTCTGTTGGCCATTTGTGTGTCTTCTTTGGAGAAATATCTGTTCATATCTTCTGCCCATTTCTTGACTCGCTTATTTGTTTTTTGGGTGTTGAGTTTGGGTGTGGAACGGTAGTAAAGCTTACGGCACATTCATGATGCTTCCACACCCACTTTTGGAAATGCTTCTCTCTCAAGGATACCTGAATATGTTAGTGGAGAGTTGCCGTATACGCAGACTTGCTTTTCCCAGGTGAGTGCATGGCACATTCCTTATTCCCTCACGCGCGCGCGCGCGCACACACACACACACACACACACAGAGTTGAACATGTTTCTGTCTCGTCAGGAAAGAAGGTGTTCGTTGAGTGACGGTTTCTCACTGATGCTTTTGGGTTCTTGCTTTTATTCCCCCCGGAGAGTGAAGTGTAGGCGCTTTTTCCGTAGGCTTCCGTACACACCCTTGAGAAGCCTTCCGTCAGCCAGAAACAAGCCGTGAGTTGAAAGAGGCGTCCACGCAGACCTCCTTCTCAGAGCGAAGCCTTTCACACTTTTCCTTGTGAAGTAAACTAGAGAGATACAAATACTTTATCAATGATTGCTTTAACAAAAAAGGACTAAATATCCCAATCAGAAAACATAGACTGTAAAGAGGAAGCAAGACCCATCTCTATGCTGCCTACCAGAGAATCACTTCAGACCTAAAAATAAAAGCAGATTCGAAGTAATGGGAAACAAAACGATTTATGATGCAAATGGAAGTGAAAAGAAAGTTGGAGTCGTAATATTTTTATGAGACAAAATAAACTGAATTGTGGGGAAGATGGCAGAGTAGAAGGACCCTAAACTCACCTCATCCCACAGATACAACTAGATCACACTCACACCAGAGTCACCCAGAAATGGACCTTCAGATTTCCCAACAAAACTCTACAACTAAATGGAGAGAGGAAATCACATCAAAGATGGTAGGAAGGACAAGGACTCTGTAGGAATCTAAACCCCGTATTTCTGACCACCAGAGGGAGGGAACCACAGTCACAGAGGGGCCAGAAACAAACTACTACACCGGGGAGCCTCTAAAGCGTAGAGACATCCTCATAGCTTATGGCTTTGAAAATCAGAAGGGATGACATTTGTGAGCGTATACAACCAGCAGACTTAAAGCTTGGAACTTTTAAAAATCAGCTGTCTCAGCTCTGAGAGAGCACAGAAGGTGATCGGAAGCTGAGATCTGTCCTTAAAGAGAAAGCACAGCAAACAGTCTGGAGAAGCTTGGGTGAAGCAGGTTGAAACGTGCTTGAGGATTAAACAAGGGAGACATAGTTCCTGAACTCAGAGTTTGCTAAGGGACTTGTCCAGGAACAAAGGAGCTGGCAGGTTCCATTTCCCTCTACGGCCCCTCATTATAAACACACACCTACCTGCAAGATCAAGCACAATCTAGCAATCACTAACTTGCATAAACCATGGCCCATCCCCACACCTACCACACCTGCTTCAGTCCCAGTGCTGTGGATACCCTCCCTGATAAGACCCACACAATCCTTGACAACAATATGTCTCCCCATCACCCACAGAACACGCATGCATCTTGTTAAAACAGCACACCCCATGTGTTGTGCACAATGACACAGTCCAGATCCAGTCTCTGTTGTTGCTATGCATTACCTTCAGAGGAGAACCAGCATCACCAAGTTAAAAATGTATGTTCTGCCCCGTATTTTCCAGAACAAGCAATATATCTGACCTTCCTCACCGAGAGATATTCTCTGAGAAGTAGGCCAAATGAGCAGACAGAGGACTATGTCCTAAACGAAAGAAGAGGACAAAGCCACAGCAAGAGACCTAAACAAAATGGATATAAGGAACATGCCTGACAGAAAATTTAAGATAACAATTATAAAGATACTCACTGGGGAAATGAAAAGAGGGAGGACATCAGAAGGGGGAACATCACTGAGACTCTTAACAAAGAGATATGAAAGAAATAATCAGAGATGTGGAACACAAGAAATGAAATTAAGAATATACTAGATAGAATAATTAGCAGGATGGACGAAGCAGAGGAACAAATTAATGAACTAGAAGACAGTAATGGAAAGTAATCAAGCGGAACAAATGAGAGGAAAAAGAAGTATGCAAAAATGAGAAGAGACTTAGGGAATTCAGTGACTCCATCCAGTGTAACAACACCCACATTAGAGGGATCCCAGAAGGTGAAAAGGGGGAAAAGGGGGCAGAAAATCTATTTGAGCAAAGAAGAGCTGAAAACTTAACCTAATCTGGTGAAGGAAACCTATACAAATCCATAAGGCATAGAGATCCCCTCCCACAGAGTCAACCGAAGGAGGTCCACATCAAGACACATAGTAATCCAAATGGGAAAAGGTAGTGATAAAGAAAAAACATTTAAAGCAGCAAGATAAAAGAAGACAGGTAACATGCAAGGGAAAGCCCATAAAGCTATCAGCTGAGTTTTCAGCAGAAACTATGCAGGACAGAAGAAAGTGGCGTTAAATATTCAAAGTGCTGAATGAGAAAAATCTGCAGCAAGGAATAATTTATCCAGCAAGCCTATCCTTCAGAAAAGAAGGGGAGAAAAAGAGTTTCTTAGCCACACAAACTAAAAGAGTTCATGACCACTAAATTAACTACAAAAAATATTGAACGGGACACTATGAGTGGAAAAAAATCGTAAGTGAGAGTATGACAATAATGAATCAAGGAAGCAGTAAAAATAAGTATTTCTGTTAAAATCAGTTAAGGGATTCACAAAATAAAAGTATGTAAAATATGAAAACATATACCCTAACACATGAGGAGGAGTCAACAGTGGGTGTGAACTTAAACAGCATTCAACTTAATATAGACCGAAAAGGCTATATATAATCCAGGGGGTCACCACAAACCCAAAGCACTAATACACATGCAAAAGATAAAGGGAAAGAAATCCAAGAATATCATTAAAGAAAACGAGCAAACCATGAGAGAGAGAGCAAGAGAAGAAAGGATCAGAGAAAAACTACACAAAAAACTATGAAACAAGTAACAAAACATCAATAAATACATGTCTAATGATAATCAGTTTGAATGTAAATGGACTAAATGCTCCAAGCAAAAGAGCATGACAGAGTTTGTCTATATATATAAAAGATTTCACACCTAAAGACACCTGCAGATGGAAATTAAGAGATGGAGAAACATTAATCATGCAAGTGGATGTCAAAAGAAGTCAGAGTAGCAATCCTTATATCAGACCAAATAGACTTTTTTAAAATTGAAATTGAATTAGCCAACATAGAGTACACCAGTAGTTTCAAATGTAGCGTTCCACAATTCATCAGTTGTGTATAACACCCAGTGTTCATCACATCACAGGCATTCCTTAATGCCCATCACACAGTTACCCCATCTCCCCAGCCACCTTTCCTCCAGCAACCCTCAGTTGGTTTCCAATAGTTAGGAACCTGTCATGGATTTTCTTCCTCTCTGGTTTCTTCGCATTCATTTTCCCTCCCTTCCCCTATGATCCTCTGTGCTGTTCCTTCTATTCCACATATGAGTAAAACCATATAATAATTGTTTTTCTCTGACTGACTTATTTTGCTCAGCATAATACCCTCCAGTGCCATCCACATCGATATGCTCAATATTGATCCTTTCTGATGGCTGAGTCATATTCCATTGTATATGTATATACCATGTTTTCTTTATCCATTTATCTGTCGATGGATGTCTTGGTTCCTTCCACGGTTTGGCTATTGTGGACAATGTTGCTATAAACATTCGGGGTGCAGTTGCCCCTTCAGATCACTACATTGGTAGCTTTGGGGTAAATAAAATTGCTGGGTTGTAAGGGAGCTCTGTTTTAAGTTCTTGAGGAACCTCCATATTGTTTTCCAAAGTGGCTGTACCAGTTTTCATTCCCACGTAGAAGTGTAAGAGAGTTCCCCTTTCTCCTCACCAACATTTGTTATTTCTCCGCTTGTTAATTTTTGCAATTCTGACTGGTGTGAAGTGGTATCTCACTGTCATTTGGATTTCTTTTTCCCCATGCCAAGTGATGTTGAGCAGTTTGTCATATGTCTGTTGGCCATTTGTGTGTCTTCTTTGGAGAAATATCTGTTCATATCTTCTGCCCATTTCTTGACTCGCTTATTTGTTTTTTGGGTGTTGAGTTTGGGTGTGGAACGGTAGTAAAGCTTACGGCACATTCATGATGCTTCCACACCCACTTTTGGAAATGCTTCTCTCTCAAGGATACCTGAATATGTTAGTGGAGAGTTGCCGTATACGCAGACTTGCTTTTCCCAGGTGAGTGCATGGCACATTCCTTATTCCCTCACGCGCGCGCGCGCACACACACACACACACACACACACAGAGTTGAACATGTTTCTGTCTCGTCAGGAAAGAAGGTGTTCGTTGAGTGACGGTTTCTCACTGATGCTTTTGGGTTCTTGCTTTTATTCCCCCCGGAGAGTGAAGTGTAGGCGCTTTTTCCGTAGGCTTCCGTACACACCCTTGAGAAGCCTTCCGTCAGCCAGAAACAAGCCGTGAGTTGAAAGAGGCGTCCACGCAGACCTCCTTCTCAGAGCGAAGCCTTTCACACTTTTCCTTGTGAAGTAAACTACAGAGATACAAATACTTTATCAATGATTGCTTTAACAAAAAAGGACTAAATATCCCAATCAGAAAACATAGACTGTAAAGAGGAAGCAAGACCCATCTCTATGCTGCCTACCAGAGAATCACTTCAGACCTAAAAATAAAAGCAGATTCGAAGTAATGGGAAACAAAACGATTTATGATGCAAATGGAAGTGAAAAGAAAGTTGGAGTCGTAATATTTTTATGAGACAAAATAAACTGAATTGTGGGGAAGATGGCAGAGTAGAAGGACCCTAAACTCACCTCATCCCACAGATACAACTAGATCACACTCACACCAGAGTCACCCAGAAATGGACCTTCAGATTTCCCAACAAAACTCTACAACTAAATGGAGAGAGGAAATCACATCAAAGATGGTAGGAAGGACAAGGACTCTGTAGGAATCTAAACCCCGTATTTCTGACCACCAGAGGGAGGGAACCACAGTCACAGAGGGGCCAGAAACAAACTACTACACCGGGGAGCCTCTAAAGCGTAGAGACATCCTCATAGCTTATGGCTTTGAAAATCAGAAGGGATGACATTTGTGAGCGTATACAACCAGCAGACTTAAAGCTTGGAACTTTTAAAAATCAGCTGTCTCAGCTCTGAGAGAGCACAGAAGGTGATCGGAAGCTGAGATCTGTCCTTAAAGAGAAAGCACAGCAAACAGTCTGGAGAAGCTTGGGTGAAGCAGGTTGAAACGTGCTTGAGGATTAAACAAGGGAGACATAGTTCCTGAACTCAGAGTTTGCTAAGGGACTTGTCCAGGAACAAAGGAGCTGGCAGGTTCCATTTCCCTCTACGGCCCCTCATTATAAACACACACCTACCTGCAAGATCAAGCACAATCTAGCAATCACTAACTTGCATAAACCATGGCCCATCCCCACACCTACCACACCTGCTTCAGTCCCAGTGCTGTGGATACCCTCCCTGATAAGACCCACACAATCCTTGACAACAATATGTCTCCCCATCACCCACAGAACACGCATGCATCTTGTTAAAACAGCACACCCCATGTGTTGTGCACAATGACACAGTCCAGATCCAGTCTCTGTTGTTGCTATGCATTACCTTCAGAGGAGAACCAGCATCACCAAGTTAAAAATGTATGTTCTGCCCCGTATTTTCCAGAACAAGCAATATATCTGACCTTCCTCACCGAGAGATATTCTCTGAGAAGTAGGCCAAATGAGCAGACAGAGGACTATGTCCTAAACGAAAGAAGAGGACAAAGCCACAGCAAGAGACCTAAACAAAATGGATATAAGGAACATGCCTGACAGAAAATTTAAGATAACAATTATAAAGATACTCACTGGGGAAATGAAAAGAGGGAGGACATCAGAAGGGGGAACATCACTGAGACTCTTAACAAAGAGATATGAAAGAAATAATCAGAGATGTGGAACACAAGAAATGAAATTAAGAATATACTAGATAGAATAATTAGCAGGATGGACGAAGCAGAGGAACAAATTAATGAACTAGAAGACAGTAATGGAAAGTAATCAAGCGGAACAAATGAGAGGAAAAAGAAGTATGCAAAAATGAGAAGAGACTTAGGGAATTCAGTGACTCCATCCAGTGTAACAACACCCACATTAGAGGGATCCCAGAAGGTGAAAAGGGGGAAAAGGGGGCAGAAAATCTATTTGAGCAAAGAAGAGCTGAAAACTTAACCTAATCTGGTGAAGGAAACCTATACAAATCCATAAGGCATAGAGATCCCCTCCCACAGAGTCAACCGAAGGAGGTCCACATCAAGACACATAGTAATCCAAATGGGAAAAGGTAGTGATAAAGAAAAAACATTTAAAGCAGCAAGATAAAAGAAGACAGGTAACATGCAAGGGAAAGCCCATAAAGCTATCAGCTGAGTTTTCAGCAGAAACTATGCAGGACAGAAGAAAGTGGCGTTAAATATTCAAAGTGCTGAATGAGAAAAATCTGCAGCAAGGAATAATTTATCCAGCAAGCCTATCCTTCAGAAAAGAAGGGGAGAAAAAGAGTTTCTTAGCCACACAAACTAAAAGAGTTCATGACCACTAAATTAACTACAAAAAATATTGAACGGGACACTATGAGTGGAAAAAAATCGTAAGTGAGAGTATGACAATAATGAATCAAGGAAGCAGTAAAAATAAGTATTTCTGTAAAAATCAGTTAAGGGATTCACAAAATAAAAGTATGTAAAATATGAAAACATATACCCTAACACATGAGGAGGAGTCAACAGTGGGTTTGAACTTAAACAGCATTCAACTTAATATAGACCGAAAAGGCTATATATAATCCAGGGGGTCACCACAAACCCAAAGCACTAATACACATGCAAAAGATAAAGGGAAAGAAATCCAAGAATATCATTAAAGAAAACGAGCAAACCATGAGAGAGAGAGCAAGAGAAGAAAGGGTCAGAGAAAAACTACACAAAAAACTATGAAACAAGTAACAAAACATCAATAAATACATGTCTAATGATAATCAGTTTGAATGTAAATGGACTAAATGCTCCAAGCAAAAGAGCATGACAGAGTTTGTCTATATATATAAAAGATTTCACACCTAAAGACACCTGCAGATGGAAATTAAGAGATGGAGAAACATTAATCATGCAAGTGGATGTCAAAAGAAGTCAGAGTAGCAATCCCTATATCAGACCAAATAGACTTTTTTAAAATTGAAATTGAATTAGCCAACATAGAGTACACCAGTAGTTTCAAATGTAGCGTTCCACAATTCATCAGTTGTGTATAACACCCAGTGTTCATCACATCACAGGCATTCCTTAATGCCCATCACACAGTTACCCCATCTCCCCAGCCACCTTTCCTCCAGCAACCCTCAGTTGGTTTCCAATAGTTAGGAACCTGTCATGGATTTTCTTCCTCTCTGGTTTCTTCGCATTCATTTTCCCTCCCTTCCCCTATGATCCTCTGTGCTGTTCCTTCTATTCCACATATGAGTAAAACCATATAATAATTGTTTTTCTCTGACTGACTTATTTTGCTCAGCATAATACCCTCCAGTGCCATCCACATCGATATGCTCAATATTGATCCTTTCTGATGGCTGAGTCATATTCCATTGTATATGTATATACCATGTTTTCTTTATCCATTTATCTGTCGATGGATGTCTTGGTTCCTTCCACGGTTTGGCTATTGTGGACAATGTTGCTATAAACATTCGGGGTGCAGTTGCCCCTTCAGATCACTACATTGGTAGCTTTGGGGTAAATAAAATTGCTGGGTTGTAAGGGAGCTCTGTTTTAAGTTCTTGAGGAACCTCCATATTGTTTTCCAAAGTGGCTGTACCAGTTTTCATTCCCACGTAGAAGTGTAAGAGAGTTCCCCTTTCTCCTCACCAACATTTGTTATTTCTCCGCTTGTTAATTTTTGCAATTCTGACTGGTGTGAAGTGGTATCTCACTGTCATTTGGATTTCTTTTTCCCCATGCCAAGTGATGTTGAGCAGTTTGTCATATGTCTGTTGGCCATTTGTGTGTCTTCTTTGGAGAAATATCTGTTCATATCTTCTGCCCATTTCTTGACTCGCTTATTTGTTTTTTGGGTGTTGAGTTTGGGTGTGGAACGGTAGTAAAGCTTACGGCACATTCATGATGCTTCCACACCCCCTTTTGGAAATGCTTCTCTCTCAAGGATACCTGAATATGTTAGTGGAGAGTTGCCGTATACGCAGACTTGCTTTTCCCAGGTGAGTGCATGGCACATTCCTTATTCCCTCACGCGCGCGCGCGCGCACACACACACACACACACACACACAGAGTTGAACATGTTTCTGTCTCGTCAGGAAAGAAGGTGTTCGTTGAGTGACGGTTTCTCACTGATGCTTTTGGGTTCTTGCTTTTATTCCCCCCGGAGAGTGAAGTGTAGGCGCTTTTTCCGTAGGCTTCCGTACACACCCTTGAGAAGCCTTCCGTCAGCCAGAAACAAGCCGTGAGTTGAAAGAGGCGTCCACGCAGACCTCCTTCTCAGAGCGAAGCCTTTCACACTTTTCCTTGTGAAGTAAACTAGAGAGATACAAATACTTTATCAATGATTGCTTTAACAAAAAAGGACTAAATATCCCAATCAGAAAACATAGACTGTAAAGAGGAAGCAAGACCCATCTCTATGCTGCCTACCAGAGAATCACTTCAGACCTAAAAATAAAAGCAGATTCGAAGTAATGGGAAACAAAACGATTTATGATGCAAATGGAAGTGAAAAGAAAGTTGGAGTCGTAATATTTTTATGAGACAAAATAAACTGAATTGTGGGGAAGATGGCAGAGTAGAAGGACCCTAAACTCACCTCATCCCACAGATACAACTAGATCACACTCACACCAGAGTCACCCAGAAATGGACCTTCAGATTTCCCAACAAAACTCTACAACTAAATGGAGAGAGGAAATCACATCAAAGATGGTAGGAAGGACAAGGACTCTGTAGGAATCTAAACCCCGTATTTCTGACCACCAGAGGGAGGGAACCACAGTCACAGAGGGGCCGGAAACAAACTACTACACCGGGGAGCCTCTAAAGCGTAGAGACATCCTCATAGCTTGTGGCTTTGAAAATCAGAAGGGATGACATTTGTGAGCGTATACAACCAGCAGACTTAAAGCTTGGAACTTTTAAAAATCAGCTGTCTCAGCTCTGAGAGAGCACAGAAGGTGATCGGAAGCTGAGATCTGTCCTTAAAGAGAAAGCACAGCAAACAGTCTGGAGAAGCTTGGGTGAAGCAGGTTGAAACGTGCTTGAGGATTAAACAAGGGAGACATAGTTCCTGAACTCAGAGTTTGCTAAGGGACTTGTCCAGGAACAAAGGAGCTGGCAGGTTCCATTTCCCTCTACGGCCCCTCATTATAAACACACACCTACCTGCAAGATCAAGCACAATCTAGCAATCACTAACTTGCATAAACCATGGCCCATCCCCACACCTACCACACCTGCTTCAGTCCCAGTGCTGTGGATACCCTCCCTGATAAGACCCACACAATCCTTGACAACAATATGTCTCCCCATCACCCACAGAACACGCATGCATCTTGTTAAAACAGCACACCCCATGTGTTGTGCACAATGACACAGTCCAGATCCAGTCTCTGTTGTTGCTATGCATTACCTTCAGAGGAGAACCAGCATCACCAAGTTAAAAATGTATGTTCTGCCCCGTATTTTCCAGAACAAGCAATATATCTGACCTTCCTCACCGAGAGATATTCTCTGAGAAGTAGGCCAAATGAGCAGACAGAGGACTATGTCCTAAACGAAAGAAGAGGACAAAGCCACAGCAAGAGACCTAAACAAAATGGATATAAGGAACATGCCTGACAGAAAATTTAAGATAACAATTATAAAGATACTCACTGGGGAAATGAAAAGAGGGAGGACATCAGAAGGGGGAACATCACTGAGACTCTTAACAAAGAGATATGAAAGAAATAATCAGAGATGTGGAACACAAGAAATGAAATGAAGAATATACTAGATAGAATAATTAGCAGGATGGACGAAGCAGAGGAACAAATTAATGAACTAGAAGACAGTAATGGAAAGTAATCAAGCGGAACAAATGAGAGGAAAAAGAAGTATGCAAAAATGAGAAGAGACTTAGGGAATTCAGTGACTCCATCCAGTGTAACAACACCCACATTAGAGGGATCCCAGAAGGTGAAAAGGGGGAAAAGGGGGCAGAAAATCTATTTGAGCAAAGAAGAGCTGAAAACTTAACCTAATCTGGTGAAGGAAACCTATACAAATCCATAAGGCATAGAGATCCCCTCCCACAGAGTCAACCGAAGGAGGTCCACATCAAGACACATAGTAATCCAAATGGGAAAAGGTAGTGATAAAGAAAAAACATTTAAAGCAGCAAGATAAAAGAAGACAGGTAACATGCAAGGGAAAGCCCATAAAGCTATCAGCTGAGTTTTCAGCAGAAACTATGCAGGACAGAAGAAAGTGGCGTTAAATATTCAAAGTGCTGAATGAGAAAAATCTACAGCAAGGAATAATTTATCCAGCAAGCCTATCCTTCAGAAAAGAAGGGGAGAAAAAGAGTTTCTTAGCCACACAAACTAAAAGAGTTCATGACCACTAAATTAACTACAAAAAATATTGAAGGGGACACTATGAGTGGAAAAAAACCGTAAGTGAGAGTATGACAATAATGAATCAAGGAAGCAGTAAAAATAAGTATTTCTGTAAAAATCAGTTAAGGGATTCACAAAATAAAAGTATGTAAAATATGAAAACATATACCCTAACACATGAGGAGGAGTCAACAGTGGGTTTGAACTTAAACAGCATTCAACTTAATATAGACCGAAAAGGCTATATATAATCCAGGGGGTCACCACAAACCCAAAGCACTAATACACATGCAAAAGATAAAGGGAAAGAAATCCAAGAATATCATTAAAGAAAACGAGCAAACCATGAGAGAGAGAGCAAGAGAAGAAAGGATCAGAGAAAAACTACACAAAAAACTATGAAACAAGTAACAAAACATCAATAAATACATGTCTAATGATAATCAGTTTGAATGTAAATGGACTAAATGCTCCAAGCAAAAGAGCATGACAGAGTTTGTCTATATATATAAAAGATTTCACACCTAAAGACACCTGCAGATGGAAATTAAGAGATGGAGAAACATTAATCATGCAAGTGGATGTCAAAAGAAGTCAGAGTAGCAATCCTTATATCAGACCAAATAGAGTTTTTTAAAATTGAAATTGAATTAGCCAACATAGAGTACACCAGTAGTTTCAAATGTAGCGTTCCACAATTCATCAGTTGTGTATAACACCCAGTGTTCATCACATCACAGGCATTCCTTAATGCCCATCACACAGTTACCCCATCTCCCCAGCCACCTTTCCTCCAGCAACCCTCAGTTGGTTTCCAATAGTTAGGAACCTGTCATGGATTTTCTTCCTCTCTGGTTTCTTCGCATTCATTTTCCCTCCCTTCCCCTATGATCCTCTGTGCTGTTCCTTCTATTCCACATATGAGTAAAACCATATAATAATTGTTTTTCTCTGACTGACTTATTTTGCTCAGCATAATACCCTCCAGTGCCACCCACATCGATATGCTCAATATTGATCCTTTCTGATGGCTGAGTCATATTCCATTGTATATGTATATACCATGTTTTCTTTATCCATTTATCTGTCGATGGATGTCTTGGTTCCTTCCACGGTTTGGCTATTGTGGACAATGTTGCTATAAACATTCGGGGTGCAGTTGCCCCTTCAGATCACTACATTGGTAGCTTTGGGGTAAATAAAATTGCTGGGTTGTATGGGAGCTCTGTTTTAAGTTCTTGAGGAACCTCCATATTGTTTTCCAAAGTGGCTGTACCAGTTTTCATTCCCACTTAGAAGTGTAAGAGAGTTCCCCTTTCTCCTCACCAACATTTGTTATTTCTCCGCTTGTTAATTTTTGCAATTCTGACTGGTGTGAAGTGGTATCTCATTGTCATTTGGATTTCTTTTTCCCCATGCCAAGTGATGTTGAGCAGTTTGTCATATATCTGTTGGCCATTTGTGTGTCTTCTTTGGAGAAATATCTGTTCATATCTTCTGCCCATTTCTTGACTCGCTTATTTGTTTTTTGGGTTTTGAGTTTGGGTGTTGAACGGTAGTAAAGCGTACGGCACATTCATGATGCTTCCACACCCACTTTTGGAAATGCTTCTCTCTCAAGGATACCTGAATATGTTAGTGGAGAGTTGCCGTATACGCAGACTTGCTTTTCCCAGGTGAGTGCATGGCACATTCCTTATTCCCTCACGCGCGCGCGCGCACACACACACACACACAAACACACACACACACACACACACACAGAGTTGAACATGTTTCTGTCTCGTCAGGAAAGAAGGTGTTGGTTGAGTGACGGTTTCTCACTGATGCTTTTGGGTTCTTGCTTTTATTCCCCCCGGAGAGTGAAGTGTAGGCGCTTTTTCCGTAGGCTTGCGTACACACCCTTGAGAAGCCTTCCGTCAGCCAGAAACAAGCCGTGAGTTGAAAGAGGCGTCCACGCAGACCTCCTTCTCAGAGCGAAGCCTTTCACACTTTTCCTTGTGAAGTAAACTAGAGAGATACAAATACTTTATCAATGATTGCTTTAACAAAAAAGGACTAAATATCCCAATCAGAAAACATAGACTGTAAAGAGGAAGCAAGACCCATCTCTATGCTGCCTACCAGAGAATCACTTCAGACCTAAAAATAAAAGCAGATTCGAAGTAATGGGAAACAAAACGATTTATGATGCAAATGGAAGTGAAAAGAAAGTTGGAGTCGTAATATTTTTATGAGACAAAATAAACTGAATTGTGGGGAAGATGGCAGAGTAGAAGGACCCTAAACTCACCTCATCCCACAGATACAACTAGATCACACTCACACCAGAGTCACCCAGAAATGGACCTTCAGATTTCCCAACAAAACTCTACAACTAAATGGAGAGAGGAAATCACATCAAAGATGGTAGGAAGGACAAGGACTCTGTAGGAATCTAAACCCCGTATTTCTGACCACCAGAGGGAGGGAACCACAGTCACAGAGGGGCCAGAAACAAACTACTACACCGGGGAGCCTCTAAAGCGTAGAGACATCCTCATAGCTTGTGGCTTTGAAAATCAGAAGGGATGACATTTGTGAGCGTATACAACCAGCAGACTTAAAGCTTGGAACTTTTAAAAATCAGCTGTCTCAGCTCTGAGAGAGCACAGAAGGTGATCGGAAGCTGAGATCTGTCCTTAAAAAGAAAGCACAGCAAACAACTGGAGAAACTTGGGTGAAGCAGGTTGAAACGTGCTTGAGGATTAAACAAGGGAGACATAGTTCCTGAACTCAGAGTTTGCTAAGGGACTTGTCCAGGAACAAAGGAGCTGGCAGGTGCCATTTCCCTCTACGGCCCCTCATTATAAACACACACCTACCTGCAAGATCAAGCACAATCTAGCAATCACTAACTTGCATAAACCATGGCCCATCCCCACACCTACCACACCTGCTTCAGTCCAGTGCTGTGGATACCCTCCCTGATAAGACCCACACAATCCTTGACAACAATATGTCTCCCCATCACCCACAGAACACGCATGCATCTTGTTAAAACAGCACACCCCATGTGTTGTGCACAATGACACAGTCCAGATCCAGTCTCTGTTGTTGCTATGCATTACCTTCAGAGGAGAACCAGCATCACCAAGTTAAAAATGTATGTTCTGCCCCGTATTTTCCAGAACAAGCAATATATCTGACCTTCCTCACCGAGAGATATTCTCTGAGAAGTAGGCCAAATGAGCAGACAGAGGACTATGTCCTAAACGAAAGAAGAGGACAAAGCCACAGCAAGAGACCTAAACAAAATGGATATAAGGAACATGCCTGACAGAAAATTTAAGATAACAATTATAAAGATACTCACTGGGGAAATGAAAAGAGGGAGGACATCAGAAGGGGGAACATCACTGAGACTCTTAACAAAGAGATATGAAAGAAATAATCAGAGATGTGGAACACAAGAAATGAAATGAAGAATATACTAGATAGAATAATTAGCAGGATGGACGAAGCAGAGGAACAAATTAATGAACTAGAAGACAGTAATGGAAAGTAATCAAGCGGAACAAATGAGAGGAAAAAGAAGTATGCAAAAATGAGAAGAGACTTAGGGAATTCAGTGACTCCATCCAGTGTAACAACACCCACATTAGAGGGATCCCAGAAGGTGAAAAGGGGGAAAAGGGGGCAGAAAATCTATTTGAGCAAAGAAGAGCTGAAAACTTAACCTAATCTGGTGAAGGAAACCTATACAAATCCATAAGGCATAGAGATCCCCTCCCACAAAGTCAACCGAAGGAGGTCCACATCAAGACACATAGTAATCCAAATGGGAAAAGGTAGTGATAAAGAAAAAACATTTAAAGCAGCAAGATAAAAGAAGACAGGTAACATGCAAGGGAAAGCCCATAAAGCTATCAGCTGAGTTTTCAGCAGAAACTATGCAGGACAGAAGAAAGTGGCGTTAAATATTCAAAGTGCTGAATGAGAAAAATCTGCAGCAAGGAATAATTTATCCAGCAAGCCTATCCTTCAGAAAAGAAGGGGAGAAAAAGAGTTTCTTAGCCACACAAACTAAAAGAGTTCATGACCACTAAATTAACTACAAAAAATATTGAAGGGGACACTATGAGTGGAAAAAAATCGTAAGTGAGAGTATGACAATAATGAATCAAGGAAGCAGTAAAAATAAGTATTTCTGTAAAAATCAGTTAAGGGATTCACAAAATAAAAGTATGTAAAATATGAAAACATATACCCTAACACATGAGGAGGAGTCAACAGTGGGTTTGAACTTAAACAGCATTCAACTTAATATAGACCGAAAAGGCTATATATAATCCAGGGGGTCACCACAAACCCAAAGCACTAATACACATGCAAAAGATAAAGGGAAAGAAATCCAAGAATATCATTAAAGAAAACGAGCAAACCATGAGAGAGAGAGCAAGAGAAGAAAGGATCAGAGAAAAACTACACAAAAAACTATGAAACAAGTAACAAAACATCAATAAATACATGTCTAATGATAATCAGTTTGAATGTAAATGGACTAAATGCTCCAAGCAAAAGAGCATGACAGAGTTTGTCTATATATATAAAAGATTTCACACCTAAAGACACCTGCAGATGGAAATTAAGAGATGGAGAAACATTAATCATGCAAGTGGATGTCAAAAGAAGTCAGAGTAGCAATCCTTATATCAGACCAAATAGACCTTTTTAAAATTGAAATTGAATTAGCCAACATAGAGTACACCAGTAGTTTCAAATGTAGCGTTCCACAATTCATCAGTTGTGTATAACACCCAGTGTTCATCACATCACAGGCATTCCTTAATGCCCATCACACAGTTACCCCATCTCCCCAGCCACCTTTCCTCCAGCAACCCTCAGTTGGTTTCCAATAGTTAGGAACCTGTCATGGATTTTCTTCCTCTCTGGTTTCTTCGCATTCATTTTCCCTCCCTTCCCCTATGATCCTCTGTGCTGTTCCTTCTATTCCACATATGAGTAAAACCATATAATAATTGTTTTTCTCTGACTGACTTATTTTGCTCAGCATAATACCCTCCAGTGCCATCCACATCGATATGCTCAATATTGATCCTTTCTGATGGCTGAGTCATATTCCATTGTATATGTATATACCATGTTTTCTTTATCCATTTATCTGTCGATGGATGTCTTGGTTCCTTCCATGGTTTGGCTATTGTGGACAATGTTGCTATAAACATTCGGGGTGCAGTTGCCCCTTCAGATCACTACATTGGTAGCTTTGGGGTAAATAAAATTGCTGGGTTGTAAGGGAGCTCTGTTTTAAGTTCTTGAGGAACCTCCATATTGTTTTCCAAAGTGGCTGTACCAGTTTTCATTCCCACGTAGAAGTGTAAGAGAGTTCCCCTTTCTCCTCACCAACATTTGTTATTTCTCCGCTTGTTAATTTTTGC
Source organism: Eumetopias jubatus (assembly GCF_037043125.1). Taxonomy (NCBI): domain Eukaryota; kingdom Metazoa; phylum Chordata; class Mammalia; order Carnivora; family Otariidae; genus Eumetopias; species Eumetopias jubatus. The sequence goes on along the minus strand of NW_028274837.1, from coordinate 1,098,379 downwards.
AATTCTGACTGGTGTGAAGTGGTATCTCACTGTCATTTGGATTTCTTTTTCCCCATGCCAAGTGATGTTGAGCAGTTTGTCATATATCTGTTGGCCATTTGTGTGTCTTCTTTGGAGAAATATCTGTTCATATCTTCTGCCCATTTCTTGACTCGCTTATTTGTTTTTTGGGTGTTGAGTTTGGGTGTGGAACGGTAGTAAAGCTTACGGCACATTCATGATGCTTCCACACCCACTTTTGGAAATGCTTCTCTCTCAAGGATACCTGAATATGTTAGTGGAGAGTTGCCGTATACGCAGACTTGCTTTTCCCAGGTGAGTGCATGGCACATTCCTTATTCCCTCACGCGCGCGCGCGCGCACACACACACACACACACACACAGAGTTGAACATGTTTCTGTCTCGTCAGGAAAGAAGGTGTTCGTTGAGTGACGGTTTCTCACTGATGCTTTTGGGTTCTTGCTTTTATTCCCCCCGGAGAGTGAAGTGTAGGCGCTTTTTCCGTAGGCTTCCGTACACACCCTTGAGAAGCCTTCCGTCAGCCAGAAACAAGCCGTGAGTTGAAAGAGGCGTCCACGCAGACCTCCTTCTCAGAGCGAAGCCTTTCACACTTTTCCTTGTGAAGTAAACTAGAGAGATACAAATACTTTATCAATGATTGCTTTAACAAAAAAGGACTAAATATCCCAATCAGAAAACATAGACTGTAAAGAGGAAGCAAGACCCATCTCTATGCTGCCTACCAGAGAATCACTTCAGACCTAAAAATAAAAGCAGATTCGAAGTAATGGGAAACAAAACGATTTATGATGCAAATGGAAGTGAAAAGAAAGTTGGAGTCGTAATATTTTTATGAGACAAAATAAACTGAATTGTGGGGAAGATGGCAGAGTAGAAGGACCCTAAACTCACCTCATCCCACAGATACAACTAGATCACACTCACACCAGAGTCACCCAGAAATGGACCTTCAGATTTCCCAACAAAACTCTACAACTAAATGGAGAGAGGAAATCACATCAAAGATGGTAGGAAGGACAAGGACTCTGTAGGAATCTAAACCCCGTATTTCTGACCACCAGAGGGAGGGAACCACAGTCACAGAGGGGCCAGAAACAAACTACTACACCGGGGAGCCTCTAAAGCGTAGAGACATCCTCATAGCTTATGGCTTTGAAAATCAGAAGGGATGACATTTGTGAGCGTATACAACCAGCAGACTTAAAGCTTGGAACTTTTAAAAATCAGCTGTCTCAGCTCTGAGAGAGCACAGAAGGTGATCGGAAGCTGAGATCTGTCCTTAAAGAGAAAGCACAGCAAACAGTCTGGAGAAGCTTGGGTGAAGCAGGTTGAAACGTGCTTGAGGATTAAACAAGGGAGACATAGTTCCTGAACTCAGAGTTTGCTAAGGGACTTGTCCAGGAACAAAGGAGCTGGCAGGTTCCATTTCCCTCTACGGCCCCTCATTATAAACACACACCTACCTGCAAGATCAAGCACAATCTAGCAATCACTAACTTGCATAAACCATGGCCCATCCCCACACCTACCACACCTGCTTCAGTCCCAGTGCTGTGGATACCCTCCCTGATAAGACCCACACAATCCTTGACAACAATATGTCTCCCCATCACCCACAGAACACGCATGCATCTTGTTAAAACAGCACACCCCATGTGTTGTGCACAATGACACAGTCCAGATCCAGTCTCTGTTGTTGCTATGCATTACCTTCAGAGGAGAACCAGCATCACCAAGTTAAAAATGTATGTTCTGCCCCGTATTTTCCAGAACAAGCAATATATCTGACCTTCCTCACCGAGAGATATTCTCTGAGAAGTAGGCCAAATGAGCAGACAGAGGACTATGTCCTAAACGAAAGAAGAGGACAAAGCCACAGCAAGAGACCTAAACACAATGGATATAAGGAACATGCCTGACAGAAAATTTAAGATAACAATTATAAAGATACTCACTGGGGAAATGAAAAGAGGGAGGACATCAGAAGGGGGAACATCACTGAGACTCTTAACAAAGAGATATGAAAGAAATAATCAGAGATGTGGAACACAAGAAATGAAATTAAGAATATACTAGATAGAATAATTAGCAGGATGGACGAAGCAGAGGAACAAATTAATGAACTAGAAGACAGTAATGGAAAGTAATCAAGCGGAACAAATGAGAGGAAAAAGAAGTATGCAAAAATGAGAAGAGACTTAGGGAATTCAGTGACTCCATCCAGTGTAACAACACCCACATTAGAGGGATCCCAGAAGGTGAAAAGGGGGAAAAGGGGGCAGAAAATCTATTTGAGCAAAGAAGAGCTGAAAACTTAACCTAATCTGGTGAAGGAAACCTATACAAATCCATAAGGCATAGAGATCCCCTCCCACAGAGTCAACCGAAGGAGGTCCACATCAAGACACATAGTAATCCAAATGGGAAAAGGTAGTGATAAAGAAAAAACATTTAAAGCAGCAAGATAAAAGAAGACAGGTAACATGCAAGGGAAAGCCCATAAAGCTATCAGCTGAGTTTTCAGCAGAAACTATGCAGGACAGAAGAAAGTGGCGTTAAATATTCAAAGTGCTGAATGAGAAAAATCTGCAGCAAGGAATAATTTATCCAGCAAGCCTATCCTTCAGAAAAGAAGGGGAGAAAAAGAGTTTCTTAGCCACACAAACTAAAAGAGTTCATGACCACTAAATTAACTACAAAAAATATTGAACGGGACACTATGAGTGGAAAAAAATCGTAAGTGAGAGTATGACAATAATGAATCAAGGAAGCAGTAAAAATAAGTATTTCTGTAAAAATCAGTTAAGGGATTCACAAAATAAAAGTATGTAAAATATGAAAACATATACCCTAACACATGAGGAGGAGTCAACAGTGGGTTTGAACTTAAACAGCATTCAACTTAATATAGACCGAAAAGGCTATATATAATCCAGGGGGTCACCACAAACCCAAAGCACTAATACACATGCAAAAGATAAAGGGAAAGAAATCCAAGAATATCATTAAAGAAAACGAGCAAACCATGAGAGAGAGAGCAAGAGAAGAAAGGGTCAGAGAAAAACTACACAAAAAACTATGAAACAAGTAACAAAACATCAATAAATACATGTCTAATGATAATCAGTTTGAATGTAAATGGACTAAATGCTCCAAGCAAAAGAGCATGACAGAGTTTGTCTATATATATAAAAGATTTCACACCTAAAGACACCTGCAGATGGAAATTAAGAGATGGAGAAACATTAATCATGCAAGTGGATGTCAAAAGAAGTCAGAGTAGCAATCTCTATATCAGACCAAATAGACTTTTTTAAAATTGAAATTGAATTAGCCAACATAGAGTACACCAGTAGTTTCAAATGTAGCGTTCCACAATTCATCAGTTGTGTATAACACCCAGTGTTCATCACATCACAGGCATTCCTTAATGCCCATCACACAGTTACCCCATCTCCCCAGCCACCTTTCCTCCAGCAACCCTCAGTTGGTTTCCAATAGTTAGGAACCTGTCATGGATTTTCTTCCTCTCTGGTTTCTTCGCATTCATTTTCCCTCCCTTCCCCTATGATCCTCTGTGCTGTTCCTTCTATTCCACATATGAGTAAAACCATATAATAATTGTTTTTCTCTGACTGACTTATTTTGCTCAGCATAATACCCTCCAGTGCCATCCACATCGATATGCTCAATATTGATCCTTTCTGATGGCTGAGTCATATTCCATTGTATATGTATATACCATGTTTTCTTTATCCATTTATCTGTCGATGGATGTCTTGGTTCCTTCCACGGTTTGGCTATTGTGGACAATGTTGCTATAAACATTCGGGGTGCAGTTGCCCCTTCAGATCACTACATTGGTAGCTTTGGGGTAAATAAAATTGCTGGGTTGTAAGGGAGCTCTGTTTTAAGTTCTTGAGGAACCTCCATATTGTTTTCCAAAGTGGCTGTACCAGTTTTCATTCCCACGTAGAAGTGTAAGAGAGTTCCCCTTTCTCCTCACCAACATTTGTTATTTCTCCGCTTGTTAATTTTTGCAATTCTGACTGGTGTGAAGTGGTATCTCACTGTCATTTGGATTTCTTTTTCCCCATGCCAAGTGATGTTGAGCAGTTTGTCATATGTCTGTTGGCCATTTGTGTGTCTTCTTTGGAGAAATATCTGTTCATATCTTCTGCCCATTTCTTGACTCGCTTATTTGTTTTTTGGGTGTTGAGTTTGGGTGTGGAACGGTAGTAAAGCTTACGGCACATTCATGATGCTTCCACACCCCCTTTTGGAAATGCTTCTCTCTCAAGGATACCTGAATATGTTAGTGGAGAGTTGCCGTATACGCAGACTTGCTTTTCCCAGGTGAGTGCATGGCACATTCCTTATTCCCTCACGCGCGCGCGCGCGCACACACACACACACACACACACAGAGTTGAACATGTTTCTGTCTCGTCAGGAAAGAAGGTGTTCGTTGAGTGACGGTTTCTCACTGATGCTTTTGGGTTCTTGCTTTTATTCCCCCCGGAGAGTGAAGTGTAGGCGCTTTTTCCGTAGGCTTCCGTACACACCCTTGAGAAGCCTTCCGTCAGCCAGAAACAAGCCGTGAGTTGAAAGAGGCGTCCACGCAGACCTCCTTCTCAGAGCGAAGCCTTTCACACTTTTCCTTGTGAAGTAAACTAGAGAGATACAAATACTTTATCAATGATTGCTTTAACAAAAAAGGACTAAATATCCCAATCAGAAAACATAGACTGTAAAGAGGAAGCAAGACCCATCTCTATGCTGCCTACCAGAGAATCACTTCAGACCTAAAAATAAAAGCAGATTCGAAGTAATGGGAAACAAAACGATTTATGATGCAAATGGAAGTGAAAAGAAAGTTGGAGTCGTAATATTTTTATGAGACAAAATAAACTGAATTGTGGGGAAGATGGCAGAGTAGAAGGACCCTAAACTCACCTCATCCCACAGATACAACTAGATCACACTCACACCAGAGTCACCCAGAAATGGACCTTCAGATTTCCCAACAAAACTCTACAACTAAATGGAGAGAGGAAATCACATCAAAGATGGTAGGAAGGACAAGGACTCTGTAGGAATCTAAACCCCGTATTTCTGACCACCAGAGGGAGGGAACCACAGTCACAGAGGGGCCGGAAACAAACTACTACACCGGGGAGCCTCTAAAGCGTAGAGACATCCTCATAGCTTGTGGCTTTGAAAATCAGAAGGGATGACATTTGTGAGCGTATACAACCAGCAGACTTAAAGCTTGGAACTTTTAAAAATCAGCTGTCTCAGCTCTGAGAGAGCACAGAAGGTGATCGGAAGCTGAGATCTGTCCTTAAAGAGAAAGCACAGCAAACAGTCTGGAGAAGCTTGGGTGAAGCAGGTTGAAACGTGCTTGAGGATTAAACAAGGGAGACATAGTTCCTGAACTCAGAGTTTGCTAAGGGACTTGTCCAGGAACAAAGGAGCTGGCAGGTTCCATTTCCCTCTACGGCCCCTCATTATAAACACACACCTACCTGCAAGATCAAGCACAATCTAGCAATCACTAACTTGCATAAACCATGGCCCATCCCCACACCTACCACACCTGCTTCAGTCCCAGTGCTGTGGATACCCTCCCTGATAAGACCCACACAATCCTTGACAACAATATGTCTCCCCATCACCCACAGAACACGCATGCATCTTGTTAAAACAGCACACCCCATGTGTTGTGCACAATGACACAGTCCAGATCCAGTCTCTGTTGTTGCTATGCATTACCTTCAGAGGAGAACCAGCATCACCAAGTTAAAAATGTATGTTCTGCCCCGTATTTTCCAGAACAAGCAATATATCTGACCTTCCTCACCGAGAGATATTCTCTGAGAAGTAGGCCAAATGAGCAGACAGAGGACTATGTCCTAAACGAAAGAAGAGGACAAAGCCACAGCAAGAGACCTAAACAAAATGGATATAAGGAACATGCCTGACAGAAAATTTAAGATAACAATTATAAAGATACTCACTGGGGAAATGAAAAGAGGGAGGACATCAGAAGGGGGAACATCACTGAGACTCTTAACAAAGAGATATGAAAGAAATAATCAGAGATGTGGAACACAAGAAATGAAATTAAGAATATACTAGATAGAATAATTAGCAGGATGGACGAAGCAGAGGAACAAATTAATGAACTAGAAGACAGTAATGGAAAGTAATCAAGCGGAACAAATGAGAGGAAAAAGAAGTATGCAAAAATGAGAAGAGACTTAGGGAATTCAGTGACTCCATCCAGTGTAACAACACCCACATTAGAGGGATCCCAGAAGGTGAAAAGGGGGAAAAGGGGGCAGAAAATCTATTTGAGCAAAGAAGAGCTGAAAACTTAACCTAATCTGGTGAAGGAAACCTATACAAATCCATAAGGCATAGAGATCCCCTCCCACAGAGTCAACCGAAGGAGGTCCACATCAAGACACATAGTAATCCAAATGGGAAAAGGTAGTGATAAAGAAAAAACATTTAAAGCAGCAAGATAAAAGAAGACAGGTAACATGCAAGGGAAAGCCCATAAAGCTATCAGCTGAGTTTTCAGCAGAAACTATGCAGGACAGAAGAAAGTGGCGTTAAATATTCAAAGTGCTGAATGAGAAAAATCTGCAGCAAGGAATAATTTATCCAGCAAGCCTATCCTTCAGAAAAGAAGGGGAGAAAAAGAGTTTCTTAGCCACACAAACTAAAAGAGTTCATGACCACTAAATTAACTACAAAAAATATTGAACGGGACACTATGAGTGGAAAAAAATCGTAAGTGAGAGTATGACAATAATGAATCAAGGAAGCAGTAAAAATAAGTATTTCTGTAAAAATCAGTTAAGGGATTCACAAAATAAAAGTATGTAAAATATGAAAACATATACCCTAACACATGAGGAGGAGTCAACAGTGGGTTTGAACTTAAACAGCATTCAACTTAATATAGACCGAAAAGGCTATATATAATCCAGGGGGTCACCACAAACCCAAAGCACTAATACACATGCAAAAGATAAAGGGAAAGAAATCCAAGAATATCATTAAAGAAAACGAGCAAACCATGAGAGAGAGAGCAAGAGAAGAAAGGGTCAGAGAAAAACTACACAAAAAACTATGAAACAAGTAACAAAACATCAATAAATACATGTCTAATGATAATCAGTTTGAATGTAAATGGACTAAATGCTCCAAGCAAAAGAGCATGACAGAGTTTGTCTATATATATAAAAGATTTCACACCTAAAGACACCTGCAGATGGAAATTAAGAGATGGAGAAACATTAATCATGCAAGTGGATGTCAAAAGAAGTCAGAGTAGCAATCCTTATATCAGACCAAATAGACTTTTTTAAAATTGAAATTGAATTAGCCAACATAGAGTACACCAGTAGTTTCAAATGTAGCGTTCCACAATTCATCAGTTGTGTATAACACCCAGTGTTCATCACATCACAGGCATTCCTTAATGCCCATCACACAGTTACCCCATCTCCCCAGCCACCTTTCCTCCAGCAACCCTCAGTTGGTTTCCAATAGTTAGGAACCTGTCATGGATTTTCTTCCTCTCTGGTTTCTTCGCATTCATTTTCCCTCCCTTCCCCTATGATCCTCTGTGCTGTTCCTTCTATTCCACATATGAGTAAAACCATATAATAATTGTTTTTCTCTGACTGACTTATTTTGCTCAGCATAATACCCTCCAGTGCCATCCACATCGATATGCTCAATATTGATCCTTTCTGATGGCTGAGTCATATTCCATTGTATATGTATATACCATGTTTTCTTTATCCATTTATCTGTCGATGGATGTCTTGGTTCCTTCCACGGTTTGGCTATTGTGGACAATGTTGCTATAAACATTCGGGGTGCAGTTGCCCCTTCAGATCACTACATTGGTAGCTTTGGGGTAAATAAAATTGCTGGGTTGTAAGGGAGCTCTGTTTTAAGTTCTTGAGGAACCTCCATATTGTTTTCCAAAGTGGCTGTACCAGTTTTCATTCCCACGTAGAAGTGTAAGAGAGTTCCCCTTTCTCCTCACCAACATTTGTTATTTCTCCGCTTGTTAATTTTTGCAATTCTGACTGGTGTGAAGTGGTATCTCACTGTCATTTGGATTTCTTTTTCCCCATGCCAAGTGATGTTGAGCAGTTTGTCATATGTCTGTTGGCCATTTGTGTGTCTTCTTTGGAGAAATATCTGTTCATATCTTCTGCCCATTTCTTGACTCGCTTATTTGTTTTTTGGGTGTTGAGTTTGGGTGTGGAACGGTAGTAAAGCTTACGGCACATTCATGATGCTTCCACACCCCCTTTTGGAAATGCTTCTCTCTCAAGGATACCTGAATATGTTAGTGGAGAGTTGCCGTATACGCAGACTTGCTTTTCCCAGGTGAGTGCATGGCACATTCCTTATTCCCTCACGCGCGCGCGCGCGCACACACACACACACACACACACACAGAGTTGAACATGTTTCTGTCTCGTCAGGAAAGAAGGTGTTCGTTGAGTGACGGTTTCTCACTGATGCTTTTGGGTTCTTGCTTTTATTCCCCCCGGAGAGTGAAGTGTAGGCGCTTTTTCCGTAGGCTTCCGTACACACCCTTGAGAAGCCTTCCGTCAGCCAGAAACAAGCCGTGAGTTGAAAGAGGCGTCCACGCAGACCTCCTTCTCAGAGCGAAGCCTTTCACACTTTTCCTTGTGAAGTAAACTAGAGAGATACAAATACTTTATCAATGATTGCTTTAACAAAAAAGGACTAAATATCCCAATCAGAAAACATAGACTGTAAAGAGGAAGCAAGACCCATCTCTATGCTGCCTACCAGAGAATCACTTCAGACCTAAAAATAAAAGCAGATTCGAAGTAATGGGAAACAAAACGATTTATGATGCAAATGGAAGTGAAAAGAAAGTTGGAGTCGTAATATTTTTATGAGACAAAATAAACTGAATTGTGGGGAAGATGGCAGAGTAGAAGGACCCTAAACTCACCTCATCCCACAGATACAACTAGATCACACTCACACCAGAGTCACCCAGAAATGGACCTTCAGATTTCCCAACAAAACTCTACAACTAAATGGAGAGAGGAAATCACATCAAAGATGGTAGGAAGGACAAGGACTCTGTAGGAATCTAAACCCCGTATTTCTGACCACCAGAGGGAGGGAACCACAGTCACAGAGGGGCCGGAAACAAACTACTACACCGGGGAGCCTCTAAAGCGTAGAGACATCCTCATAGCTTGTGGCTTTGAAAATCAGAAGGGATGACATTTGTGAGCGTATACAACCAGCAGACTTAAAGCTTGGAACTTTTAAAAATCAGCTGTCTCAGCTCTGAGAGAGCACAGAAGGTGATCGGAAGCTGAGATCTGTCCTTAAAGAGAAAGCACAGCAAACAGTCTGGAGAAGCTTGGGTGAAGCAGGTTGAAACGTGCTTGAGGATTAAACAAGGGAGACATAGTTCCTGAACTCAGAGTTTGCTAAGGGACTTGTCCAGGAACAAAGGAGCTGGCAGGTTCCATTTCCCTCTACGGCCCCTCATTATAAACACACACCTACCTGCAAGATCAAGCACAATCTAGCAATCACTAACTTGCATAAACCATGGCCCATCCCCACACCTACCACACCTGCTTCAGTCCCAGTGCTGTGGATACCCTCCCTGATAAGACCCACACAATCCTTGACAACAATATGTCTCCCCATCACCCACAGAACACGCATGCATCTTGTTAAAACAGCACACCCCATGTGTTGTGCACAATGACACAGTCCAGATCCAGTCTCTGTTGTTGCTATGCATTACCTTCAGAGGAGAACCAGCATCACCAAGTTAAAAATGTATGTTCTGCCCCGTATTTTCAAGAACAAGCAATATATCTGACCTTCCTCACCGAGAGATATTCTCTGAGAAGTAGGCCAAATGAGCAGACAGAGGACTATGTCCTAAACGAAAGAAGAGGACAAAGCCACAGCAAGAGACCTAAACAAAATGGATATAAGGAACATGCCTGACAGAAAATTTAAGATAACAATTATAAAGATACTCACTGGGGAAATGAAAAGAGGGAGGACATCAGAAGGGGGAACATCACTGAGACTCTTAACAAAGAGATATGAAAGAAATAATCAGAGATGTGGAACACAAGAAATGAAATGAAGAATATACTAGATAGAATAATTAGCAGGATGGACGAAGCAGAGGAACAAATTAATGAACTAGAAGACAGTAATGGAAAGTAATCAAGCGGAACAAATGAGAGGAAAAAGAAGTATGCAAAAATGAGAAGAGACTTAGGGAATTCAGTGACTCCATCCAGTGTAACAACACCCACATTAGAGGGATCCCAGAAGGTGAAAAGGGGGAAAAGGGGGCAGAAAATCTATTTGAGCAAAGAAGAGCTGAAAACTTAACCTAATCTGGTGAAGGAAACCTATACAAATCCATAAGGCATAGAGATCCCCTCCCACAGAGTCAACCGAAGGAGGTCCACATCAAGACACATAGTAATCCAAATGGGAAAAGGTAGTGATAAAGAAAAAACATTTAAAGCAGCAAGATAAAAGAAGACAGGTAACATGCAAGGGAAAGCCCATAAAGCTATCAGCTGAGTTTTCAGCAGAAACTATGCAGGACAGAAGAAAGTGGCGTTAAATATTCAAAGTGCTGAATGAGAAAAATCTACAGCAAGGAATAATTTATCCAGCAAGCCTATCCTTCAGAAAAGAAGGGGAGAAAAAGAGTTTCTTAGCCACACAAACTAAAAGAGTTCATGACCACTAAATTAACTACAAAAAATATTGAAGGGGACACTATGAGTGGAAAAAAACCGTAAGTGAGAGTATGACAATAATGAATCAAGGAAGCAGTAAAAATAAGTATTTCTGTAAAAATCAGTTAAGGGATTCACAAAATAAAAGTATGTAAAATATGAAAACATATACCCTAACACATGAGGAGGAGTCAACAGTGGGTTTGAACTTAAACAGCATTCAACTTAATATAGACCGAAAAGGCTATATATAATCCAGGGGGTCACCACAAACCCAAAGCACTAATACACATGCAAAAGATAAAGGGAAAGAAATCCAAGAATATCATTAAAGAAAACGAGCAAACCATGAGAGAGAGAGCAAGAGAAGAAAGGATCAGAGAAAAACTACACAAAAAACTATGAAACAAGTAACAAAACATCAATAAATACATGTCTAATGATAATCAGTTTGAATGTAAATGGACTAAATGCTCCAAGCAAAAGAGCATGACAGAGTTTGTCTATATATATAAAAGATTTCACACCTAAAGACACCTGCAGATGGAAATTAAGAGATGGAGAAACATTAATCATGCAAGTGGATGTCAAAAGAAGTCAGAGTAGCAATCCTTATATCAGACCAAATAGAGTTTTTTAAAATTGAAATTGAATTAGCCAACATAGAGTACACCAGTAGTTTCAAATGTAGCGTTCCACAATTCATCAGTTGTGTATAACACCCAGTGTTCATCACATCACAGGCATTCCTTAATGCCCATCACACAGTTACCCCATCTCCCCAGCCACCTTTCCTCCAGCAACCCTCAGTTGGTTTCCAATAGTTAGGAACCTGTCATGGATTTTCTTCCTCTCTGGTTTCTTCGCATTCATTTTCCCTCCCTTCCCCTATGATCCTCTGTGCTGTTCCTTCTATTCCACATATGAGTAAAACCATATAATAATTGTTTTTCTCTGACTGACTTATTTTGCTCAGCATAATACCCTCCAGTGCCACCCACATCGATATGCTCAATATTGATCCTTTCTGATGGCTGAGTCATATTCCATTGTATATGTATATACCATGTTTTCTTTATCCATTTATCTGTCGATGGATGTCTTGGTTCCTTCCACGGTTTGGCTATTGTGGACAATGTTGCTATAAACATTCGGGGTGCAGTTGCCCCTTCAGATCACTACATTGGTAGCTTTGGGGTAAATAAAATTGCTGGGTTGTATGGGAGCTCTGTTTTAAGTTCTTGAGGAACCTCCATATTGTTTTCCAAAGTGGCTGTACCAGTTTTCATTCCCACTTAGAAGTGTAAGAGAGTTCCCCTTTCTCCTCACCAACATTTGTTATTTCTCCGCTTGTTAATTTTTGCAATTCTGACTGGTGTGAAGTGGTATCTCATTGTCATTTGGATTTCTTTTTCCCCATGCCAAGTGATGTTGAGCAGTTTGTCATATATCTGTTGGCCATTTGTGTGTCTTCTTTGGAGAAATATCTGTTCATATCTTCTGCCCATTTCTTGACTCGCTTATTTGTTTTTTGGGTTTTGAGTTTGGGTGTTGAACGGTAGTAAAGCGTACGGCACATTCATGATGCTTCCACACCCACTTTTGGAAATGCTTCTCTCTCAAGGATACCTGAATATGTTAGTGGAGAGTTGCCGTATACGCAGACTTGCTTTTCCCAGGTGAGTGCATGGCACATTCCTTATTCCCTCACGCGCGCGCGCGCACACACACACACACACAAACACACACACACACACACACACACAGAGTTGAACATGTTTCTGTCTCGTCAGGAAAGAAGGTGTTGGTTGAGTGACGGTTTCTCACTGATGCTTTTGGGTTCTTGCTTTTATTCCCCCCGGAGAGTGAAGTGTAGGCGCTTTTTCCGTAGGCTTGCGTACACACCCTTGAGAAGCCTTCCGTCAGCCAGAAACAAGCCGTGAGTTGAAAGAGGCGTCCACGCAGACCTCCTTCTCAGAGCGAAGCCTTTCACACTTTTCCTTGTGAAGTAAACTAGAGAGATACAAATACTTTATCAATGATTGCTTTAACAAAAAAGGACTAAATATCCCAATCAGAAAACATAGACTGTAAAGAGGAAGCAAGACCCATCTCTATGCTGCCTACCAGAGAATCACTTCAGACCTAAAAATAAAAGCAGATTCGAAGTAATGGGAAACAAAACGATTTATGATGCAAATGGAAGTGAAAAGAAAGTTGGAGTCGTAATATTTTTATGAGACAAAATAAACTGAATTGTGGGGAAGATGGCAGAGTAGAAGGACCCTAAACTCACCTCATCCCACAGATACAACTAGATCACACTCACACCAGAGTCACCCAGAAATGGACCTTCAGATTTCCCAACAAAACTCTACAACTAAATGGAGAGAGGAAATCACATCAAAGATGGTAGGAAGGACAAGGACTCTGTAGGAATCTAAACCCCGTATTTCTGACCACCAGAGGGAGGGAACCACAGTCACAGAGGGGCCAGAAACAAACTACTACACCGGGGAGCCTCTAAAGCGTAGAGACATCCTCATAGCTTGTGGCTTTGAAAATCAGAAGGGATGACATTTGTGAGCGTATACAACCAGCAGACTTAAAGCTTGGAACTTTTAAAAATCAGCTGTCTCAGCTCTGAGAGAGCACAGAAGGTGATCGGAAGCTGAGATCTGTCCTTAAAAAGAAAGCACAGCAAACAACTGGAGAAACTTGGGTGAAGCAGGTTGAAACGTGCTTGAGGATTAAACAAGGGAGACATAGTTCCTGAACTCAGAGTTTGCTAAGGGACTTGTCCAGGAACAAAGGAGCTGGCAGGTGCCATTTCCCTCTACGGCCCCTCATTATAAACACACACCTACCTGCAAGATCAAGCACAATCTAGCAATCACTAACTTGCATAAACCATGGCCCATCCCCACACCTACCACACCTGCTTCAGTCCAGTGCTGTGGATACCCTCCCTGATAAGACCCACACAATCCTTGACAACAATATGTCTCCCCATCACCCACAGAACACGCATGCATCTTGTTAAAACAGCACACCCCATGTGTTGTGCACAATGACACAGTCCAGATCCAGTCTCTGTTGTTGCTATGCATTACCTTCAGAGGAGAACCAGCATCACCAAGTTAAAAATGTATGTTCTGCCCCGTATTTTCAAGAACAAGCAATATATCTGACCTTCCTCACCGAGAGATATTCTCTGAGAAGTAGGCCAAATGAGCAGACAGAGGACTATGTCCTAAACGAAAGAAGAGGACAAAGCCACAGCAAGAGACCTAAACAAAATGGATATAAGGAACATGCCTGACAGAAAATTTAAGATAACAATTATAAAGATACTCACTGGGGAAATGAAAAGAGGGAGGACATCAGAAGGGGGAACATCACTGAGACTCTTAACAAAGAGATATGAAAGAAATAATCAGAGATGTGGAACACAAGAAATGAAATGAAGAATATACTAGATAGAATAATTAGCAGGATGGACGAAGCAGAGGAACAAATTAATGAACTAGAAGACAGTAATGGAAAGTAATCAAGCGGAACAAATGAGAGGAAAAAGAAGTATGCAAAAATGAGAAGAGACTTAGGGAATTCAGTGACTCCATCCAGTGTAACAACACCCACATTAGAGGGATCCCAGAAGGTGAAAAGGGGGAAAAGGGGGCAGAAAATCTATTTGAGCAAAGAAGAGCTGAAAACTTAACCTAATCTGGTGAAGGAAACCTATACAAATCCATAAGGCATAGAGATCCCCTCCCACAAAGTCAACCGAAGGAGGTCCACATCAAGACACATAGTAATCCAAATGGGAAAAGGTAGTGATAAAGAAAAAACATTTAAAGCAGCAAGATAAAAGAAGACAGGTAACATGCAAGGGAAAGCCCATAAAGCTATCAGCTGAGTTTTCAGCAGAAACTATGCAGGACAGAAGAAAGTGGCGTTAAATATTCAAAGTGCTGAATGAGAAAAATCTGCAGCAAGGAATAATTTATCCAGCAAGCCTATCCTTCAGAAAAGAAGGGGAGAAAAAGAGTTTCTTAGCCACACAAACTAAAAGAGTTCATGACCACTAAATTAACTACAAAAAATATTGAAGGGGACACTATGAGTGGAAAAAAATCGTAAGTGAGAGTATGACAATAATGAATCAAGGAAGCAGTAAAAATAAGTATTTCTGTAAAAATCAGTTAAGGGATTCACAAAATAAAAGTATGTAAAATATGAAAACATATACCCTAACACATGAGGAGGAGTCAACAGTGGGTTTGAACTTAAACAGCATTCAACTTAATATAGACCGAAAAGGCTATATATAATCCAGGGGGTCACCACAAACCCAAAGCACTAATACACATGCAAAAGATAAAGGGAAAGAAATCCAAGAATATCATTAAAGAAAACGAGCAAACCATGAGAGAGAGAGCAAGAGAAGAAAGGATCAGAGAAAAACTACACAAAAAACTATGAAACAAGTAACAAAACATCAATAAATACATGTCTAATGATAATCAGTTTGAATGTAAATGGACTAAATGCTCCAAGCAAAAGAGCATGACAGAGTTTGTCTATATATATAAAAGATTTCACACCTAAAGACACCTGCAGATGGAAATTAAGAGATGGAGAAACATTAATCATGCAAGTGGATGTCAAAAGAAGTCAGAGTAGCAATCCTTATATCAGACCAAATAGACCTTTTTAAAATTGAAATTGAATTAGCCAACATAGAGTACACCAGTAGTTTCAAATGTAGCGTTCCACAATTCATCAGTTGTGTATAACACCCAGTGTTCATCACATCACAGGCATTCCTTAATGCCCATCACACAGTTACCCCATCTCCCCAGCCACCTTTCCTCCAGCAACCCTCAGTTGGTTTCCAATAGTTAGGAACCTGTCATGGATTTTCTTCCTCTCTGGTTTCTTCGCATTCATTTTCCCTCCCTTCCCCTATGATCCTCTGTGCTGTTCCTTCTATTCCACATATGAGTAAAACCATATAATAATTGTTTTTCTCTGACTGACTTATTTTGCTCAGCATAATACCCTCCAGTGCCATCCACATCGATATGCTCAATATTGATCCTTTCTGATGGCTGAGTCATATTCCATTGTATATGTATATACCATGTTTTCTTTATCCATTTATCTGTCGATGGATGTCTTGGTTCCTTCCATGGTTTGGCTATTGTGGACAATGTTGCTATAAACATTCGGGGTGCAGTTGCCCCTTCAGATCACTACATTGGTAGCTTTGGGGTAAATAAAATTGCTGGGTTGTAAGGGAGCTCTGTTTTAAGTTCTTGAGGAACCTCCATATTGTTTTCCAAAGTGGCTGTACCAGTTTTCATTCCCACGTAGAAGTGTAAGAGAGTTCCCCTTTCTCCTCACCAACATTTGTTATTTCTCCGCTTGTTAATTTTTGCAATTCTGACTGGTGTGAAGTGGTATCTCACTGTCATTTGGATTTCTTTTTCCCCATGCCAAGTGATGTTGAGCAGTTTGTCATATATCTGTTGGCCATTTGTGTGTCTTCTTTGGAGAAATATCTGTTCATATCTTCTGCCCATTTCTTGACTCGCTTATTTGTTTTTTGGGTGTTGAGTTTGGGTGTGGAACGGTAGTAAAGCTTACGGCACATTCATGATGCTTCCACACCCACTTTTGGAAATGCTTCTCTCTCAAGGATACCTGAATATGTTAGTGGAGAGTTGCCGTATACGCAGACTTGCTTTTCCCAGGTGAGTGCATGGCACATTCCTTATTCCCTCACGCGCGCGCGCGCGCACACACACACACACACACACACAGAGTTGAACATGTTTCTGTCTCGTCAGGAAAGAAGGTGTTCGTTGAGTGACGGTTTCTCACTGATGCTTTTGGGTTCTTGCTTTTATTCCCCCCGGAGAGTGAAGTGTAGGCGCTTTTTCCGTAGGCTTCCGTACACACCCTTGAGAAGCCTTCCGTCAGCCAGAAACAAGCCGTGAGTTGAAAGAGGCGTCCACGCAGACCTCCTTCTCAGAGCGAAGCCTTTCACACTTTTCCTTGTGAAGTAAACTAGAGAGATACAAATACTTTATCAATGATTGCTTTAACAAAAAAGGACTAAATATCCCAATCAGAAAACATAGACTGTAAAGAGGAAGCAAGACCCATCTCTATGCTGCCTACCAGAGAATCACTTCAGACCTAAAAATAAAAGCAGATTCGAAGTAATGGGAAACAAAACGATTTATGATGCAAATGGAAGTGAAAAGAAAGTTGGAGTCGTAATATTTTTATGAGACAAAATAAACTGAATTGTGGGGAAGATGGCAGAGTAGAAGGACCCTAAACTCACCTCATCCCACAGATACAACTAGATCACACTCACACCAGAGTCACCCAGAAATGGACCTTCAGATTTCCCAACAAAACTCTACAACTAAATGGAGAGAGGAAATCACATCAAAGATGGTAGGAAGGACAAGGACTCTGTAGGAATCTAAACCCCGTATTTCTGACCACCAGAGGGAGGGAACCACAGTCACAGAGGGGCCAGAAACAAACTACTACACCGGGGAGCCTCTAAAGCGTAGAGACATCCTCATAGCTTATGGCTTTGAAAATCAGAAGGGATGACATTTGTGAGCGTATACAACCAGCAGACTTAAAGCTTGGAACTTTTAAAAATCAGCTGTCTCAGCTCTGAGAGAGCACAGAAGGTGATCGGAAGCTGAGATCTGTCCTTAAAGAGAAAGCACAGCAAACAGTCTGGAGAAGCTTGGGTGAAGCAGGTTGAAACGTGCTTGAGGATTAAACAAGGGAGACATAGTTCCTGAACTCAGAGTTTGCTAAGGGACTTGTCCAGGAACAAAGGAGCTGGCAGGTTCCATTTCCCTCTACGGCCCCTCATTATAAACACACACCTACCTGCAAGATCAAGCACAATCTAGCAATCACTAACTTGCATAAACCATGGCCCATCCCCACACCTACCACACCTGCTTCAGTCCCAGTGCTGTGGATACCCTCCCTGATAAGACCCACACAATCCTTGACAACAATATGTCTCCCCATCACCCACAGAACACGCATGCATCTTGTTAAAACAGCACACCCCATGTGTTGTGCACAATGACACAGTCCAGATCCAGTCTCTGTTGTTGCTATGCATTACCTTCAGAGGAGAACCAGCATCACCAAGTTAAAAATGTATGTTCTGCCCCGTATTTTCCAGAACAAGCAATATATCTGACCTTCCTCACCGAGAGATATTCTCTGAGAAGTAGGCCAAATGAGCAGACAGAGGACTATGTCCTAAACGAAAGAAGAGGACAAAGCCACAGCAAGAGACCTAAACACAATGGATATAAGGAACATGCCTGACAGAAAATTTAAGATAACAATTATAAAGATACTCACTGGGGAAATGAAAAGAGGGAGGACATCAGAAGGGGGAACATCACTGAGACTCTTAACAAAGAGATATGAAAGAAATAATCAGAGATGTGGAACACAAGAAATGAAATTAAGAATATACTAGATAGAATAATTAGCAGGATGGACGAAGCAGAGGAACAAATTAATGAACTAGAAGACAGTAATGGAAAGTAATCAAGCGGAACAAATGAGAGGAAAAAGAAGTATGCAAAAATGAGAAGAGACTTAGGGAATTCAGTGACTCCATCCAGTGTAACAACACCCACATTAGAGGGATCCCAGAAGGTGAAAAGGGGGAAAAGGGGGCAGAAAATCTATTTGAGCAAAGAAGAGCTGAAAACTTAACCTAATCTGGTGAAGGAAACCTATACAAATCCATAAGGCATAGAGATCCCCTCCCACAGAGTCAACCGAAGGAGGTCCACATCAAGACACATAGTAATCCAAATGGGAAAAGGTAGTGATAAAGAAAAAACATTTAAAGCAGCAAGATAAAAGAAGACAGGTAACATGCAAGGGAAAGCCCATAAAGCTATCAGCTGAGTTTTCAGCAGAAACTATGCAGGACAGAAGAAAGTGGCGTTAAATATTCAAAGTGCTGAATGAGAAAAATCTGCAGCAAGGAATAATTTATCCAGCAAGCCTATCCTTCAGAAAAGAAGGGGAGAAAAAGAGTTTCTTAGCCACACAAACTAAAAGAGTTCATGACCACTAAATTAACTACAAAAAATATTGAACGGGACACTATGAGTGGAAAAAAATCGTAAGTGAGAGTATGACAATAATGAATCAAGGAAGCAGTAAAAATAAGTATTTCTGTAAAAATCAGTTAAGGGATTCACAAAATAAAAGTATGTAAAATATGAAAACATATACCCTAACACATGAGGAGGAGTCAACAGTGGGTTTGAACTTAAACAGCATTCAACTTAATATAGACCGAAAAGGCTATATATAATCCAGGGGGTCACCACAAACCCAAAGCACTAATACACATGCAAAAGATAAAGGGAAAGAAATCCAAGAATATCATTAAAGAAAACGAGCAAACCATGAGAGAGAGAGCAAGAGAAGAAAGGGTCAGAGAAAAACTACACAAAAAACTATGAAACAAGTAACAAAACATCAATAAATACATGTCTAATGATAATCAGTTTGAATGTAAATGGACTAAATGCTCCAAGCAAAAGAGCATGACAGAGTTTGTCTATATATATAAAAGATTTCACACCTAAAGACACCTGCAGATGGAAATTAAGAGATGGAGAAACATTAATCATGCAAGTGGATGTCAAAAGAAGTCAGAGTAGCAATCTCTATATCAGACCAAATAGACTTTTTTAAAATTGAAATTGAATTAGCCAACATAGAGTACACCAGTAGTTTCAAATGTAGCGTTCCACAATTCATCAGTTGTGTATAACACCCAGTGTTCATCACATCACAGGCATTCCTTAATGCCCATCACACAGTTACCCCATCTCCCCAGCCACCTTTCCTCCAGCAACCCTCAGTTGGTTTCCAATAGTTAGGAACCTGTCATGGATTTTCTTCCTCTCTGGTTTCTTCGCATTCATTTTCCCTCCCTTCCCCTATGATCCTCTGTGCTGTTCCTTCTATTCCACATATGAGTAAAACCATATAATAATTGTTTTTCTCTGACTGACTTATTTTGCTCAGCATAATACCCTCCAGTGCCATCCACATCGATATGCTCAATATTGATCCTTTCTGATGGCTGAGTCATATTCCATTGTATATGTATATACCATGTTTTCTTTATCCATTTATCTGTCGATGGATGTCTTGGTTCCTTCCACGGTTTGGCTATTGTGGACAATGTTGCTATAAACATTCGGGGTGCAGTTGCCCCTTCAGATCACTACATTGGTAGCTTTGGGGTAAATAAAATTGCTGGGTTGTAAGGGAGCTCTGTTTTAAGTTCTTGAGGAACCTCCATATTGTTTTCCAAAGTGGCTGTACCAGTTTTCATTCCCACGTAGAAGTGTAAGAGAGTTCCCCTTTCTCCTCACCAACATTTGTTATTTCTCCGCTTGTTAATTTTTGCAATTCTGACTGGTGTGAAGTGGTATCTCACTGTCATTTGGATTTCTTTTTCCCCATGCCAAGTGATGTTGAGCAGTTTGTCATATGTCTGTTGGCCATTTGTGTGTCTTCTTTGGAGAAATATCTGTTCATATCTTCTGCCCATTTCTTGACTCGCTTATTTGTTTTTTGGGTGTTGAGTTTGGGTGTGGAACGGTAGTAAAGCTTACGGCACATTCATGATGCTTCCACACCCCCTTTTGGAAATGCTTCTCTCTCAAGGATACCTGAATATGTTAGTGGAGAGTTGCCGTATACGCAGACTTGCTTTTCCCAGGTGAGTGCATGGCACATTCCTTATTCCCTCACGCGCGCGCGCGCGCACACACACACACACACACACACAGAGTTGAACATGTTTCTGTCTCGTCAGGAAAGAAGGTGTTCGTTGAGTGACGGTTTCTCACTGATGCTTTTGGGTTCTTGCTTTTATTCCCCCCGGAGAGTGAAGTGTAGGCGCTTTTTCCGTAGGCTTCCGTACACACCCTTGAGAAGCCTTCCGTCAGCCAGAAACAAGCCGTGAGTTGAAAGAGGCGTCCACGCAGACCTCCTTCTCAGAGCGAAGCCTTTCACACTTTTCCTTGTGAAGTAAACTAGAGAGATACAAATACTTTATCAATGATTGCTTTAACAAAAAAGGACTAAATATCCCAATCAGAAAACATAGACTGTAAAGAGGAAGCAAGACCCATCTCTATGCTGCCTACCAGAGAATCACTTCAGACCTAAAAATAAAAGCAGATTCGAAGTAATGGGAAACAAAACGATTTATGATGCAAATGGAAGTGAAAAGAAAGTTGGAGTCGTAATATTTTTATGAGACAAAATAAACTGAATTGTGGGGAAGATGGCAGAGTAGAAGGACCCTAAACTCACCTCATCCCACAGATACAACTAGATCACACTCACACCAGAGTCACCCAGAAATGGACCTTCAGATTTCCCAACAAAACTCTACAACTAAATGGAGAGAGGAAATCACATCAAAGATGGTAGGAAGGACAAGGACTCTGTAGGAATCTAAACCCCGTATTTCTGACCACCAGAGGGAGGGAACCACAGTCACAGAGGGGCCGGAAACAAACTACTACACCGGGGAGCCTCTAAAGCGTAGAGACATCCTCATAGCTTGTGGCTTTGAAAATCAGAAGGGATGACATTTGTGAGCGTATACAACCAGCAGACTTAAAGCTTGGAACTTTTAAAAATCAGCTGTCTCAGCTCTGAGAGAGCACAGAAGGTGATCGGAAGCTGAGATCTGTCCTTAAAGAGAAAGCACAGCAAACAGTCTGGAGAAGCTTGGGTGAAGCAGGTTGAAACGTGCTTGAGGATTAAACAAGGGAGACATAGTTCCTGAACTCAGAGTTTGCTAAGGGACTTGTCCAGGAACAAAGGAGCTGGCAGGTTCCATTTCCCTCTACGGCCCCTCATTATAAACACACACCTACCTGCAAGATCAAGCACAATCTAGCAATCACTAACTTGCATAAACCATGGCCCATCCCCACACCTACCACACCTGCTTCAGTCCCAGTGCTGTGGATACCCTCCCTGATAAGACCCACACAATCCTTGACAACAATATGTCTCCCCATCACCCACAGAACACGCATGCATCTTGTTAAAACAGCACACCCCATGTGTTGTGCACAATGACACAGTCCAGATCCAGTCTCTGTTGTTGCTATGCATTACCTTCAGAGGAGAACCAGCATCACCAAGTTAAAAATGTATGTTCTGCCCCGTATTTTCAAGAACAAGCAATATATCTGACCTTCCTAACCGAGAGATATTCTCTGAGAAGTAGGCCAAATGAGCAGACAGAGGACTATGTCCTAAAGGAAAGAAGAGGACAAAGCCACAGCAAGAGACCTAAACAAAATGGATATAAGGAACATGCCTGACAGAAAATTTAAGATAACAATTATAAAGATACTCACTGGGGAAATGAAAAGAGGGAGGACATCAGAAGGGGGAACATCACTGAGACTCTTAACAAAGAGATATGAAAGAAATAATCAGAGATGTGGAACACAAGAAATGAAATTAAGAATATACTAGATAGAATAATTAGCAGGATGGACGAAGCAGAGGAACAAATTAATGAACTAGAAGACAGTAATGGAAAGTAATCAAGCGGAACAAATGAGAGGAAAAAGAAGTATGCAAAAATGAGAAGAGACTTAGGGAATTCAGTGACTCCATCCAGTGTAACAACACCCACATTAGAGGGATCCCAGAAGGTGAAAAGGGGGAAAAGGGGGCAGAAAATCTATTTGAGCAAAGAAGAGCTGAAAACTTAACCTAATCTGGTGAAGGAAACCTATACAAATCCATAAGGCATAGAGATCCCCTCCCACAGAGTCAACCGAAGGAGGTCCACATCAAGACACATAGTAATCCAAATGGGAAAAGGTAGTGATAAAGAAAAAACATTTAAAGCAGCAAGATAAAAGAAGACAGGTAACATGCAAGGGAAAGCCCATAAAGCTATCAGCTGAGTTTTCAGCAGAAACTATGCAGGACAGAAGAAAGTGGCGTTAAATATTCAAAGTGCTGAATGAGAAAAATCTACAGCAAGGAATAATTTATCCAGCAAGCCTATCCTTCAGAAAAGAAGGGGAGAAAAAGAGTTTCTTAGCCACACAAACTAAAAGAGTTCATGACCACTAAATTAACTACAAAAAATATTGAAGGGGACACTATGAGTGGAAAAAAATCGTAAGTGAGAGTATGACAATAATGAATCAAGGAAGCAGTAAAAATAAGTATTTCTGTAAAAATCAGTTAAGGGATTCACAAAATAAAAGTATGTAAAATATGAAAACATATACCCTAACACATGAGGAGGAGTCAACAGTGGGTTTGAACTTAAACAGCATTCAACTTAATATAGACCGAAAAGGCTATATATAATCCAGGGGGTCACCACAAACCCAAAGCACTAATACACATGCAAAAGATAAAGGGAAAGAAATCCAAGAATATCATTAAAGAAAACGAGCAAACCATGAGAGAGAGAGCAAGAGAAGAAAGGATCAGAGAAAAACTACACAAAAAACTATGAAACAAGTAACAAAACATCAATAAATACATGTCTAATGATAATCAGTTTGAATGTAAATGGACTAAATGCTCCAAGCAAAAGAGCATGACAGAGTTTGTCTATATATATAAAAGATTTCACACCTAAAGACACCTGCAGATGGAAATTAAGAGATGGAGAAACATTAATCATGCAAGTGGATGTCAAAAGAAGTCAGAGTAGCAATCCTTATATCAGACCAAATAGAGTTTTTTAAAATTGAAATTGAATTAGCCAACATAGAGTACACCAGTAGTTTCAAATGTAGCGTTCCACAATTCATCAGTTGTGTATAACACCCAGTGTTCATCACATCACAGGCATTCCTTAATGCCCATCACACAGTTACCCCATCTCCCCAGCCACCTTTCCTCCAGCAACCCTCAGTTGGTTTCCAATAGTTAGGAACCTGTCATGGATTTTCTTCCTCTCTGGTTTCTTCGCATTCATTTTCCCTCCCTTCCCCTATGATCCTCTGTGCTGTTCCTTCTATTCCACATATGAGTAAAACCATATAATAATTGTTTTTCTCTGACTGACTTATTTTGCTCAGCATAATACCCTCCAGTGCCACCCACATCGATATGCTCAATATTGATCCTTTCTGATGGCTGAGTCATATTCCATTGTATATGTATATACCATGTTTTCTTTATCCATTTATCTGTCGATGGATGTCTTGGTTCCTTCCACGGTTTGGCTATTGTGGACAATGTTGCTATAAACATTCGGGGTGCAGTTGCCCCTTCAGATCACTACATTGGTAGCTTTGGGGTAAATAAAATTGCTGGGTTGTATGGGAGCTCTGTTTTAAGTTCTTGAGGAACCTCCATATTGTTTTCCAAAGTGGCTGTACCAGTTTTCATTCCCACTTAGAAGTGTAAGAGAGTTCCCCTTTCTCCTCACCAACATTTGTTATTTCTCCGCTTGTTAATTTTTGCAATTCTGACTGGTGTGAAGTGGTATCTCATTGTCATTTGGATTTCTTTTTCCCCATGCCAAGTGATGTTGAGCAGTTTGTCATATATCTGTTGGCCATTTGTGTGTCTTCTTTGGAGAAATATCTGTTCATATCTTCTGCCCATTTCTTGACTCGCTTATTTGTTTTTTGGGTTTTGAGTTTGGGTGTTGAACGGTAGTAAAGCGTACGGCACATTCATGATGCTTCCACACCCACTTTTGGAAATGCTTCTCTCTCAAGGATACCTGAATATGTTAGTGGAGAGTTGCCGTATACGCAGACTTGCTTTTCCCAGGTGAGTGCATGGCACATTCCTTATTCCCTCACGCGCGCGCGCGCACACACACACACACACAAACACACACACACACACACACACACAGAGTTGAACATGTTTCTGTCTCGTCAGGAAAGAAGGTGTTCGTTGAGTGACGGTTTCTCACTGATGCTTTTGGGTTCTTGCTTTTATTCCCCCCGGAGAGTGAAGTGTAGGCGCTTTTTCCGTAGGCTTCCGTACACACCCTTGAGAAGCCTTCCGTCAGCCAGAAACAAGCCGTGAGTTGAAAGAGGCGTCCACGCAGACCTCCTTCTCAGAGCGAAGCCTTTCACACTTTTCCTTGTGAAGTAAACTAGAGAGATACAAATACTTTATCAATGATTGCTTTAACAAAAAAGGACTAAATATCCCAATCAGAAAACATAGACTGTAAAGAGGAAGCAAGACCCATCTCTATGCTGCCTACCAGAGAATCACTTCAGACCTAAAAATAAAAGCAGATTCGAAGTAATGGGAAACAAAACGATTTATGATGCAAATGGAAGTGAAAAGAAAGTTGGAGTCGTAATATTTTTATGAGACAAAATAAACTGAATTGTGGGGAAGATGGCAGAGTAGAAGGACCCTAAACTCACCTCATCCCACAGATACAACTAGATCACACTCACACCAGAGTCACCCAGAAATGGACCTTCAGATTTCCCAACAAAACTCTACAACTAAATGGAGAGAGGAAATCACATCAAAGATGGTAGGAAGGACAAGGACTCTGTAGGAATCTAAACCCCGTATTTCTGACCACCAGAGGGAGGGAACCACAGTCACAGAGGGGCCGGAAACAAACTACTACACCGGGGAGCCTCTAAAGCGTAGAGACATCCTCATAGCTTGTGGCTTTGAAAATCAGAAGGGATGACATTTGTGAGCGTATACAACCAGCAGACTTAAAGCTTGGAACTTTTAAAAATCAGCTGTCTCAGCTCTGAGAGAGCACAGAAGGTGATCGGAAGCTGAGATCTGTCCTTAAAGAGAAAGCACAGCAAACAGTCTGGAGAAGCTTGGGTGAAGCAGGTTGAAACGTGCTTGAGGATTAAACAAGGGAGACATAGTTCCTGAACTCAGAGTTTGCTAAGGGACTTGTCCAGGAACAAAGGAGCTGGCAGGTTCCATTTCCCTCTACGGCCCCTCATTATAAACACACACCTACCTGCAAGATCAAGCACAATCTAGCAATCACTAACTTGCATAAACCATGGCCCATCCCCACACCTACCACACCTGCTTCAGTCCCAGTGATGTGGATACCCTCCCTGATAAGACCCACACAATCCTTGACAACAATATGTCTCCCCATCACCCACAGAACACGCATGCATCTTGTTAAAACAGCACACCCCATGTGTTGTGCACAATGACACAGTCCAGATCCAGTCTCTGTTGTTGCTATGCATTACCTTCAGAGGAGAACCAGCATCACCAAGTTAAAAATGTATGTTCTGCCCCGTATTTTCAAGAACAAGCAATATATCTGACCTTCCTCACCGAGAGATATTCTCTGAGAAGTAGGCCAAATGAGCAGACAGAGGACTATGTCCTAAACGAAAGAAGAGGACAAAGCCACAGCAAGAGACCTAAACAAAATGGATATAAGGAACATGCCTGACAGAAAATTTAAGATAACAATTATAAAGATACTCACTGGGGAAATGAAAAGAGGGAGGACATCAGAAGGGGGAACATCACTGAGACTCTTAACAAAGAGATATGAAAGAAATAATCAGAGATGTGGAACACAAGAAATGAAATTAAGAATATCCTAGATAGAATAATTAGCAGGATGGACGAAGCAGAGGAACAAATTAATGAACTAGAAGACAGTAATGGAAAGTAATCAAGCGGAACAAATGAGAGGAAAAAGAAGTATGCAAAAATGAGAAGAGACTTAGGGAATTCAGTGACTCCATCCAGTGTAACAACACCCACATTAGAGGGATCCCAGAAGGTGAAAAGGGGGAAAAGGGGGCAGAAAATCTATTTGAGCAAAGAAGAGCTGAAAACTTAACCTAATCTGGTGAAGGAAACCTATACAAATCCATAAGGCATAGAGATCCCCTCCCACAAAGTCAACCGAAGGAGGTCCACATCAAGACACATAGTAATCCAAATGGGAAAAGGTAGTGATAAAGAAAAAACATTTAAAGCAGCAAGATAAAAGAAGACAGGTAACATGCAAGGGAAAGCCCATAAAGCTATCAGCTGAGTTTTCAGCAGAAACTATGCAGGACAGAAGAAAGTGGCGTTAAATATTCAAAGTGCTGAATGAGAAAAATCTGCAGCAAGGAATAATTTATCCAGCAAGCCTATCCTTCAGAAAAGAAGGGGAGAAAAAGAGTTTCTTAGCCACACAAACTAAAAGAGTTCATGACCACTAAATTAACTACAAAAAATATTGAACGGGACACTATGAGTGGAAAAAAATCGTAAGTGAGAGTATGACAATAATGAATCAAGGAAGCAGTAAAAATAAGTATTTCTGTAAAAATCAGTTAAGGGATTCACAAAATAAAAGTATGTAAAATATGAAAACATATACCCTAACACATGAGGAGGAGTCAACAGTGGGTTTGAACTTAAACAGCATTCAACTTAATATAGACCGAAAAGGCTATATATAATCCAGGGGGTCACCACAAACCCAAAGCACTAATACACATGCAAAAGATAAAGGGAAAGAAATCCAAGAATATCATTAAAGAAAACGAGCAAACCATGAGAGAGAGAGCAAGAGAAGAAAGGGTCAGAGAAAAACTACACAAAAAACTATGAAACAAGTAACAAAACATCAATAAATACATGTCTAATGATAATCAGTTTGAATGTAAATGGACTAAATGCTCCAAGCAAAAGAGCATGACAGAGTTTGTCTATATATATAAAAGATTTCACACCTAAAGACACCTGCAGATGGAAATTAAGAGATGGAGAAACATTAATCATGCAAGTGGATGTCAAAAGAAGTCAGAGTAGCAATCCTTATATCAGACCAAATAGACTTTTTTAAAATTGAAATTGAATTAGCCAACATAGAGTACACCAGTAGTTTCAAATGTAGCGTTCCACAATTCATCAGTTGTGTATAACACCCAGTGTTCATCACATCACAGGCATTCCTTAATGCCCATCACACAGTTACCCCATCTCCCCAGCCACCTTTCCTCCAGCAACCCTCAGTTGGTTTCCAATAGTTAGGAACCTGTCATGGATTTTCTTCCTCTCTGGTTTCTTCGCATTCATTTTCCCTCCCTTCCCCTATGATCCTCTGTGCTGTTCCTTCTATTCCACATATGAGTAAAACCATATAATAATTGTTTTTCTCTGACTGACTTATTTTGCTCAGCATAATACCCTCCAGTGCCACCCACATCGATATGCTCAATATTGATCCTTTCTGATGGCTGAGTCATATTCCATTGTATATGTATATACCATGTTTTCTTTATCCATTTATCTGTCGATGGATGTCTTGGTTCCTTCCACGGTTTGGCTATTGTGGACAATGTTGCTATAAACATTCGGGGTGCAGTTGCCCCTTCAGATCACTACATTGGTAGCTTTGGGGTAAATAAAATTGCTGGGTTGTAAGGGAGCTCTGTTTTAAGTTCTTGAGGAACCTCCATATTGTTTTCCAAAGTGGCTGTACCAGTTTTCATTCCCACGTAGAAGTGTAAGAGAGTTCCCCTTTCTCCTCACCAACATTTGTTATTTCTCCGCTTGTTAATTTTTGCAATTCTGACTGGTGTGAAGTGGTATCTCACTGTCATTTGGATTTCTTTTTCCCCATGCCAAGTGATGTTGAGCAGTTTGTCATATGTCTGTTGGCCATTTGTGTGTCTTCTTTGGAGAAATATCTGTTCATATCTTCTGCCCATTTCTTGACTCGCTTATTTGTTTTTTGGGTTTTGAGTTTGGGTGTTGAACGGTAGTAAAGCGTACGGCACATTCATGATGCTTCCACACCCACTTTTGGAAATGCTTCTCTCTCAAGGATACCTGAATATGTTAGTGGAGAGTTGCCGTATACGCAGACTTGCTTTTCCCAGGTGAGTGCATGGCACATTCCTTATTCCCTCACGCGCGCGCGCGCACACACACACACACACACAAACACACACACACACACACACACACAGAGTTGAACATGTTTCTGTCTCGTCAGGAAAGAAGGTGTTGGTTGAGTGACGGTTTCTCACTGATGCTTTTGGGTTCTTGCTTTTATTCCTCCCGGAGAGTGAAGTGTAGGCGCTTTTTCCGTAGGCTTGCGTACACACCCTTGAGAAGCCTTCCGTCAGCCAGAAACAAGCCGTGAGTTGAAAGAGGCGTCCACGCAGACCTCCTTCTCAGAGCGAAGCCTTTCACACTTTTCCTTGTGAAGTAAACTAGAGAGATACAAATACTTTATCAATGATTGCTTTAACAAAAAAGGACTAAATATCCCAATCAGAAAACATAGACTGTAAAGAGGAAGCAAGACCCATCTCTATGCTGCCTACCAGAGAATCACTTCAGACCTAAAAATAAAAGCAGATTCGAAGTAATGGGAAACAAAACGATTTATGATGCAAATGGAAGTGAAAAGAAAGTTGGAGTCGTAATATTTTTATGAGACAAAATAAACTGAATTGTGGGGAAGATGGCAGAGTAGAAGGACCCTAAACTCACCTCATCCCACAGATACAACTAGATCACACTCACACCAGAGTCACCCAGAAATGGACCTTCAGATTTCCCAACAAAACTCTACAACTAAATGGAGAGAGGAAATCACATCAAAGATGGTAGGAAGGACAAGGACTCTGTAGGAATCTAAACCCCGTATTTCTGACCACCAGAGGGAGGGAACCACAGTCACAGAGGGGCCGGAAACAAACTACTACACCGGGGAGCCTCTAAAGCGTAGAGACATCCTCATAGCTTGTGGCTTTGAAAATCAGAAGGGATGACATTTGTGAGCGTATACAACCAGCAGACTTAAAGCTTGGAACTTTTAAAAATCAGCTGTCTCAGCTCTGAGAGAGCACAGAAGGTGATCGGAAGCTGAGATCTGTCCTTAAAGAGAAAGCACAGCAAACAGTCTGGAGAAGCTTGGGTGAAGCAGGTTGAAACGTGCTTGAGGATTAAACAAGGGAGACATAGTTCCTGAACTCAGAGTTTGCTAAGGGACTTGTCCAGGAACAAAGGAGCTGGCAGGTTCCATTTCCCTCTACGGCCCCTCATTATAAACACACACCTACCTGCAAGATCAAGCACAATCTAGCAATCACTAACTTGCATAAACCATGGCCCATCCCCACACCTACCACACCTGCTTCAGTCCCAGTGCTGTGGATACCCTCCCTGATAAGACCCACACAATCCTTGACAACAATATGTCTCCCCATCACCCACAGAACACGCATGCATCTTGTTAAAACAGCACACCCCATGTGTTGTGCACAATGACACAGTCCAGATCCAGTCTCTGTTGTTGCTATGCATTACCTTCAGAGGAGAACCAGCATCACCAAGTTAAAAATGTATGTTCTGCCCCGTATTTTCAAGAACAAGCAATATATCTGACCTTCCTAACCGAGAGATATTCTCTGAGAAGTAGGCCAAATGAGCAGACAGAGGACTATGTCCTAAAGGAAAGAAGAGGACAAAGCCACAGCAAGAGACCTAAACAAAATGGATATAAGGAACATGCCTGACAGAAAATTTAAGATAACAATTATAAAGATACTCACTGGGGAAATGAAAAGAGGGAGGACATCAGAAGGGGGAACATCACTGAGACTCTTAACAAAGAGATATGAAAGAAATAATCAGAGATGTGGAACACAAGAAATGAAATTAAGAATATACTAGATAGAATAATTAGCAGGATGGACGAAGCAGAGGAACAAATTAATGAACTAGAAGACAGTAATGGAAAGTAATCAAGCGGAACAAATGAGAGGAAAAAGAAGTATGCAAAAATGAGAAGAGACTTAGGGAATTCAGTGACTCCATCCAGTGTAACAACACCCACATTAGAGGGATCCCAGAAGGTGAAAAGGGGGAAAAGGGGGCAGAAAATCTATTTGAGCAAAGAAGAGCTGAAAACTTAACCTAATCTGGTGAAGGAAACCTATACAAATCCATAAGGCATAGAGATCCCCTCCCACAGAGTCAACCGAAGGAGGTCCACATCAAGACACATAGTAATCCAAATGGGAAAAGGTAGTGATAAAGAAAAAACATTTAAAGCAGCAAGATAAAAGAAGACAGGTAACATGCAAGGGAAAGCCCATAAAGCTATCAGCTGAGTTTTCAGCAGAAACTATGCAGGACAGAAGAAAGTGGCGTTAAATATTCAAAGTGCTGAATGAGAAAAATCTACAGCAAGGAATAATTTATCCAGCAAGCCTATCCTTCAGAAAAGAAGGGGAGAAAAAGAGTTTCTTAGCCACACAAACTAAAAGAGTTCATGACCACTAAATTAACTACAAAAAATATTGAAGGGGACACTATGAGTGGAAAAAAACCGTAAGTGAGAGTATGACAATAATGAATCAAGGAAGCAGTAAAAATAAGTATTTCTGTAAAAATCAGTTAAGGGATTCACAAAATAAAAGTATGTAAAATATGAAAACATATACCCTAACACATGAGGAGGAGTCAACAGTGGGTTTGAACTTAAACAGCATTCAACTTAATATAGACCGAAAAGGCTATATATAATCCAGGGGGTCACCACAAACCCAAAGCACTAATACACATGCAAAAGATAAAGGGAAAGAAATCCAAGAATATCATTAAAGAAAACGAGCAAACCATGAGAGAGAGAGCAAGAGAAGAAAGGATCAGAGAAAAACTACACAAAAAACTATGAAACAAGTAACAATACATCAATAAATACATGTCTAATGATAATCAGTTTGAATGTAAATGGACTAAATGCTCCAAGCAAAAGAGCATGACAGAGTTTGTCTATATATATAAAAGATTTCACACCTAAAGACACCTGCAGATGGAAATTAAGAGATGGAGAAACATTAATCATGCAAGTGGATGTCAAAAGAAGTCAGAGTAGCAATCCTTATATCAGACCAAATAGAGTTTTTTAAAATTGAAATTGAATTAGCCAACATAGAGTACACCAGTAGTTTCAAATGTAGCGTTCCACAATTCATCAGTTGTGTATAACACCCAGTGTTCATCACATCACAGGCATTCCTTAATGCCCATCACACAGTTACCCCATCTCCCCAGCCACCTTTCCTCCAGCAACCCTCAGTTGGTTTCCAATAGTTAGGAACCTGTCATGGATTTTCTTCCTCTCTGGTTTCTTCGCATTCATTTTCCCTCCCTTCCCCTATGATCCTCTGTGCTGTTCCTTCTATTCCACATATGAGTAAAACCATATAATAATTGTTTTTCTCTGACTGACTTATTTTGCTCAGCATAATACCCTCCAGTGCCACCCACATCGATATGCTCAATATTGATCCTTTCTGATGGCTGAGTCATATTCCATTGTATATGTATATACCATGTTTTCTTTATCCATTTATCTGTCGATGGATGTCTTGGTTCCTTCCACGGTTTGGCTATTGTGGACAATGTTGCTATAAACATTCGGGGTGCAGTTGCCCCTTCAGATCACTACATTGGTAGCTTTGGGGTAAATAAAATTGCTGGGTTGTATGGGAGCTCTGTTTTAAGTTCTTGAGGAACCTCCATATTGTTTTCCAAAGTGGCTGTACCAGTTTTCATTCCCACTTAGAAGTGTAAGAGAGTTCCCCTTTCTCCTCACCAACATTTGTTATTTCTCCGCTTGTTAATTTTTGCAATTCTGACTGGTGTGAAGTGGTATCTCATTGTCATTTGGATTTCTTTTTCCCCATGCCAAGTGATGTTGAGCAGTTTGTCATATATCTGTTGGCCATTTGTGTGTCTTCTTTGGAGAAATATCTGTTCATATCTTCTGCCCATTTCTTGACTCGCTTATTTGTTTTTTGGGTTTTGAGTTTGGGTGTTGAACGGTAGTAAAGCGTACGGCACATTCATGATGCTTCCACACCCACTTTTGGAAATGCTTCTCTCTCAAGGATACCTGAATATGTTAGTGGAGAGTTGCCGTATACGCAGACTTGCTTTTCCCAGGTGAGTGCATGGCACATTCCTTATTCCCTCACGCGCGCGCGCGCACACACACACACACACAAACACACACACACACACACACACACAGAGTTGAACATGTTTCTGTCTCGTCAGGAAAGAAGGTGTTCGTTGAGTGACGGTTTCTCACTGATGCTTTTGGGTTCTTGCTTTTATTCCCCCCGGAGAGTGAAGTGTAGGCGCTTTTTCCGTAGGCTTCCGTACACACCCTTGAGAAGCCTTCCGTCAGCCAGAAACAAGCCGTGAGTTGAAAGAGGCGTCCACGCAGACCTCCTTCTCAGAGCGAAGCCTTTCACACTTTTCCTTGTGAAGTAAACTAGAGAGATACAAATACTTTATCAATGATTGCTTTAACAAAAAAGGACTAAATATCCCAATCAGAAAACATAGACTGTAAAGAGGAAGCAAGACCCATCTCTATGCTGCCTACCAGAGAATCACTTCAGACCTAAAAATAAAAGCAGATTCGAAGTAATGGGAAACAAAACGATTTATGATGCAAATGGAAGTGAAAAGAAAGTTGGAGTCGTAATATTTTTATGAGACAAAATAAACTGAATTGTGGGGAAGATGGCAGAGTAGAAGGACCCTAAACTCACCTCATCCCACAGATACAACTAGATCACACTCACACCAGAGTCACCCAGAAATGGACCTTCAGATTTCCCAACAAAACTCTACAACTAAATGGAGAGAGGAAATCACATCAAAGATGGTAGGAAGGACAAGGACTCTGTAGGAATCTAAACCCCGTATTTCTGACCACCAGAGGGAGGGAACCACAGTCACAGAGGGGCCGGAAACAAACTACTACACCGGGGAGCCTCTAAAGCGTAGAGACATCCTCATAGCTTGTGGCTTTGAAAATCAGAAGGGATGACATTTGTGAGCGTATACAACCAGCAGACTTAAAGCTTGGAACTTTTAAAAATCAGCTGTCTCAGCTCTGAGAGAGCACAGAAGGTGATCGGAAGCTGAGATCTGTCCTTAAAGAGAAAGCACAGCAAACAGTCTGGAGAAGCTTGGGTGAAGCAGGTTGAAACGTGCTTGAGGATTAAACAAGGGAGACATAGTTCCTGAACTCAGAGTTTGCTAAGGGACTTGTCCAGGAACAAAGGAGCTGGCAGGTTCCATTTCCCTCTACGGCCCCTCATTATAAACACACACCTACCTGCAAGATCAAGCACAATCTAGCAATCACTAACTTGCATAAACCATGGCCCATCCCCACACCTACCACACCTGCTTCAGTCCCAGTGATGTGGATACCCTCCCTGATAAGACCCACACAATCCTTGACAACAATATGTCTCCCCATCACCCACAGAACACGCATGCATCTTGTTAAAACAGCACACCCCATGTGTTGTGCACAATGACACAGTCCAGATCCAGTCTCTGTTGTTGCTATGCATTACCTTCAGAGGAGAACCAGCATCACCAAGTTAAAAATGTATGTTCTGCCCCGTATTTTCAAGAACAAGCAATATATCTGACCTTCCTCACCGAGAGATATTCTCTGAGAAGTAGGCCAAATGAGCAGACAGAGGACTATGTCCTAAACGAAAGAAGAGGACAAAGCCACAGCAAGAGACCTAAACAAAATGGATATAAGGAACATGCCTGACAGAAAATTTAAGATAACAATTATAAAGATACTCACTGGGGAAATGAAAAGAGGGAGGACATCAGAAGGGGGAACATCACTGAGACTCTTAACAAAGAGATATGAAAGAAATAATCAGAGATGTGGAACACAAGAAATGAAATTAAGAATATCCTAGATAGAATAATTAGCAGGATGGACGAAGCAGAGGAACAAATTAATGAACTAGAAGACAGTAATGGAAAGTAATCAAGCGGAACAAATGAGAGGAAAAAGAAGTATGCAAAAATGAGAAGAGACTTAGGGAATTCAGTGACTCCATCCAGTGTAACAACACCCACATTAGAGGGATCCCAGAAGGTGAAAAGGGGGAAAAGGGGGCAGAAAATCTATTTGAGCAAAGAAGAGCTGAAAACTTAACCTAATCTGGTGAAGGAAACCTATACAAATCCATAAGGCATAGAGATCCCCTCCCACAAAGTCAACCGAAGGAGGTCCACATCAAGACACATAGTAATCCAAATGGGAAAAGGTAGTGATAAAGAAAAAACATTTAAAGCAGCAAGATAAAAGAAGACAGGTAACATGCAAGGGAAAGCCCATAAAGCTATCAGCTGAGTTTTCAGCAGAAACTATGCAGGACAGAAGAAAGTGGCGTTAAATATTCAAAGTGCTGAATGAGAAAAATCTGCAGCAAGGAATAATTTATCCAGCAAGCCTATCCTTCAGAAAAGAAGGGGAGAAAAAGAGTTTCTTAGCCACACAAACTAAAAGAGTTCATGACCACTAAATTAACTACAAAAAATATTGAAGGGGACACTATGAGTGGAAAAAAACCGTAAGTGAGAGTATGACAATAATGAATCAAGGAAGCAGTAAAAATAAGTATTTCTGTAAAAATCAGTTAAGGGATTCACAAAATAAAAGTATGTAAAATATGAAAACATATACCCTAACACATGAGGAGGAGTCAACAGTGGGTTTGAACTTAAACAGCATTCAACTTAATATAGACCGAAAAGGCTATATATAATCCAGGGGGTCACCACAAACCCAAAGCACTAATACACATGCAAAAGATAAAGGGAAAGAAATCCAAGAATATCATTAAAGAAAACGAGCAAACCATGAGAGAGAGAGCAAGAGAAGAAAGGATCAGAGAAAAACTACACAAAAAACTATGAAACAAGTAACAAAACATCAATAAATACATATCTAATGATAATCAGTTTGAATGTAAATGGACTAAATGCTCCAAGCAAAAGAGCATGACAGAGTTTGTCTATATATATAAAAGATTTCACACCTAAAGACACCTGCAGATGGAAATTAAGAGATGGAGAAACATTAATCATGCAAGTGGATGTCAAAAGAAGTCAGAGTAGCAATCCTTATATCAGACCAAATAGAGTTTTTTAAAATTGAAATTGAATTAGCCAACATAGAGTACACCAGTAGTTTCAAATGTAGCGTTCCACAATTCATCAGTTGTGTATAACACCCAGTGTTCATCACATCACAGGCATTCCTTAATGCCCATCACACAGTTACCCCATCTCCCCAGCCACCTTTCCTCCAGCAACCCTCAGTTGGTTTCCAATAGTTAGGAACCTGTCATGGATTTTCTTCCTCTCTGGTTTCTTCGCATTCATTTTCCCTCCCTTCCCCTATGATCCTCTGTGCTGTTCCTTCTATTCCACATATGAGTAAAACCATATAATAATTGTTTTTCTCTGACTGACTTATTTTGCTCAGCATAATACCCTCCAGTGCCACCCACATCGATATGCTCAATATTGATCCTTTCTGATGGCTGAGTCATATTCCATTGTATATGTATATACCATGTTTTCTTTATCCATTTATCTGTCGATGGATGTCTTGGTTCCTTCCACGGTTTGGCTATTGTGGACAATGTTGCTATAAACATTCGGGGTGCAGTTGCCCCTTCAGATCACTACATTGGTAGCTTTGGGGTAAATAAAATTGCTGGGTTGTATGGGAGCTCTGTTTTAAGTTCTTGAGGAACCTCCATATTGTTTTCCAAAGTGGCTGTACCAGTTTTCATTCCCACTTAGAAGTGTAAGAGAGTTCCCCTTTCTCCTCACCAACATTTGTTATTTCTCCGCTTGTTAATTTTTGCAATTCTGACTGGTGTGAAGTGGTATCTCATTGTCATTTGGATTTCTTTTTCCCCATGCCAAGTGATGTTGAGCAGTTTGTCATATATCTGTTGGCCATTTGTGTGTCTTCTTTGGAGAAATATCTGTTCATATCTTCTGCCCATTTCTTGACTCGCTTATTTGTTTTTTGGGTTTTGAGTTTGGGTGTTGAACGGTAGTAAAGCGTACGGCACATTCATGATACTTCCACACCCACTTTTGGAAATGCTTCTCTCTCAAGGATACCTGAATATGTTAGTGGAGAGTTGCCGTATACGCAGACTTGCTTTTCCCAGGTGAGTGCATGGCACATTCCTTATTCCCTCACGCGCGCGCGCGCACACACACACACACACAAACACACACACACACACACACACACAGAGTTGAACATGTTTCTGTCTCGTCAGGAAAGAAGGTGTTGGTTGAGTGACGGTTTCTCACTGATGCTTTTGGGTTCTTGCTTTTATTCCTCCCGGAGAGTGAAGTGTAGGCGCTTTTTCCGTAGGCTTGCGTACACACCCTTGAGAAGCCTTCCGTCAGCCAGAAACAAGCCGTGAGTTGAAAGAGGCGTCCACGCAGACCTCCTTCTCAGAGCGAAGCCTTTCACACTTTTCCTTGTGAAGTAAACTAGAGAGATACAAATACTTTATCAATGATTGCTTTAACAAAAAAGGACTAAATATCCCAATCAGAAAACATAGACTGTAAAGAGGAAGCAAGACCCATCTCTATGCTGCCTACCAGAGAATCACTTCAGACCTAAAAATAAAAGCAGATTCGAAGTAATGGGAAACAAAACGATTTATGATGCAAATGGAAGTGAAAAGAAAGTTGGAGTCGTAATATTTTTATGAGACAAAATAAACTGAATTGTGGGGAAGATGGCAGAGTAGAAGGACCCTAAACTCACCTCATCCCACAGATACAACTAGATCACACTCACACCAGAGTCACCCAGAAATGGACCTTCAGATTTCCCAACAAAACTCTACAACTAAATGGAGAGAGGAAATCACATCAAAGATGGTAGGAAGGACAAGGACTCTGTAGGAATCTAAACCCCGTATTTCTGACCACCAGAGGGAGGGAACCACAGTCACAGAGGGGCCAGAAACAAACTACTACACCGGGGAGCCTCTAAAGCGTAGAGACATCCTCATAGCTTGTGGCTTTGAAAATCAGAAGGGATGACATTTGTGAGCGTATACAACCAGCAGACTTAAAGCTTGGAACTTTTAAAAATCAGCTGTCTCAGCTCTGAGAGAGCACAGAAGGTGATCGGAAGCTGAGATCTGTCCTTAAAGAGAAAGCACAGCAAACAGTCTGGAGAAACTTGGGTGAAGCAGGTTGAAACGTGCTTGAGGATTAAACAAGGGAGACATAGTTCCTGAACTCAGAGTTTGCTAAGGGACTTGTCCAGGAACAAAGGAGCTGGCAGGTGCCATTTCCCTATACGGCCCCTCATTATAAACACACACCTACCTGCAAGATCAAGCACAATCTAGCAATCACTAACTTGCATAAACCATGGCCCATCCCCACACCTACCACACCTGCTTCAGTCCAGTGCTGTGGATACCCTCCCTGATAAGACCCACACAATCCTTGACAACAATATGTCTCCCCATCACCCACAGAACACGCATGCATCTTGTTAAAACAGCACACCCCATGTGTTGTGCACAATGACACAGTCCAGATCCAGTCTCTGTTGTTGCTATGCATTACCTTCAGAGGAGAACCAGCATCACCAAGTTAAAAATGTATGTTCTGCCCCGTATTTTCAAGAACAAGCAATATATCTGACCTTCCTCACCGAGAGATATTCTCTGAGAAGTAGGCCAAATGAGCAGACAGAGGACTATGTCCTAAACGAAAGAAGAGGACAAAGCCACAGCAAGAGACCTAAACACAATGGATATAAGGATCATGCCTGACAGAAAATTTAAGATAACAATTATAAAGATACTCACTGGGGAAATGAAAAGAGGGAGGACATCAGAAGGGGGAACATCACTGAGACTCTTAACAAAGAGATATGAAAGAAATAATCAGAGATGTGGAACACAAGAAATGAAATTAAGAATATCCTAGATA
The DNA here is from genome assembly GCF_037043125.1 of Eumetopias jubatus. Classification (NCBI taxonomy): domain Eukaryota; kingdom Metazoa; phylum Chordata; class Mammalia; order Carnivora; family Otariidae; genus Eumetopias; species Eumetopias jubatus. Next base: position 1,059,610 of record NW_028274837.1, on the reverse strand, counting down.
GAATAATTAGCAGGATGGACGAAGCAGAGGAACAAATTAATGAACTAGAAGACAGTAATGGAAAGTAATCAAGCGGAACAAATGAGAGGAAAAAGAAGTATGCAAAAATGAGAAGAGACTTAGGGAATTCAGTGACTCCATCCAGTGTAACAACACCCACATTAGAGGGATCCCAGAAGGTGAAAAGGGGGAAAAGGGGGCAGAAAATCTATTTGAGCAAAGAAGAGCTGAAAACTTAACCTAATCTGGTGAAGGAAACCTATACAAATCCATAAGGCATAGAGATCCCCTCCCACAAAGTCAACCGAAGGAGGTCCACATCAAGACACATAGTAATCCAAATGGGAAAAGGTAGTGATAAAGAAAAAACATTTAAAGCAGCAAGATAAAAGAAGACAGGTAACATGCAAGGGAAAGCCCATAAAGCTATCAGCTGAGTTTTCAGCAGAAACTATGCAGGACAGAAGAAAGTGGCGTTAAATATTCAAAGTGCTGAATGAGAAAAATCTGCAGCAAGGAATAATTTATCCAGCAAGCCTATCCTTCAGAAAAGAAAGGGAGAAAAAGAGTTTCTTAGCCACACAAACTAAAAGAGTTCATGACCACTAAATTAACTACAAAAAATATTGAAGGGGACACTATGAGTGGAAAAAAATCGTAAGTGAGAGTATGACAATAATGAATCAAGGAAGCAGTAAAAATAAGTATTTCTGTAAAAATCAGTTAAGGGATTCACAAAATAAAAGTATGTAAAATATGAAAACATATACCCTAACACATGAGGAGGAGTCAACAGTGGGTTTGAACTTAAACAGCATTCAACTTAATATAGACCGAAAAGGCTATATATAATCCAGGGGGTCACCACAAACCCAAAGCACTAATACACATGCAAAAGATAAAGGGAAAGAAATCCAAGAATATCATTAAAGAAAACGAGCAAACCATGAGAGAGAGAGCAAGAGAAGAAAGGATCAGAGAAAAACTACACAAAAAACTATGAAACAAGTAACAAAACATCAATAAATACATATCTAATGATAATCAGTTTGAATGTAAATGGACTAAATGCTCCAAGCAAAAGAGCATGACAGAGTTTGTCTATATATATAAAAGATTTCACACCTAAAGACACCTGCAGATGGAAATTAAGAGATGGAGAAACATTAATCATGCAAGTGGATGTCAAAAGAAGTCAGAGTAGCAATCCTTATATCAGACCAAATAGACTATTTTAAAATTGAAATTGAATTAGCCAACATAGAGTACACCAGTAGTTTCAAATGTAGCGTTCCACAATTCATCAGTTGTGTATAACACCCAGTGTTCATCACATCACAGGCATTCCTTAATGCCCATCACACAGTTACCCCATCTCCCCAGCCACCTTTCCTCCAGCAACCCTCAGTTGGTTTCCAATAGTTAGGAACCTGTCATGGATTTTCTTCCTCTCTGGTTTCTTCGCATTCATTTTCCCTCCCTTCCCCTATGATCCTCTGTGCTGTTCCTTCTATTCCACATATGAGTAAAACCATATAATAATTGTTTTTCTCTGACTGACTTATTTTGCTCAGCATAATACCCTCCAGTGCCATCCACATCGATATGCTAAATATTGATCCTTTCTGATGGCTGAGTCATATTCCATTGTATATGTATATACCATGTTTTCTTTATCCATTTATCTGTCGATGGATGTCTTGGTTCCTTCCACGGTTTGGCTATTGTGGACAATGTTGCTATAAACATTCGGGGTGCAGTTGCCCCTTCAGATCACTACATTGGTAGCTTTGGGGTAAATAAAATTGCTGGGTTGTAAGGGAGCTCTGTTTTAAGTTCTTGAGGAACCTCCATATTGTTTTCCAAAGTGGCTGTACCAGTTTTCATTCCCACGTAGAAGTGTAAGAGAGTTCCCCTTTCTCCTCACCAACATTTGTTATTTCTCCGCTTGTTAATTTTTGCAATTCTGACTGGTGTGAAGTGGTATCTCACTGTCATTTGGATTTCTTTTTCCCCATGCCAAGTGATGTTGAGCAGTTTGTCATATGTCTGTTGGCCATTTGTGTGTCTTCTTTGGAGAAATATCTGTTCATATCTTCTGCCCATTTCTTGACTCGCTTATTTGTTTTTTGGGTGTTGAGTTTGGGTGTGGAACGGTAGTAAAGCTTACGGCACATTCATGATGCTTCCACACCCACTTTTGGAAATGCTTCTCTCTCAAGGATACCTGAATATGTTAGTGGAGAGTTGCCGTATACGCAGACTTGCTTTTCCCAGGTGAGTGCATGGCACATTCCTTATTCCCTCACGCGCGCGCGCGCGCACACACACACACACACACACACAGAGTTGAACATGTTTCTGTCTCGTCAGGAAAGAAGGTGTTCGTTGAGTGACGGTTTCTCACTGATGCTTTTGGGTTCTTGCTTTTATTCCCCCCGGAGAGTGAAGTGTAGGCGCTTTTTCCGTAGGCTTCCGTACACACCCTTGAGAAGCCTTCCGTCAGCCAGAAACAAGCCGTGAGTTGAAAGAGGCGTCCACGCAGACCTCCTTCTCAGAGCGAAGCCTTTCACACTTTTCCTTGTGAAGTAAACTAGAGAGATACAAATACTTTATCAATGATTGCTTTAACAAAAAAGGACTAAATATCCCAATCAGAAAACATAGACTGTAAAGAGGAAGCAAGACCCATCTCTATGCTGCCTACCAGAGAATCACTTCAGACCTAAAAATAAAAGCAGATTCGAAGTAATGGGAAACAAAACGATTTATGATGCAAATGGAAGTGAAAAGAAAGTTGGAGTCGTAATATTTTTATGAGACAAAATAAACTGAATTGTGGGGAAGATGGCAGAGTAGAAGGACCCTAAACTCACCTCATCCCACAGATACAACTAGATCACACTCACACCAGAGTCACCCAGAAATGGACCTTCAGATTTCCCAACAAAACTCTACAACTAAATGGAGAGAGGAAATCACATCAAAGATGGTAGGAAGGACAAGGACTCTGTAGGAATCTAAACCCCGTATTTCTGACCACCAGAGGGAGGGAACCACAGTCACAGAGGGGCCAGAAACAAACTACTACACCGGGGAGCCTCTAAAGCGTAGAGACATCCTCATAGCTTATGGCTTTGAAAATCAGAAGGGATGACATTTGTGAGCGTATACAACCAGCAGACTTAAAGCTTGGAACTTTTAAAAATCAGCTGTCTCAGCTCTGAGAGAGCACAGAAGGTGATCGGAAGCTGAGATCTGTCCTTAAAGAGAAAGCACAGCAAACAGTCTGGAGAAGCTTGGGTGAAGCAGGTTGAAACGTGCTTGAGGATTAAACAAGGGAGACATAGTTCCTGAACTCAGAGTTTGCTAAGGGACTTGTCCAGGAACAAAGGAGCTGGCAGGTTCCATTTCCCTCTACGGCCCCTCATTATAAACACACACCTACCTGCAAGATCAAGCACAATCTAGCAATCACTAACTTGCATAAACCATGGCCCATCCCCACACCTACCACACCTGCTTCAGTCCCAGTGCTGTGGATACCCTCCCTGATAAGACCCACACAATCCTTGACAACAATATGTCTCCCCATCACCCACAGAACACGCATGCATCTTGTTAAAACAGCACACCCCATGTGTTGTGCACAATGACACAGTCCAGATCCAGTCTCTGTTGTTGCTATGCATTACCTTCAGAGGAGAACGAGCATCACCAAGTTAAAAATGTATGTTCTGCCCCGTATTTTCCAGAACAAGCAATATATCTGACCTTCCTCACCGAGAGATATTCTCTGAGAAGTAGGCCAAATGAGCAGACAGAGGACTATGTCCTAAACGAAAGAAGAGGACAAAGCCACAGCAAGAGACCTAAACACAATGGATATAAGGAACATGCCTGACAGAAAATTTAAGATAACAATTATAAAGATACTCACTGGGGAAATGAAAAGAGGGAGGACATCAGAAGGGGGAACATCACTGAGACTCTTAACAAAGAGATATGAAAGAAATAATCAGAGATGTGGAACACAAGAAATGAAATTAAGAATATACTAGATAGAATAATTAGCAGGATGGACGAAGCAGAGGAACAAATTAATGAACTAGAAGACAGTAATGGAAAGTAATCAAGCGGAACAAATGAGAGGAAAAAGAAGTATGCAAAAATGAGAAGAGACTTAGGGAATTCAGTGACTCCATCCAGTGTAACAACACCCACATTAGAGGGATCCCAGAAGGTGAAAAGGGGGAAAAGGGGGCAGAAAATCTATTTGAGCAAAGAAGAGCTGAAAACTTAACCTAATCTGGTGAAGGAAACCTATACAAATCCATAAGGCATAGAGATCCCCTCCCACAGAGTCAACCGAAGGAGGTCCACATCAAGACACATAGTAATCCAAATGGGAAAAGGTAGTGATAAAGAAAAAACATTTAAAGCAGCAAGATAAAAGAAGACAGGTAACATGCAAGGGAAAGCCCATAAAGCTATCAGCTGAGTTTTCAGCAGAAACTATGCAGGACAGAAGAAAGTGGCGTTAAATATTCAAAGTGCTGAATGAGAAAAATCTGCAGCAAGGAATAATTTATCCAGCAAGCCTATCCTTCAGAAAAGAAGGGGAGAAAAAGAGTTTCTTAGCCACACAAACTAAAAGAGTTCATGACCACTAAATTAACTACAAAAAATATTGAAGGGGACACTATGAGTGGAAAAAAATCGTAAGTGAGAGTATGACAATAATGAATCAAGGAAGCAGTAAAAATAAGTATTTCTGTAAAAATCAGTTAAGGGATTCACAAAATAAAAGTATGTAAAATATGAAAACATATACCCTAACACATGAGGAGGAGTCAACAGTGGGTTTGAACTTAAACAGCATTCAACTTAATATAGACCGAAAAGGCTATATATAATCCAGGGGGTCACCACAAACCCAAAGCACTAATACACATGCAAAAGATAAAGGGAAAGAAATCCAAGAATATCATTAAAGAAAACGAGCAAACCATGAGAGAGAGAGCAAGAGAAGAAAGGGTCAGAGAAAAACTACACAAAAAACTATGAAACAAGTAACAAAACATCAATAAATACATGTCTAATGATAATCAGTTTGAATGTAAATGGACTAAATGCTCCAAGCAAAAGAGCATGACAGAGTTTGTCTATATATATAAAAGATTTCACACCTAAAGACACCTGCAGATGGAAATTAAGAGATGGAGAAACATTAATCATGCAAGTGGATGTCAAAAGAAGTCAGAGTAGCAATCCCTATATCAGACCAAATAGACTTTTTTAAAATTGAAATTGAATTAGCCAACATAGAGTACACCAGTAGTTTCAAATGTAGCGTTCCACAATTCATCAGTTGTGTATAACACCCAGTGTTCATCACATCACAGGCATTCCTTAATGCCCATCACACAGTTACCCCATCTCCCCAGCCACCTTTCCTCCAGCAACCCTCAGTTGGTTTCCAATAGTTAGGAACCTGTCATGGATTTTCTTCCTCTCTGGTTTCTTCGCATTCATTTTCCCTCCCTTCCCCTATGATCCTCTGTGCTGTTCCTTCTATTCCACATATGAGTAAAACCATATAATAATTGTTTTTCTCTGACTGACTTATTTTGCTCAGCATAATACCCTCCAGTGCCATCCACATCGATATGCTCAATATTGATCCTTTCTGATGGCTGAGTCATATTCCATTGTATATGTATATACCATGTTTTCTTTATCCATTTATCTGTCGATGGATGTCTTGGTTCCTTCCACGGTTTGGCTATTGTGGACAATGTTGCTATAAACATTCGGGGTGCAGTTGCCCCTTCAGATCACTACATTGGTAGCTTTGGGGTAAATAAAATTGCTGGGTTGTAAGGGAGCTCTGTTTTAAGTTCTTGAGGAACCTCCATATTGTTTTCCAAAGTGGCTGTACCAGTTTTCATTCCCACGTAGAAGTGTAAGAGAGTTCCCCTTTCTCCTCACCAACATTTGTTATTTCTCCGCTTGTTAATTTTTGCAATTCTGACTGGTGTGAAGTGGTATCTCACTGTCATTTGGATTTCTTTTTCCCCATGCCAAGTGATGTTGAGCAGTTTGTCATATGTCTGTTGGCCATTTGTGTGTCTTCTTTGGAGAAATATCTGTTCATATCTTCTGCCCATTTCTTGACTCGCTTATTTGTTTTTTGGGTGTTGAGTTTGGGTGTGGAACGGTAGTAAAGCTTACGGCACATTCATGATGCTTCCACACCCACTTTTGGAAATGCTTCTCTCTCAAGGATACCTGAATATGTTAGTGGAGAGTTGCCGTATACGCAGACTTGCTTTTCCCAGGTGAGTGCATGGCACATTCCTTATTCCCTCACGCGCGCGCGCGCGCACACACACACACACACACACACAGAGTTGAACATGTTTCTGTCTCGTCAGGAAAGAAGGTGTTCGTTGAGTGACGGTTTCTCACTGATGCTTTTGGGTTCTTGCTTTTATTCCCCCCGGAGAGTGAAGTGTAGGCGCTTTTTCCGTAGGCTTCCGTACACACCCTTGAGAAGCCTTCCGTCAGCCAGAAACAAGCCGTGAGTTGAAAGAGGCGTCCACGCAGACCTCCTTCTCAGAGCGAAGCCTGTCACAATTTTCCTTGTGAAGTAAACTAGAGAGATACAAATACTTTATCAATGATTGCTTTAACAAAAAAGGACTAAATATCCCAATCAGAAAACATAGACTGTAAAGAGGAAGCAAGACCCATCTCTATGCTGCCTACCAGAGAATCACTTCAGACCTAAAAATAAAAGCAGATTCGAAGTAATGGGAAACAAAACGATTTATGATGCAAATGGAAGTGAAAAGAAAGTTGGAGTCGTAATATTTTTATGAGACAAAATAAACTGAATTGTGGGGAAGATGGCAGAGTAGAAGGACCCTAAACTCACCTCATCCCACAGATACAACTAGATCACACTCACACCAGAGTCACCCAGAAATGGACCTTCAGATTTCCCAACAAAACTCTACAACTAAATGGAGAGAGGAAATCACATCAAAGATGGTAGGAAGGACAAGGACTCTGTAGGAATCTAAACCCCGTATTTCTGACCACCAGAGGGAGGGAACCACAGTCACAGAGGGGCCAGAAACAAACTACTACACCGGGGAGCCTCTAAAGCGTAGAGACATCCTCATAGCTTATGGCTTTGAAAATCAGAAGGGATGACATTTGTGAGCGTATACAACCAGCAGACTTAAAGCTTGGAACTTTTAAAAATCAGCTGTCTCAGCTCTGAGAGAGCACAGAAGGTGATCGGAAGCTGAGATCTGTCCTTAAAGAGAAAGCACAGCAAACAGTCTGGAGAAGCTTGGGTGAAGCAGGTTGAAACGTGCTTGAGGATTAAACAAGGGAGACATAGTTCCTGAACTCAGAGTTTGCTAAGGGACTTGTCCAGGAACAAAGGAGCTGGCAGGTTCCATTTCCCTCTACGGCCCCTCATTATAAACACACACCTACCTGCAAGATCAAGCACAATCTAGCAATCACTAACTTGCATAAACCATGGCCCATCCCCACACCTACCACACCTGCTTCAGTCCCAGTGCTGTGGATACCCTCCCTGATAAGACCCACACAATCCTTGACAACAATATGTCTCCCCATCACCCACAGAACACGCATGCATCTTGTTAAAACAGCACACCCCATGTGTTGTGCACAATGACACAGTCCAGATCCAGTCTCTGTTGTTGCTATGCATTACCTTCAGAGGAGAACCAGCATCACCAAGTTAAAAATGTATGTTCTGCCCCGTATTTTCAAGAACAAGCAATATATCTGACCTTCCTCACCGAGAGATATTCTCTGAGAAGTAGGCCAAATGAGCAGACAGAGGACTATGTCCTAAAGGAAAGAAGAGGACAAAGCCACAGCAAGAGACCTAAACAAAATGGATATAAGGAACATGCCTGACAGAAAATTTAAGATAACAATTATAAAGATACTCACTGGGGAAATGAAAAGAGGGAGGACATCAGAAGGGGGAACATCACTGAGACTCTTAACAAAGAGATATGAAAGAAATAATCAGAGATGTGGAACACAAGAAATGAAATTAAGAATATACTAGATAGAATAATTAGCAGGATGGACGAAGCAGAGGAACAAATTAATGAACTAGAAGACAGTAATGGAAAGTAATCAAGCGGAACAAATGAGAGGAAAAAGAAGTATGCAAAAATGAGAAGAGACTTAGGGAATTCAGTGACTCCATCCAGTGTAACAACACCCACATTAGAGGGATCCCAGAAGGTGAAAAGGGGGAAAAGGGGGCAGAAAATCTATTTGAGCAAAGAAGAGCTGAAAACTTAACCTAATCTGGTGAAGGAAACCTATACAAAGCCATAAGGCATAGAGATCCCCTCCCACAGAGTCAACCGAAGGAGGTCCACATCAAGACACATAGTAATCCAAATGGGAAAAGGTAGTGATAAAGAAAAAACATTTAAAGCAGCAAGATAAAAGAAGACAGGTAACATGCAAGGGAAAGCCCATAAAGCTATCAGCTGAGTTTTCAGCAGAAACTATGCAGGACAGAAGAAAGTGGCGTTAAATATTCAAAGTGCTGAATGAGAAAAATCTGCAGCAAGGAATAATTTATCCAGCAAGCCTATCCTTCAGAAAAGAAGGGGAGAAAAAGAGTTTCTTAGCCACACAAACTAAAAGAGTTCATGACCACTAAATTAACTACAAAAAATATTGAAGGGGACACTATGAGTGGAAAAAAACCGTAAGTGAGAGTATGACAATAATGAATCAAGGAAGCAGTAAAAATAAGTATTTCTGTAAAAATCAGTTAAGGGATTCACAAAATAAAAGTATGTAAAATATGAAAACATATACCCTAACACATGAGGAGGAGTCAACAGTGGGTTTGAACTTAAACAGCATTCAACTTAATATAGACCGAAAAGGCTATATATAATCCAGGGGGTCACCACAAACCCAAAGCACTAATACACATGCAAAAGATAAAGGGAAAGAAATCCAAGAATATCATTAAAGAAAACGAGCAAACCATGAGAGAGAGAGCAAGAGAAGAAAGGGTCAGAGAAAAACTACACAAAAAACTATGAAACAAGTAACAAAACATCAATAAATACATGTCTAATGATAATCAGTTTGAATGTAAATGGACTAAATGCTCCAAGCAAAAGAGCATGACAGAGTTTGTCTATATATATAAAAGATTTCACACCTAAAGACACCTGCAGATGGAAATTAAGAGATGGAGAAACATTAATCATGCAAGTGGATGTCAAAAGAAGTCAGAGTAGCAATCCTTATATCAGACCAAATAGAGTTTTTTAAAATTGAAATTGAATTAGCCAACATAGAGTACACCAGTAGTTTCAAATGTAGCGTTCCACAATTCATCAGTTGTGTATAACACCCAGTGTTCATCACATCACAGGCATTCCTTAATGCCCATCACACAGTTACCCCATCTCCCCAGCCACCTTTCCTCCAGCAACCCTCAGTTGGTTTCCAATAGTTAGGAACCTGTCATGGATTTTCTTCCTCTCTGGTTTCTTCGCATTCATTTTCCCTCCCTTCCCCTATGATCCTCTGTGCTGTTCCTTCTATTCCACATATGAGTAAAACCATATAATAATTGTTTTTCTCTGACTGACTTATTTTGCTCAGCATAATACCCTCCAGTGCCATCCACATCGATATGCTCAATATTGATCCTTTCTGATGGCTGAGTCATATTCCATTGTATATGTATATACCATGTTTTCTTTATCCATTTATCTGTCGATGGATGTCTTGGTTCCTTCCACGGTTTGGCTATTGTGGACAATGTTGCTATAAACATTCGGGGTGCAGTTGCCCCTTCAGATCACTACATTGGTAGCTTTGGGGTAAATAAAATTGCTGGGTTGTAAGGGAGCTCTGTTTTAAGTTCTTGAGGAACCTCCATATTGTTTTCCAAAGTGGCTGTACCAGTTTTCATTCCCACGTAGAAGTGTAAGAGAGTTCCCCTTTCTCCTCACCAACATTTGTTATTTCTCCGCTTGTTAATTTTTGCAATTCTGACTGGTGTGAAGTGGTATCTCACTGTCATTTGGATTTCTTTTTCCCCATGCCAAGTGATGTTGAGCAGTTTGTCATATGTCTGTTGGCCATTTGTGTGTCTTCTTTGGAGAAATATCTGTTCATATCTTCTGCCCATTTCTTGACTCGCTTATTTGTTTTTTGGGTGTTGAGTTTGGGTGTGGAACGGTAGTAAAGCTTACGGCACATTCATGATGCTTCCACACCCACTTTTGGAAATGCTTCTCTCTCAAGGATACCTGAATATGTTAGTGGAGAGTTGCCGTATACGCAGACTTGCTTTTCCCAGGTGAGTGCATGGCACATTCCTTATTCCCTCACGCGCGCGCGCGCGCACACACACACACACACACACACAGAGTTGAACATGTTTCTGTCTCGTCAGGAAAGAAGGTGTTCGTTGAGTGACGGTTTCTCACTGATGCTTTTGGGTTCTTGCTTTTATTCCTCCCGGAGAGTGAAGTGTAGGCGCTTTTTCCGTAGGCTTGCGTACACACCCTTGAGAAGCCTTCCGTCAGCCAGAAACAAGCCGTGAGTTGAAAGAGGCGTCCACGCAGACCTCCTTCTCAGAGCGAAGCCTTTCACACTTTTCCTTGTGAAGTAAACTAGAGAGATACAAATACTTTATCAATGATTGCTTTAACAAAAAAGGACTAAATATCCCAATCAGAAAACATAGACTGTAAAGAGGAAGCAAGACCCATCTCTATGCTGCCTACCAGAGAATCACTTCAGACCTAAAAATAAAAGCAGATTCGAAGTAATGGGAAACAAAACGATTTATGATGCAAATGGAAGTGAAAAGAAAGTTGGAGTCGTAATATTTTTATGAGACAAAATAAACTGAATTGTGGGGAAGATG